>NC_042618.1:255231117-255532883 GCF_901001135.1 Rhinatrema bivittatum
TCTATTGAAATCCCGCGCTCGTACAAAATTCTAAAATCTACCCCAATAGTTGTTGTCTATAAAATAAATATTTAATAAAAAATACTATTAAAAAATATAATAAAAAGAGCTGCTAAAAAACACCCACATAAAAATAATAGATAAAAAAAATAGAAGAAATTATCAATAAAAAGTGAGAAATAAAAAATGAAGGATGATAAATGTGATTAATGAAAAACTGGAATTGTAAAACTTGTGCTACAAAATGTTCCAACACTAAGTTGTTTATAAATATACACTGAGATCTGTGCCACAGTTAAGACCAAATGGAGTGATTGTCTTGAAAGGTTATCAAAATCACCGCCCCTCCAATTTTTAAATGGTTTCTAAACACATAACATAAAATCATTGAATGTATGACCCATTTCTACAGAATGTGTAGCTAAAGGTTTACCTTCACTGTATCTATTGATTGCACATCTGTGTTCGATAATCCTTCTATTAAATTGTCTGATCGTTTTTCCTACATAGATTTTGTCACAGGGACAGATAGCCACATAAATAACACCTGCACTTTTGCAGTTGGTTGAACCCTGCAATTTAAAAGTCTTGCCAGTGGTGCCAATGGATAGAGTCTGCACTTTGACATTAACTGAACAGACACTACAACTGCCACAAGGGCTGTGTGCAGTAGGACTTTGAATTCTATGTTTGACAACAGGTAAAACTGATGGTGACAGATATTCTTTTAAATTTTTGTCACGTTTATTTGTCACCATTATATCTTTGCCTTGAAAGGCTGGGAGTATCTGTAGTATATGCCAATGTTTTTTAATAGTTTTCATTATATCATGAGACAGACCTGTGAATGCAAGTGGACAAATAATCCTGTCATTCTTGACCGGTTTCTTACATGGTTTCAGCAAAGTAGAGCGTTCCTGTTTCTCTGCTCTAGAAAGACAACTGTTAATACATTCTCTGGGGTACCCCCTTTCTATAAACCGTATCTTCATTTCCAAAGATCTTTGTATGAATATTTCTGTGTTAGTGCACAGTCTTTTTAGGCGGAGAAATTTGCTATACGGTAGATTGCGAGATTTGTCATGACAACTGTCATATGCAAGAAATGTGTTTGTATCTGTGGGTTTGCAATAAAACCTGTTAAAGTTTTCATAATTAGAATATCTAAAAATGTTATTTTAATTGTGTCAAAATCCATTTTAAATTTCAAATTCATATCTAAGCTATTAAGCCAATCCTTAAATTCTAACAGATCTACCACACTGCCTTCCCACAACAAAAATACATCATCAATATATCGTTTCCACAGTCTAATGTTTTTACTATATTTGCAATTACGGAGATGTATTTCCTCAAAATTTGCTACATATAAATTAGCAATGGATGGGGCCATTGCTGACCCCGTCACTACTCCTTTGGTTTGTATATAAAACTGTTGATTAAAGGAGAAGAAATTCTTAGTCAAGGCGATAGTGGCTAGTTCCAAAATCAATTGGGTGGGTACACGAGTATGTATATCTCTACCATAGATAGTCTGTTCAATAATCTCTATGGCCCTGTCCTGGGGTATATTAGTATAGAGTGAGTCTACATCCAATGTTGCCATTATGATATTATTGCAATTCAATGTTAAGTCCATAAGTATGGTTATCATATGCGCAGAATCTCTGACGTATGACGGTATATTTGGTATGTAGGGGCGCAAAAAATTATCTATGAATATAGAAATTGGTTTTAAAAGTGAACCATTGACAGAAATAATAGGTCTGCTGGGCGGATCCGTCAAAGATTTATGAATCTTCAGTAATATATATATATAACAGGTATAACCAGATGTGCAACTTATGAAGATTATAATTTATGAAGATTATAAAACCAATTTAGAGAAATTCACAAGAGAACTCAAAAATAGTAAATACATATGCTGTATTTTATAGACTCCAATTACAAAGTGCCCATCAGGACTACATTCAATAGGCAGGCTATTTCTTAGGGATGTGAATCGTTTTTGAACGATTAAAATTATTGTCAGATAATTTTAAAATCGTCCAAAATCGTTAGAGTGCGTGATACAATACAAATGCCCCCGATTTATCGTCAGGGGCATTTGTATTGTATCGTTAAATAGGGCGCGGGAAAACCGGCACACCAAAAAAACCCTAAAACCCACCCCGAACCTTTAAAACAAATCCCCCACCCTCCCAAACCCCCCCAAAATGTTTTAAATTACCTGGGGTCCAGTAGGGGGGTCCCGACGCGATCTCCCTCTCTCTGGCCACGACTGCGTTGAGAGAAATGGCGCCGGTGGCCCTTTGCCCTTATCATGTGACAGGGCAAAGGTAGAGCCGGCGCCATTTTGGTTCCTGGCTCCCGACGTCACGCGTGCATTAGGGGTATCCTGAAAACCCAACTGGTTTGCAGCCCTCGAGGACCGGACTTGCCCACCCCTGGTCTAGATGAAGTTGCACTGAGCCTGTCCCCGAGGAGCGGGAAGCGCTGAGAGAGAGTCCCAAAGGAGTAGCGCTGAGCCAGGGCCCGTGGAACGGGAAGCATTGAGAGAGAGAGTCCGGATGAAGATGCACTGAGAGGGAGTCCCAAAGGATTTGCACTGAGCTTGGCCCCGAGAAGCTGGAAGGGTGAGAGTGTCCAGGTAGAATAGTGCTGAGCCAGGGCCCGCGGATCAGGAAGTGCTGAGAGGGAGTCCGAATGAAGTAGCGCTGCGCCAGGACCCACGGAGCGGGGAGTGTAGAGGCAGGAACCTGGAAGGTGAAGCGCAGAGATCCTACAACAGGAACAACTGGTCCGTAGGGAGATAATGGCACCAAGAAGGAACCAAGGAACTCGTTGCCAAGTCGGTTAGTAGTGGCTGGAGGTGAAGCTTAAGTACTCCAGGCCAGTGATATCATCAGCCGGAGACGAGCCCGTGGTTCCCACCATTGGCCCTTTAAAGGGCGGGCAGATGGTGCGCGCGACTAGAGAGGCCCAGGATCAGGACACTGGTCGGCGGCATCCCAGCCGCCACGTGGAGTGCCAAAAGCCAGAAGGAATGCGGCAGCAGTGGCTGGCCACCGCAACGAGAATACCGGGGGGTAGAGAACCAGGCATGACATGACGTGAGTTGAGCCTGCTGTGGATGATGGTAATAACACTGGTCACACCCTCTGAGCTTCTCCGGCCCAGCTGGATCCCACCCATGGAGGAATGTCCTTTCAGGAGATTTAAAGGAGATCAAGCACCTAGCTTGGTCCTGCACAGGTTCCCAGGGAAACCTATGAGAAGTGTACTCTCATAGAGAACCAGGCACCTAGTCCAGTCCTGCACAGGTTCACAGAGGAACACTAGGGATGCTCTCTCACATACCCCCCTCAGCTTGATCCCATCGGGCCAAGCATCTTTACTCACCCTGGACTTTACCCAGGGAAGTGCTTCATACTGCCACTCTCCTTTATCGGGGCTGTTGCCAACTAGGTTTGGGCGAGGGGTCCTAGAGTCCTGTTCTTCCCTACTCACTAGGGTTACCTAGGACAAAACTGTAGCCACCACCCAGTGTACGCCTAGCCCCAGTCCTTTATACTAATTCCTCTGTGACTCTGGGTTCCAGGTTCTTCCTGGCAGGACTTCCATGGCTTCTCTTGAATGCTGTCCCGCAACCCCCTTTCCTTTCCTGGAAAACCTTGGCTCCAGACTCTCTTTCCAACTCTGTAACCCTTGCACCAAGGGTTTGTGGAACTGACTCCCATCCAACCTTTTTTCATGGCAGCAAACGTTTCCTCTTGCTCCTGCAGCAGCCTGACTACTTCCAGGGTCAAGTGTTTCTGAGAGACTTTTCCTGTGCCCACATTCTTTATTGGCCACTCTGGTGTATTCTCTTTTAGTGCCAGACTTCCCAACTTCATTTCAGCTGTGGTTTTCATTTGCGATGCATAATGAACTATCCCTTCCATTTGCTTTTTGTATTTTACTTGTTCTGCCTCCTACAGTCTGCTTTCAACATTTCTTATTTCTACTAAATGCTGTTCACTTCCCAACTTGAACTTCCAGGCTCTCTTTTAGCAGGAGCTTGCACTCCGCAACTGGACTCGTTTTTATTCTTTTCACTACATCTTGCTGTTTTAATTTCAGCTTTGACTTCCACAGTTCTTTCAGCACTATATTCTCCTTGTGGGCATATTCAAGCTTCTTTCCCAAAATCCCCACCTTCTCTGTCAGGTACTCTTGGTTTGCAGAAATGATTCTTTCCAGTGCCTCCCTCCCTGGCATGTATTCAAAGGCTTTTTGCTGTCCCCACTGGGATTTCTCGTTCTCCTGTTCCGTGAGCTGCTGGCTGAGCTCATTCCCTATGGTTCAGAGACACTGTTCTGGATCCTGGGTACTTGCCCGAGAAACGTATTTGAGGCCAACGCACTTCCGGGTGGGGTCCAGCCCGTGGTGCAGTTGCTTGGTGGCTGCCCATAAAGGTGTAATCTGCCTCTGATCACAGTCCTTCCTGGCCTGGGTCTGTACTACCTCTTCTCTCTTTCTGGTCTTGACCTTATTGAGGACCACCTTTTGCAGCTGCTCTTGAAGCTCAGCAATAGTGACCTCCATATCTCGTCTTTTGGCCTGCTCCTGACCATGGCTTCATTCAAGCTTCCCCAGCTCTCTCTGCAGCTGTACCACATTACGATGCAGGGCCATTGTTTCCTGCAGACGCAGCTCTGGTGGAGCGTATTTTGCTTGTAGACATCCTATAATCTGTAAGAGCTGTTCCTTTTCCAACCAGCTCTCCTCTTACCTCCTAGTTACTTTGGCCAACTGTACTTACAGCTCAGTGACTCTGGCCTTATATGCTTCTCTTAGCTCAGTCTTCTGCCATTGAAGCACATATTGAGTCTGTAGTGCAGCCACAAGCTCCTGTATCAGCTGCTCACTGACTTTTGTGCATCCTCTGCATTTGTCCATGAGCTCTGGACTTGGGAGATCAATATGGAGACCTGCTCCCTAAGCTCCACCTGGTCATCAGGTGACAGCCATCCAACTCCAATGCCATCACTTTTAGGTGCATCCTGAGGACCTCCTCTAGCTTCTCTGCCTGGGAGCGTAACTGCTTCTCTGCTTTCAGCTCTACCTGTAGACCCACCACTTGGGTTTGTAACTCCTGCAGTGCTTTTAGATTCTTCCCTGAAATGTGATGCCCTGGTTCCATGACATCCCCTTTTACTGGGGTCTCTGGGGCCACTTCTTTGGACTCTTCATGCCCACTTTACCATGGCTCCCTCTGGAGCCCCTCTCTGGCTCTCTGCCGTGCCTCCTTCTGGGTTCCTACAGCACCACCATCTTGGGTCTCAGCAACATCACTGACTAGGAACTCAGTGGCCACTCCCTCTGGGGCTCAGTGATAGCACCATCTGGGGTCTCAACGACATCATTGGCTAGGAACACAGTGGCCACTCTTTCTGGGGTCTCAGCGATACCACCATCTGGGGTGTCGGTGGTCGCTCATTCTGGGCTCTCAGCGATATCACTGTCTAGGATCTTGATTACTATTCCCTTTGGGTTCTCGGCAGTATTGTCTGAGGTCTCAGTGGCCACTCCCCTTGGGCTCTCAGCAGTATCACCATCTGGAGTCTCAATGCTGCATCCCACCATCTCGCTGACACAAGTCTCTACTTGGAATTTCTATGAGCATTCTATGGCTGCAGTACCAACTACCTTCTCTGTAGGAGTTGCCTCTGTGTCCCCACCTGGGCTCCCTGCAGCCTCTCTTACTGGTTGGTTTCTGCCTTTGTGACTGTTCCCACACTCCAGTGTGCTTTCCTTTGTCCCTTGGGCTCTACCACTGAATGGCTGATGGAGTTTTGTAGCTCCTCTTTCACCATAGCATTTTCTTTGGTGAGTTGTTCCAATTCACTCTCCATTGAGCCACCTCCACCGCAATATCCTGCAATTCCACCACTAACTATATCCAGTCCCTTTTCCTCAGGATCTGGAGCTCTGGGGTTGATCTCTGGCTCTGTATGTCTGGGAACTCCCACAACACAACATGCATGGTTGTTCCTCTTCTCTCTAGCCCTCTGGCTGCCCCCTTTTCTTTCACCTGTGTCGCAGTCCAAACAATGCTTCACTTCAGGTTCTCTTTTGGCTGCCCTAGGTACTTTCTCTTCTATTTAAGCCTGAACTCCTTGTTGAAGGCTGGCCCCTCTCTGCTGGGCCAAGCCCATCAAGTAAGCCCACAGTCTTCTCTCTCTTTTTTTCCCATTCATTTCTTTATTCATTATCCAACAGGAACAAGTTAAATGTTGCACAAATATCCAAAAGTCATACATTTACAACAATGACATCAATTCATCCCATTTCCTCCTACCTGTCCCTCCCTTCTCCCCCCTCCCCTATTAACCACCATTTTGAAGCAAATGAGAAAGGATTGATATCAGCTTGTCAAGCATGCTAAATTGCCAAAAAGCGTTTGTCCCTTTTTTCCCAAAGGGAATCAACTTCTATGAATTAAATCCAGTTCCATAAACTCAGTCAGAATTGTATAACATGTTCTCTTAAAAAGTCTGAGAGTCCCAATATCCTTGCCAAATGATCATACATCTTCTCTGAGATTCATTCAACTTACTTTTTGCAGTCAAATATTCGAAATGCAACAACTTATACAACCTTGTCTTCCACTATTCTGTCTTCAGCACTTCCAGAGAAATCCATAGAACCAGAATAGTCTGAATCACCAATAAAAATGCTTTTTCTAAGGAACGTCTTCTTATGTTCTGAAAGGGTCTTTAATGAGTCCTTGATTAGACCCAATAGAAATACACTAGGGGGCAGATCTTCAAATCTGAGCACGGGCGTAGATTTGTTTGTGTAACCTGGCGCAAACAAATCTACGCCCGATTATATAACATGCGTGCGCTGCTATGTGCATGATATAAAATCCAGGGTCGGCGCGCGCGCAATGGGTGAACATTTATGCAACTTGCACGCACCAAGCCGCGCAGTCTTCCTCCATTCCCTCCGCCCCCCTACCTTCCCCTCCCTTCCCCTATCTAACCCGCCCCCCAGCCCTATCTAAACCCACCCCTACCGTTATCATTGAAGTTACGCCTGCCTCCGGACAGGCGTACCTTGCGCACGCCGGCCAGCTGCCGGCGCATCATCCCCCAGCACGACGGCTGTTCCAGAGGCCTCGGTCCTGCCCCCAGACCACCCCTGGGCCGGCACCCCACCCACAGCCCCGCCCCCATAACGCCCCTTTTTCAAAGCCCTGGGACATATGCGCATCCCGGGGCTTGCGCGCGCCGCTGAGCCTATGCAAAATAGGCTCGGCGCATGCAGGGGCAGATTTTCTCGGGTTACGTGCGTAGCCTTTGAAAATCTGCCCCTAGGTGTCTTTGGAATAGGCAAATCAATCATCTGGTCCAATTCTACCAAGATCTCATTCCAGAACCCAGAAATCTTCCCACACTCCCAAAAACAATGGAAAAAAAAAAAGACTCTTTTTCATCTAGATATTTTAAACACTTATTGGAACCTCTCAATTTGGCTGCATATAACCAGGTCCAAGGCATATAAATACAATGAATTAGATTATAATCTGTTTCCATTAATGCTACATTCTTTACTGCAGAATAATAATCCTGTAGTATTATCCGGGCTTCTGATTTCTCTATATTAATGTGCCTGCTTTTTCCATTTTTCAACTATATCAGACAAACTTTTATATCACTAGATATGCTTTGGATAGCTTTATTGAGAGATGAGCAAGAATTACTTTTTCCTCCTTTTTTTGTGAAGATTTCCTGAACATCCACATAAATATGGAACTGAGCATTTGTCTGGCATAATGATTGTATGTAATGCCTTACCTGAAAGTATTCATAGAAGTCTTTACACTATACATATTTTGTGGGTCCTGAAAGCTTTTAATTTTGTTAGTATTTTCTTCAAAAAATTGATATAGACCCATAATATCTTTTACTATGCCATGTTTGAAACAATTTGTTTTCTCCCCCTGGCAGAAACTGAGAATTGTCTCTTAGAGTTAAGAATGGGGTACAAAACCCCAACTTATGTAATTTAATTTTACATAAAAAGCTCCACGCTTGCTTCCCTGACTGTATCAGTAAACTCTGCTCACAATTAGAAGGCACTTTTGAAGGTGAGATTTGAATCATGTTCACCAGCTCATATGGGAATAACCACTATCATACAAAATCATTTGGAGAAAAAAAAACTGGTGCCAAATAACCAGTCCTTTATGTGTCTTAGGACACAAGCTAAACTGCAGTCTCTCTGGTTTGGACAGCTCATTCCCCCTTGATTTTTACCCATCATTAGGGTACTTACAGAGACCCTGGCTTTATGACCTCCCCCCAGAAATTTTCTACTATAACGATTAATGAAAACCAAATCTGATTTCTTCAACCATATAGAAAGCTGCTGTATGCCATACAGCCATTTCAGTAACTCCATCATTTTTATCAAAAAGATTCTTCCCATCAGAGACAAAGGTAAAGAGAACCAATTTTTTAGTTTCTGTTCCATGTTTTTAAGTAGCGGTGTAATATTGGCCTCATGCTATTTATTTATATCCCTTATTAGTTTAATCCCCAAATGTCTCATCACCCTATCCACCCATTTCAAAGGAAATGTACCCTTCCAATTCTCTTTCAGGTTCCCCCATATTTCCATCACCTTAGATTTGTCCTCATTCATTTTCAGCCCTGAAAAAATGCCAGAGTTTGATTCCTCAAAACCCCTTCCAAAGACTCCTGTGGGGACGACAAAAATACCTAACATTGTCTGCAAAGGCTGCTACTTTGAATTCTTGATTCCTAATCTTAAAACCTTTCACTAAGAGATCCAATTCTATTTTCCTTTAGAGAGGGTCTATCGAGAGAATGTATAGTAATGGCAATAATGGACACCCCTGCCTAGTTCCCTGATGTAGCTGGAAATTGGCTGGTACTTGACCATTCACCAATATAGCAGACCTCAGTTTCTGATACAACATAGAGATGTTTTGTACTATTCATTTATGTATTAGTTTTGTACTAAAGCCATACCTCCACAGAATGGAAAATAGATATTCCCAAGGCACTCTATTAAAAGTTTTTTCAAAAATCGAATCCCATCACCATTGCTGGGCATTTTCTTTTTTTACATTTTTCCATTGCTATAATCATATTAACCCTAATGGAACAACCTTTCACAAAACCCACTTGATTACAGAAGAGATAATTAAAGAAAAGACCAAGCTCAGTCTGTCTACCAGAATTTTTGCAAAACGTTTAGCTTTAAAATTTAGCAAGGAGATGGGTCTATATGAGGCAGGAGTAGACAAATCTTTTCCCAGTTTTTCTAATACGGTAATATAAGCTCTAGTAAACCCTTCGGGAAATTCATTCCTCTCTTGGGCACCATGAAAAAAATTAAGTAGAACCGCAGAAATCTGGCCAACCAGTACTTTTTAAAAGTTAGCACTTAAGCCATCTGGCCCTGGAGTCTTATGACACTTACTAGCTTTAATAGCATTCAGAAGTTCCTGGAACTCGATGGGTTTGTTAAGCATAACCAACTGTGAAGTAATGATCTTTGGGATCTCAAAATCTTCTTCCTAGGAGCTACCACCTAGTCTACCTTCCAAATACAACTTTTCATAAAATTTATGAAATGTGGCACAAATATAAGTACTTTTCATTAATAAGTTCCCCCTTTCATCTTTTAAGTTGTCAATATAGGTTTTTCCTCTACATAATCTTACCAAGTTTGCTAAGAGCTTCCCAGCTTTATTCCTGAAATGAAACAGCTTATGAGCCTCAAAGTGAATCACTTGTTGCGCTCTCTGATGCAACTGAGAATTTAAGGTAAATAGAATAGATCTATACTCTTCCTGAAATCTAACTGTGTTTTTCTGTGCTAATTTTAACTTAGCAACTTGTAGCTTTTCTTCCAGTTTTATGATATTTTTATGTAAAGCCTTAGATCTAGCAACCATGAAAGATGTAATCTCATCTCTCATAACCACCTTACTTGTTTCCCAGAATAAACACAGGTTATCTTTATATATGGAATTATGACTTTCAAACACTTCCCATTTGTCTCTTAAGAAAATTTTAAAATCTTTATCTTCTGATAGATGACTTGGAAATCTCCAACGCATAGGGTTCTTCACGTCTATTATAAGATAAAAGTGTATCCAAAGTATTGTCAGATATTTTGATTGCACCAATTTTTGCTTGTTTTACTTTAGGAAAAAGAAAATCAGAGACTAAGGCCTGGATTTTCTAAAATCGCAGGCCTTAGTGAATCGTGCGGTACTGGGGAGCAAGGGGGCGAAGCAGGGGGTGGGCCTGCGAAAGCCAGCAGCGATCACACCACCATGGTGCGATCACTGCCGGCTTTCGCAAACCAATAGCGCCACCGTGAAAGGTGGTGCTATTGGGCGCGTTACTGGTGGCGATAAGGGCCCTTATCTTTTCGCCGTCAGTGATGTCTTCACCATGTCCACCCCGGTGCTGCTCCAACTCCTCCCCTTCCGGTGCTGATTCCACCCCGATCTAGCTATCGCACGCAATGTTCCCATTCAATAATCAATTTTCCTTCTAAATCGGGCAATTTTAGTTCACGCAGCAGCCAGCTCTTTAGCATGGACAGAAGATCCCCATTGGACAGAGATCTGGGTAGACATAAAAAGTGGAGATTATTCTACCATGATCTGTTTTCTAGATCTTCAAGCTTTTCTTCAGTGGCCTTAAATGATTTTTCTAGTGCACAGACCTACGATGTTTGTGCCAGAGTATCCCTCTCTACTATTGAACTCCTTCCTTCAGCAATATCAATAAGTCTCCCGTCTGCCATCATTTCTTTTAGTTCAGAAAAATTGTTATTTATACACTGAAATTTATGTTCTAAGGCTGCCACAACAGCTTATGTAAGTCTCATCACTGTCTGCTCTTCCATATTTGCAACTTCAACAGAATCGAGCTTCTCAGCCATTTTAGATGCTACTGTTTTACCTTTCTCTTTATCCTTCCTGACAAGCTTAGTAGTCATCTCCAGTTCTCCCAAATCAATAAGAAGGACTCTTTGCCAAACTATTATTGCTGACTTTCTGATGCAACTCAATAGATTATTTTTATCAGAAAAAGCCCGCCGAAACAGGGAGGTGGAACCCAGAGCTCTAGTGAACACGTCTCACCAGACTCACTGCATTACGTGATCTTCAGGCTTCTCTCTTTTTTTTTTCTTCTGTTATATAGTAATCCCCACTGGATCCCAACCAGGTTTTCTGGGATACTGCCTAGGCCTTTGGCAGTTACAACTTGCTATCAGTTTCTTTTCCTGCTGAGGACCATGCCCTACAAAAGCCCAGTACACAGCTGTTTCTTTCTGCTTTTCCTTCTCCATCCCTTTACCTGTTAAAAAGAACAAAAAGGAAAAGAACTCCTGCATCACAAAGCTCTAACTAAACCTTTGATGCAGCCCTAACTTTGGACAGGGCCTGCCCCTTTAGTCCAATACAAAAATCTAACCTTTGCTTCTCTACCCTGGCCCCTCAGACCTCTCTCTCAGGCTGATACAGTACAGTGCGCTCTGATGCAGCATTGCTCAGAAGAGTTTTCTTCAGTTTTTCTCTCTGGACGACGGAGCACACTGTTAGCCTGCTATTGGACGCGTGTTTTCCCTTACCCCTTATTCAGTAAGGGGAGGAAAACGCGTGTCCAACCCGCGGCACCTAATAGAGCCCTCAACATGCAAATGCATGTTGATGGCCCTATTAGGTATGCGCGCGGGATACAGAAAGTAAAATGTGCAGCCAAGCCGCACATTTTACTTTCAGAAATTAGCGCCGACCCAAAGGTCGGCGCTAATTTCTTCCGGCACTGGGAAAGTGCACAGAAAAGCAGTAAAAACTGCTTTTCTGTGTACCCCCCGACTTAATATCATGGCGATATTAAGTCGGAGGTCCCAAAGAGTAAAAAAAGTAAAAAAAAATAAAATTGAATTCGGCCCACGGATGTCGGGCCGAAAACCAGACGCTCAATTTTGCCGGCGTCCGGTTTCTGAGCCCGTAGCTGTCAGCGGGCTCAAGAACAGACGCCGGCAAAATTGAGCTTCGGCTGTCAAACCCGCTGTCAGCCGCCGCTCCTGTCAAAAAGGAGGCGCTAGGGACGCGATAGTGTCCCTAGCGCCTCCTTTTCCCTGTTTCTACCACGCCGCCTAATTTGCATAGTGAATCGCGCGCACCGGCGACGGGCCAGTGCGCGCGGCGGGAGAGCAGGCGTTCATCCGCTCTCCCACGGACTTTACTGTATCGGCCCGACAGTTTTAAAAGCAGTTCTGTTTTTTATTTCTTTGTGTTCTGCAGACTAACAGTGCTGCATGCCTTCAATGTACTTCCAGTATAGCCTTGTTAAGTTTACAAAGTTATTCCTCTGTCTCCGGCACATTTCTGTTTCCAAGTTCACATAACCTTGTTTTATTGTAACTTTTCTTCCTCTTCAATATTATTGTTACAACCCCCCTGTTCCTTGTGAACCGATATGATATGATTTGTATCATGAATGTCAGTATAGAAAAGAGTTAGTTAAATAAATAAATAAATAAATAAATAAATAAATAAATGTTCTGTGAGCCACACTCCTTTGCTTCAGCTGATTCTGGCAGGCAGCCCAAAAAACACAATTGTTTCTCCTTTTGTTTAAGTTCTGGTACTCTTATAGCAGTGCATGCCTTCAACTCCTGGCAGGCTATATGGAGACTTGCTTCTTTTCTCAAACTTTTCCCTCTTCACTCTGTGTGCTCCCAGAGCCACACCCTCCCTAAGCAGCATTGCTCAGAAGAGTTTTCTTCAGTTTTTCTCTGGAGCTTGGGTTTTTTTCTCTGTGCTTGGTTTAGAGAAATCCCACATAGGACAACATATGTAAGTATGGCTGAACAATCTCGTGTGGGCTGCAGCAGTAAGCACAATGACACCAGCCTTATCTCATGCAAGATCACTTTATTTATGAATACAAATGAAGGGACAAACACAATAAACCACCTTCCTTCATAGTATAGTCACTCTCTTGCAGTATGTCTACTCTCTTTTTCCCTGAGAGGATCTGTATCAAACTGCCTACCTTCCCAAAGAGGGTCCCAGAGCTCCTACTCCTTAGGCATGCCCCCCCCCCCCCCTTTTCCCACAACTGCACTCACAACGTATTCCCCTTGAGCTGGTCATGCTCTCTGGGTTCCACTGGCCCAGCTGGGTTCCACTGGCCCAGCTGCTCATGGAGCAATCTCCCTTCAGTGAATTTAAAAGGGACCAAGCACCTAGTTTGGTCTTGCAAAGGTCCACAGGGGAACATTAGAGGTGCTGTCTCTCATAGTCCCTCATTTGAAAGTTTAATGCTAGAGCTGTAGATTTACTTAAAATCCTCCCAGTCATTAAGAAAAATGTGATGGCATTATGATCATTGTTAAAGAGTAGACACAACACCATTACCTCTCACACCAAATCAGGTGTTCCACTAAGAATTAGATCTAAAATGGCTCCCCCTCTGGTCAGTTCCTAGAACAATTTCTCCATGTTAGCAGTCATTTATTTCATCTATAAACTTTACCTCCCTAGCATGTCCTAATGTTACATTTACCCAATCATTATTGGGGCAATTCAAATCTACACAAAATAATGACAGTTAGTTTCAAAACACAACGAGCACAATTCTCACTATAAAACGTTGTGAAATTCCAATTTTTCCTTATTCGATGTGCTATATGTGAATCCCTGTTGGAATAGAGTGCTCGGCGATATGCTTTCTTTACGCATGATGTTGGATATCCGCGTTGTAAAAAGCGGATAGAGTTTTTTAGAGTTTAGAGTTCCATACCTGGTTGAATAATCTTAACTCATGTTTAAAATTCACAATTCACTATGATTATCAGCAAGTTGCATACCTGGACATCCTCATTACCGGACGAGAAAACACAATTGTCACCACTCTCTTCCGCAAACAGAATGATCGCAATAACTTATTGCGTTTTGATATCTTCCACCCAAAGACTTTCAAGTCCAATCTTCCAGTTGGGCAATTTATGCGCATCCGACGCTTATGCACTGAAGATGCGGAATTTAAACAACAGGCAGAACAACTTGCAACACGCTTTTTACAACGCGGATATCCAACATTATGCGTAAAGAAAGCATATCACCGAGCACTCTATTCCAACAGAGATTATTTATTTCTTCCAAAAAATTCAGAGGATTCAAACCCGCAGACACTGGTTATGAGGCATTCACTGGCATCTCCCTCTATTGGTAGAGCCATTAGTCAATTCTCCAGGATCTTCATCCTATGTTCAAAGAACCCGTACGAATAGCTTATTCGAAGAGAAAGGAACATTAAGGATCAAGTGGTCCATTCTAGTTTACGTGAGGCATCGATACCCCTTACCATAACCAGCAATTGCATTAACTGTGCCTTTTGTGCTTGAAGTCATCGCAGACTACGATATGTACATCATCAGGTCGTACACTGTCATTACCTCAGGTCACATGTAGAACCTCTCATGTGATCTATGCAATATTTTGCCCATGCCCACTGACTTATGTGGGCATGACCAAGCGTCCAATCCGCACCCGACTAACGGAACATAAATGCTGCTTAAAGACAGGAAGAACTGAGGAGCCATTGGTGACACACTTTACAGAATGTAAACACATTTTTTCTGAAATCAAATGGACAGTTTTGGAGGTCGTATCAGCACACTGGAGATGAGGCGATAGGATTAAACGCCTCCGTCAAAGCGAACAACGCTGGATTTTTCAATTAAGAACAGTTAATCCCCATGGCCTCAACAAGGAAATCGAATGGGTTCACTTCATGTGAACATCGTTCAAATCAAACACACAGCTGTAACATGATGGATGATACACAGCTGCAACATGATGAATAACATATAATCAGCAAGACTCTCGCGGTAACCTTGCTTAGACGCCGACAAGAGGAAGAGGCGGCAAGGTTCGGTGAGTTCGCTGTTCTTGTTCTGTTCACCTAAGGAAGTAGGTATGTGCCAAATACGAATCTAAATGTATGTGCTGTGAATAAGTTGAATTACGTCAGTATTTGTCCTTGCAGAAATTACTTTAAAAGCAAGTGTGGAAGTGATGAATTGACCTGTCAGTGACTAACACAGAAGCTACCCGATTTGTTACAGTCCCTGAGGCAGCAGTGCGAAACGCACATTGGACTGGACTTTGAAAATAATGGTCTTCTGAATGAATTAGTCGCAAGAAGTGCGGTAAGCCTTGAACTATGCACAAGGAAGGTATCACCCCACAATTCATTTTTACAAAAATATTAAAAAGCAAAAAATAGAGAATAATAAAGGACTTGGACCAATGATTAAATACGACCTGGTGTGGCCAAACCCTAAGTGAACATTGCTGGTAAGCCCGCAGGTGTTATGATGGTCCTCTATATATAAAATAATATATATATTATCACATACATTCACATATAGCACATCGAATAAGGAAAAATTGGAATTTCATGACGTTTTATAGTGGCAATTCAAATCTCCCATTATTGCTATGCTGCCAAATTTATTAACTTCCCTAATCTCAGTTAGGATTTCATCATCTGTCTGTTCATTCTGGACAGGTGGAAAGTGGTATACCCACCACTACTTTCTTCCCCATCACACATGGAATTTCCACCCATAAAGATTCTACTGTCTCTGCAAGAACTTTATCCTTTTGGCCTCTATGCTTTACCTAATATAAAATGCCACCCCACCCCCCAACCCCTGCCCACCAAATTGATCCATCCTATCATTGTGATATAATTTGTACCCTGGTATAGCACTGTTCCATTGTTATCTTCATTCCACCAGGTTTCTGTCATGCCAATTATTTCAGCCTCCTCATTCACTATGATACATTCTAATTCTCTCATCTTTTTTTAAATATATCCCATCATTTTCTAAATATATCTGAAGCAGAAAACCTGTAAAGAAGTCAGTTGGACTGTTGTATGGTCAAGGGGTTATAGGGGCACTTTAGGAAGCTAAGGCCATCATGGAAAGACTAAATTAATTCTTTGCTTCAGTGTTTACTGAGAAAGATTTTTGATAAATACTCATTCTGGAAACTGTTTTCAAGGATGACAATTCAGATGAACTGACCCAAATCATGATGAACCTGGAAGATGCAATAGGCAATACTGATAAACTAAAGAGTAGCAAATCACTTGGACCAGATGGTATACATCCCAGGGTTCTGAAAGAGCGCAAAAATGAAATTTCAGACCTATTTGAAGTAATTTGTAACCTATTATTTAAATCATCCGTTTTACCTAAAGACTGGAAGGTGACCAGTGTAACCCCAATATATTTAAAGGGCTCTAGAGGTGATCTGGGAATCTATAGACCAGTGAACCTGACTTCAGTGCCAGGAAAAATCATGGAAAGTGTTATAAAGAATAAAATCACAGAACATATAGATACAGTATAATATACAAATTACAATGATTAAAATAAGAAAATAAAGCAATTAAAATATAAGTGAAATAAAAATAAAACAATACAGAAACCATAAAATATAACATAAAAATGGTATATCAGATAATCAGGTGAGGAAAAGCAGTAAAAATGGAATGCTTTCCTAAATTTCACAAACTTTTTCTCAAGATAAATATTAAGGGGTAAAGATTTCCAGAAGCAAGGAGATAAAGAGCAAGTTGCTTTTCCTATCTAACTTTCAAAATGAATATTCCTAATGGAAGGTAACACTAGAAGTTCTTGAGAGGACCACAGCTGTAGAGAGGAGAGATAGGGAGAGATTATAAATGCAAGGTAAGAGGAGTTACCCCAACGCAGGGTAAATAATCATAGCTTCATGGGATAAAGCCAATATGGATTTAGCCAATGGAAGTCTTACCTCACCAATCTGCTAAATGTTTTTGAAGGCATGAACAAAGATGTGAATAAGGGTGAACCAGTTGATAGGGTATATCTGGATTTTCAGAAAGCATTTGACAAAGAACCCCATAAGAGATTTCTGAGGAAATAAAAAAGATATAGGTTAGGAGGCAATGTCTTGTTGTGGATTGGGAACTGGTTAAAGAATAGAAAAACAGAGAGTGGGGCTGAATGGCCAGTTTTCTAAATAGGGAACGGTGAATAGTGGAGTGCTCCCAGGGATATGTTCTGGGACCACTGCTTTTTAGCATATTTATAAATGACCTGGAAATGGGAACAATGAGTGATTTGATCAAATTTGCAAATGACACAAAATTATTCAAAATAGTTAAATCTCAAAAGGATTGTAAGAAATTGCAAGAGGACCTTATGAAACTGGGGAACTAGGTATCCAAGTGGCAGATGAAATTTAATGTGGCCAAGTGTAAAATGATGCATGTAGAGAAGAGCAACCCAAGTTATAGTTACACAATGCAAGGTTCCACATTAGGAGTCACCACCCAAAAAAGGATCTAGGCATCATCATGGATAATATTTTGTAGGGATGTGCAGAGCAAAATTTTATGTTCATATTTTTTATGTCCGAAAGGGGGTCCCACTTGCGGCCAATATGGACATAAAAAAAATCCAATGAGTTGGGTATATGTACATATGTGCAAAAAAAAAATTTAAACCCCCTCACCCTCCTTAATCCCCCCCCCAGACTTACCACAACTCCCTGGTGATCGAGCGAGGAGTGAGGACGTCATTTCTGCAATCCTTGGCGAGAAGCATGTGACGTCGGTGGCACGTCGAGTGACGCGGCGTCACGTGATTCCCGGCTCGTTCGCGCCGGACGGCTCGTTCGGCCCAAAAAGAACTTTTGGCCAGCTTGGGGGGGCCTCCTGACCCCCCCAAGCTGGCCAAAAGTTCTTTTTGGGCCGAACGAGCCGTCCGGCGCGAACGAGCCGGGAATCACGTGACGCCGACGTCACGTGATTCCCGGCAAGTTCGCGCCGGACGGCTCGTTCGGCCTAAAAAGAACTTTTGGCCAGCTTGGGGGGGCCTCCTGACCCCCCCAAGCTGGCCAAAAGTTCTTTTTGGGCCGAACGAGCCGTCCGGCGCGAACTTGCCGGGAATCACGTGACGTCGCGTCTGAGTGACGCGGCGCCACGTGATTCCCGGCTCGTTCGCGCCGGACGGCTCGTTCGGCCCAAAAAGAACTTTTGGCCAGCTTGGGGGGGTCAGGAGGCCCCCCCAAGCTGGCCAAAAGTTCTTTTTGGGCCGAACGAGCCGTCCGGCGCGAACGAGCCGGGAATCACGTGACGCCGGCGTCACTCGACGTGCCGCCGACGTCACATGCTTCTCGCCAAGGATTGCAGAAATGGCGTCCTCACTCCTCGCTCCATCACCAGGGAGTTGTGGTAAGTCGGGGGGGGGATTAAGGAGGGTGAGGGGGTTTATATTTTTATTTTGGCTCAACAATCGCGATTTCCCACATATCGAACATATCTATGTTCGATATGTGGGAAATCCGATCGTTTATGTCGAATCAATTTTTTAAGTAAAAAAAAAATATGAGTTGCGTTTTACTAATGCGGTCAATCCGAATGCACACCCCTAATATTTTGAAACCCTCAGTTAAGTGTGTGGGGGCAGCCAAGAAAGCAAATAGAATACAAGGAATTATTAGGAAAAGAATGGGGAATAAAACAGAAAATATCATAATGATTTGTATCTTTCCATGGTATGATCACATCTTGAATATTATGTGCAATTCTGGTCATTGCATTCAAAAATGATATAGCAGAATTACAAAAGGTACAGAGAAGAGGGGATAGAATGACTCCCCTATAAGAAAAGGTTAAAAGGGTAGGGCTCTTCAGCTTGGAGAAGACATGACTGAGGGAAGTTTTTAAAATAATGAGTGGAGTGGAATGGGTAAATGCAAATCGGTTATATACTCTTTCAAAATGAACAAAAATTAGGAGACAAGCAAAGAAGTCACTAAATAGTATATTTAAAACAAACAGGAGAAAATATTTTTTTTACTGAATGCATAATTAATATGGATGTGCAGCAGAGGGACGCCATATGTTGCATTCGGGATTTGTATTCATCGGGGGGCAGATACGTTGCATTCGGCAAGGGGGCACCCCGATACGTTTATATGTTAATTCTTATTCGTTGCCTGGCTAAAATTAAATTAACTACAACCCCCCCCAAGACTTACCAAAACTCCCTGGTGGTCCAGCGGGGGGTATGGAAGCCAGCCATCCATTGATGGCTACCGGCGCCATCTTGTGCTGAGCACAAGATGGCACCAGCCCTCACTATGTCACAGGGTAGGAGCACAAGATGGCGCCGGCGCCATCCATTGATGGCTACCGGTGCCATCTTGTGCTGAGCACAAGATGGCGCCAGCCCTCACTATGTCACAGGGTAGGAGCACAAGATGGTGCCGGCCATCCATTGCTCCTACCATGTGACAGTGGCTGACCAATGGCACCGGTAGCCCCTGTGACATAGTAGGTCAAAGGCTATCAGTGCCATTTTGAATACCGGCAACCGAGGGTATGAGTGCAGGAGATAGCTCCTGGACCCCCCGCTGGACCACCAGGGAGTTTTGGTAAGTCTTGGGGGGGTCAGGAGGTTGGGGGGGTTGTTTAAATTGGCTCCTTTAGGCGGCCGAATAATTCGGCGAAGATTCGTTGTATTCGTGGGGAATCACGATACATTTCGCTTCCCCACGAATACAACGAATATGGCCCTATACGTTGCGGATTACCAATTTGTAGGGAAGGAATGCACACCAATAATAATTAAGCTCTAGAAATAATGGTGAGATGAAGTGGTAAAAACTGTTAGTGTAGCTGGGTTTAAAAATGGTTTGGACAAATTCCTGGAGGAAAAATTCATAAATCATTATTAAGGTGGATTTGAGGAAATCCACTGCTTATCCCTGGGCTAAGCAGAAATCTATTTACTTTCTGGGGAACCTGCCAGGTAATTGTGACCTGAATTAGACACAGTTGGAAACAGGATACTGGGCTTGATTGACCTTTGGTCTGACCCAGTATGGCAGATCTTATGTTCTTAATAATCTGTTATTGCATTCAACTTAATATTCTGTCCCAATCTAGAATTCCTGAAAATATGTCCATATTTAAAGACATAGGGCACATAGAACATTATTTACGTGAACAAGTTTACCTTCAGATCTCTTCAAATCATGTACAGAGCCATCTGATCTTATAACCATATCCTATATGTTTTTATCACTTTAAGGATTCTAAATAAGGACAGAATATTAAATTGAATGCAATAACCAATTGTTCATCAATTAATGTGATTTATATATTGATCAGTCCTTTTCAGAAATTGTGTGTGAGAAAGACTACAAGGGTTTTGAATGTTTGTCTTAGAGAACATAAAAGTTATTTTAAAAAATTCAAGATTGACAGCATCCTTAGTTGCATATTGTTTACAATAACATATCTTTTCAAATTCAAAGTTTCTGGCAACTTCACAATTATTACTGCATTGGAGAGGCAGCGATTTGAATATACAGTTAATTCAATAAGAACAGTGTTGAATCACTCACCTACATACTGTGGATCACTTTGGATTGAATGCGGAAGCAAACTTATTGCCATATTTTCAATTAATTAAATTATCATTGAGCTATAAGTTGAGAAGAGTGGGAAGTGATAAAGAAAGCATTATCATCTGTTGTGTTAGAAACAGACGATAGCATCTTGAATCCATTTTGAAATACTTTAAGAGAAAAAGGAAGGCTATCTGCTGAAAGGAAAGGGAATAGATTATGCTGTTAGTTGAAAGAAAGGAAGGAAGAAAGAAAAAATGTGATGTACTTGATAGAAATTTGATTCCCTGAGGCAAACTGCTATTGGATTTGAACTTCTAGTCCTATAATATAAGTAGATTGATTTGAACCTTCAGTTATATATATAGATATATTATATATATATATATATATATATATATATATATATATATATATATATATATATATATATATATATATATATATATATATAGTATTTATAGATAGCTATATCTATATGAAAAGCAAATGTGATTGCATATATGTTTTAAAAAAAAAGTGACTTGAAAAAGACTTGGGCCTGGATTTATCAAAATGCACTGAATACCGCATGCGATAGAAAAAGGGGCATGTTTTATGGTAATAGGCAACCTAGCTTGATGGACTCTTTACCAGGGTAACATCAAGCTAGGTTGACAGAACATTGCACAAATCTCATCTTTTTGTGAGTTTCCTCACTCCGAAGGTCATCAAATCTTCACAACAACTGTTCTGTTTGTACATCTCACTTTGAATGTCAAAGTGGCACCTAACCCCCTGCACTAATACCTAAACCTCACCTCGAGTTACTAGGTGGGCCTCCCATAGAGTTATAAATACCTATCTAGGGTGAGGGCATTTTGGCTAAATGCCTTATAGCATTTTGATAAATGACTCCTTGGGCGGATGTAATGTATAAGAGATGAGGAACTCTTTCACATATACGCTTCAGAAAAAAATAGAGAGATTGAGTTTTACTGCTGAACAAAAAAATCTACAAAAGATCTTTTATAGACAATAGACATCTGTGGTGTTAATCTTTATCTGGAACAATTCAATATCACCACATTACCATAAAATAGTCCTCTCATTCCCTCTTATTCACTGTCTGTAAATATAAAGTCTTATTACCTATCTTCATTTGTTATCCTTGATATTTGTAAGGTTACAATATCCTTTATCATTATGTCTTGCTACTCAGTTAAAGACTATAGAAAAACCAAGTGACTTCTGAATATCATATTTGTGTACCATTATAACATCCAATAAAATCTATTTGGAACTAGGAATTCTACACAATTTGAAGACTAGAGTCACAAAAATTTTAGAAAGAGGTTAAAAAACTGAATTATGAATCGAAAGGATTCCTTGGTACTAGACTTTCATGAATACCTGTGAGGGCTAAGACACAGATCAAATAGGAGCATCCTGTAACAACCTCCTGCCACCACAATCTATCTCCTCCTTTCTTATGTGGCTCAGGTGTCTAAGTTGCATTAACACTATGAGAACAGAGCGAAAGCTGCCAGAATCACACAATTCAAATTTAGAGCCATATGGGGCAGACAGGTGGTCTCATCTGGAACATGGAGTGTAGTAGAAATTGTCTCTTTCCCCCTTCCATCCACCCTTATACTGATCCTACTTGGAAAGTGAATATGAATCATTCTACTTTGTGCAACATTTGAAAATATTAGAAAATCATTAACTTTTACTCATTACCCTTATTGGAAGATAATACAACTGTATTTGGGTAATAATAAAAATATTTTCTGATAATTCTCCCTTGTCCCATAAATAGCGTGCAGTCCATTGCCAGATATGTGTTGAGGCCAAGCAGACTTAAAAATCATTATGTGTGTGTTAAATG
Organism: Rhinatrema bivittatum; assembly: GCF_901001135.1. Classification (NCBI taxonomy): domain Eukaryota; kingdom Metazoa; phylum Chordata; class Amphibia; order Gymnophiona; family Rhinatrematidae; genus Rhinatrema; species Rhinatrema bivittatum. Next base: position 255,253,518 of record NC_042618.1, read on the forward strand.
CTAAAAGAGGTAATGCATATTGAGAAGGGATCAAATTTAGAAAGCAGAGTTCCAAGGAAAACTAAAATTTAGACAGAATAATAAAAGATTTATGATAGCATGACTATTTAAAAAAAAAAAAAACAAAAAAAAAAACTATCACATTAAAAGCAGATTTATATTTTAACTTTGCTAATTTTAAAGATTATTAATGAGCCAGTTTTATATCTTGGCAGTTACGATGGTCCTCAGAGACTCTGCAGGAGGAATACTGGTGACTTCACGCAGATTGGGCACACCCAGTCAGTTCCTCTGAGTAAACTGGCCATCTCTCCACTGCAGGATGTATCTCACTGTGTCTCTACTAAGGGCACAGAATCAGGTAGTTTTTTTAAGGGAAGAAACAGAGTATTAATATTAATGATAATTACTTTTCCTTGGTGCTACCACAATTACCATTAAGAAAACAAGCACTGAGGTTTCTCATTTAATTTTATAGTAACCTTCTATGAGAAGAGAGGAGTAGCCAAGAGCAAATTAAAAACAGAAAAATCATAAAAAGAATACATAAATAAATAATATAGAGAAGATACCCTAGGGTGCTTTAAAAAAAAGTAAATCACTTCTTGGGTGGTTGAAGACACAACGCCAAACCATATCCACAGCAAAGCAATGCCTGTCATACTTAATTGCAAAAATGCACCATAGAAAATAAACTATACCAAAAACATTATAAACATTCTGTTGTGGAAAATAACAGTGCATACAATATAACATAATGTGTCATGAGGTTAGGACTTTTCAGCTTGGAGAAGAGACGGCTGAGGAGGTATATGATAGAGATGTTTAAAATAATGAGAGGTCTAGAATGGGTAAATGTGAATCTGTTATTTACTCTTTCGGATAATAAAAGGACTAGGGGGCACTCCATGAAGTTAGCATGTGGCACATTTAAAACTAATCATAGAAAGTTCTTTTTCACTCAACACACAATTAAACTCTGGAATTTGTGGCCAGAGGATGTGGTTAGTGCAGTTTGTGTAGCTGTGTTTAAAAAAGGATTGGATAAGTTCTTGGAGAAGTCCATTACCAGTGCCATTGGTCAGCCCCTGTCACATGGTAGGAGCACAAGATGGTGCAGGCCATCCGGTGCTCCTACCATGTGACAGGGTCCGGCCAATGGCACGGATACCCTGTCACATGGTAAGGGCAAAGGGCCATCGGCGCCATTTTGATTAGTGGCAGCGGACGGCCCGGGAGCGGGAGATCGCTCCAGGGACCCCCACTGGACCACCAGGTACCTGTAAAAAGTTTTTTGGGGGGGGTCGGGAAGGTGGGGGAAGCTAAGGGCTTAGTTTTAAAGGGTCGGGGTGGGTTTTTTGTTTATCGGCTCGGGCGCAGCCAATAAACAAAACCACGATCGGGCCCGTTAAAAAAAAAACCACATGTGAATCGGTAAACCGGTTCCGATTCACATCTCTATCATAATACTTGGTTTCATGCAAGCGAAGGACAAAAGTGTGTGGTTCTGAGCCTGACACCACTTAGGGCATAATATGGTATCATTAGCATAAATGTCAGATAATGGGGCCAGAAAGAAGTGGATGTGTTGTACATAAGGATTTCTTATAGTAACATCCACTGAGAAATGGTGAGTAGGCAGAGATCTACTACAGTTTTCTTATACAGTTCAGAAGGTGCTGCTATTTGTTAAATGCATGCAGGGTGAAGAAGGTAAGAGATGACAGGTTTTAATATTATAAACTTCTGAATCTAAATGGATGTATGATTCTATTCTTATTTAGTACTGTCAATGTATACAGATTGAAGTAAACATACTGTAGATCCATTGAAATAATGTTAAAATGAATTATATAGCATTATAATAAATGATTACACACTTCATGACTATAATTCAGTTCTAATATTGGTCATTGAGGTTATAATACATTGCACTGAAGCAAAAAGAAGACTAATACCTACACCTATCAAATTAAATAAAAAGTGGCTCTTTTGCTGTGTCTTTAAGATGGTATAGTGAATCCATTAAAATATATGTCTGAGTTGCCACTACTAATCTATAGGAGGCTTAGGGGTGGATTTTAAATGCCCTGCGCGCGTAAATCCGGCTGGATTTACGCATGCAGGGCCCTCGCGCGCCGGCGCACCTATTTTGCATAGGCCGCCGGCGCGCACAGAGCCCCGGGACGCGCGTAAGTCCCGGGGCTTTGTAAAAGGGGTGGGGAGGGGGCGTGTCAGGGGCGTTCCCGAAATGACACGGCGTTTCGGGGGCGTGACGCGGTGTTTCGGGGCGTGACGCGGCGTTTCGGGGGCAGGCCTGGGGGCGTGGCGCCGGCCCGGGGGCGTGGTCGAGGCCTCCGGACCAGCCCCCGGGTCAGGTGATGGCGCACCAGCAGCCCGCTGGTGCGTGCAGATTTACGTCTGCTTTTAGCAGGCGTAAATCGTGCAACAGAGGTAAGGGGGGGGTTAGATAGGGCCGGGGGGGTTTGGTTAGGTAGGGGAAGGGAGGGAAAGGTGGGGGAGGGCGAAGGAAAGTTCCCTCCGAGGCCGCTCTGAAATCGGAGTGGCCTCGGAGCGAACAGGCAGCGCGCGCTGGGCTCGGTGCGCGCAGGTTGCACAAATGTGCACCCCCCTTGCGTGCGCCGACCCCAGATTTTATAAGATACGCGTGGCTACGCGCGTATCTTATAAAATCCAGCGTACTTTTGTTCGCGCCTGGTGTGCGAACAAAAGTACGCGATCGCGCAAATTTTTAAAATCTACCCCTTAGTTTTCAAGAGAACCACGCTATAGCATAAACTACTGTCCTCATACTATTTATTTATTTAACACTTTTCTATACCGACCTTCATGGTTGATGACCATATCAGATCGGTTTACATCGAATAGTAGATGTCAGTATGTTTTCCTCTGTTAGTTTGGTTTCTCCTCCTGCTCTATGGTTTCCACTTCCTCTCAGGGGCCATCTTGCTTGAGGACTTTTCCTATTCTGTAAGGTATATATACTGAGACTTTGGTTTCTTTGCTAGTGCTTGGTCCAATGCTTGCTAATATGTGCTACCAGTTTCCCTGAGGTGGTCCTGCTTCTCCTTTCAACTTTGTCTCCTCAATGGACCTTATTTGTGAGTGTGTTCAGCTAGATTTGTCTTTGTGGCTACATTCATTGTATCTGGTGCCCCCACCCTGGTACCAGCATTGTGCAACTAAAGACCTGCTAGCCATTAGCACCTAAGGGTTCAACCCAAGGGGAAGGAGGCCATTACAGACTGGTACCAGGGGTTCTTCATTCTGTGGCTTTCCTTATCTTGACATTGGACTCTAGCCCACTCACGGTCTTGAGGTTCCCTCTTTGAATCATCACAGTGTAATCCTTCAATAAGAATATAAAATGATAGAGGTTCTAATGCCTTCATCAAAATTTATGTCTCAAAAGCATTGGTCAAACTGTTCGGTAAAGTGATTGAGAGGAGAAATATGAGAAGTAGCATATTCAATGAAAATTGAATTCTTGCATAACAAATTAATAAGTATTGATCTTACAATTTCTGTTTTATCTGTTGCTAAATTTGAAGCAGTTTTCGTGATAAATATTATCTGAGGCAATTTATAAATTCTATATGCAGAGAGAAAAAGACTATCTTAACAAAATAAAAAACAAAATAAAAATAATTCTATATTTAACCCCCCAGGTGGATAGTACCGGATAGGACTATCCTCAAATCTGATGTTATTTGATCAGTGTCAATAAAGATGTCAAATCATTCTGAGTGTCCAGAATTCCCTGAGTGGGGGGAAGATTAACTTATAGGCCCTTTTTGTTTAGGTCTTAGCCCCTTCTAGTCCACATTAACAGCACTAATGGTCTCATTCTCATAACACTAGACAGCAGTAATAATCGAGCTAGAAACTTAATAATTTCCAACTCAATGTTACTGATAATTGATGAAATGAATGAAAAGTTCTTTATAGATCTTGATGTTATGATCCAATTGATTTTCATGTTAATAAATGTGTGTCCTCAAACTTATAGCAAATGTCTTTAGATGTCAAAGCCAATCTCTTTAATAAATTTAGCTCCTCCTCCTGTCCGATCAGTAAATGTATTTGTAGCTTCTTCCCATTATGTAATGGTTACACATTTAGACCCAATTACTTAAATGAATCTCCAGTTTTCATACTTTTTCAGTATTCTTCCCTATTTTCCTTTCTCCTCTTTGCAGTACCTAGTGGACACTGTACTGCTTTCCCTGTAAATATTGTACTCAAGTCATGCAGATGCACCTAATTGGTACACCTGGTCTTTTCTTCTCTCCTCCCAGGAAATGTATGTATATCTATACCTCCCAGATTACACAGATGCTCTTCAGATTCTTTCTGAATAAAAGACACCTCTGCTTCTAAATGATAGGGAAACTGAGCCCCTGGACTTTTGGGGACTCAGCAAGATAAAATCAAGAGAATTCTTAATTAAAAAGGGAAAACTATTGAGGCAAGAAGGGTGGAAAAAATGTCCTCCTCTTACACATCTTACAACAAAAGGTTTCCAAAACCAAGGACAAAATAAGGGATAAGGCACTCTGCTCCATTCCCTTACTCAGGTCTCAATCCAAGAAACCTCAGTCCTTTCCCAGAAAGGACTGAGGTTTCAATCTTCAGTAGGAGCTGGGAGAGAGGGCCGCATGGCCGGCGCTGGAGCCCATCGGGGTAAGGCCCCTTTAAACTCTCACCCTACCGCCGAGGGCCCCCCCGCCGACCACGAGGCTTCGCCGTACACATCACGTCCGGCCAGGCAACCACGCTACCGCACCCAATCAGCTTAGAGTCACGCCGTGACATCATCCTACCCGCGACCAACAGGGATTTAAATCCCTCTGCCTCCAGGGACCGCGCGCCGAAGGAGCGCGACAAAGGAGCCTGCCCCTTTGTGCGCCCCTTCGTGCAGCCCCCTTTGTGCCACCTAGAATTTCCGTCTTCTATCCCAGCCTGGTTATCCTTGCAAAATCCAGCTCTAATCCCCCCTGGCCCTCATTGGCCAGCTCTTGTTTTTCCCACACCTCAGCAGTTCCTCCCCCTTCTCAGCACACCCACAGACTTCAACTCCCTAGGATGCGGACTTTCGCCATCCCCATAATCCGCAATTATTCCGCCAGCCTAAACCTTCCAGTCTTCCCGCTCTCCGACAACAGAGGCTAATTCCAATCATGATTTTGCCTGTCACACAAATACTTGGTCTCTCACTCTTCTCACTAACTCTTTTTAATGCTCAATCTCTCTCCAAAAAAACTCACATCCTTAACAACTATCTGATAGAAGCCAATCCAGACATCTGTGCTATCACAGAAACCTGGTTGAAACCCATGGACACAGTACTAATGAATCAGCTCCCCACTCAATTATATGACATCCTCTCAATCCCCAGACTCAAAAAAAGAGGAGGAGGGCTTCTATTAGCAACAAAAAAAGGTCTAGGATTAACCCTGCATCTGTCTATCTCTGCATCTGTCTATCTCTTCATCCAACCTCGAATTAGCCTTCTTCAAATCTGATCATCTTCAAATCGGCTTAATCTACGCACCTCCAGGAAGATTAGAATCTGACCCTTCTCCCTTCATTGAATTCATCACTAAACATATCAACGCGGACAAACCAGCCATAATGATGGGAGATTTCAACCTGCATATTGACGCTTCACCACAATCCCACAACTGTGAAACTTTACTCTCCTCACTCAGCTACTTGGGTTTTAAACAAATTGTCAACAGCCCGACTCACAAAGCGGGCCACACACCGGACCTCATTTTCATAAATGAGGGCATCTCTCCATCAACCAACCCGATTTGCTCTCCGGTCCCCTGGTCAGATCACCAAATCATCTCTACAGTTCTGGAGATTAAAGAACACCCACCCCACTCCTTCCCCAAAACCACAATCCAATTCAGGAAACCCTGCTCTACAGATTACCTCAGCATGCAACTCGCTAATGAATTAGCCCAAATTGACCTCTCAGATGCAAACGCAGCGATCTCTTCCTGGTTCAACATCACAAACAAAGTTGCAGAACTAACCTGCCCAATTATCACCAAAGTACTACATCCTTCTCAGGACAACAGGAAATCCTGGTTCACACCAGAACTGAAGTCTCTCAAGCAAGACCTTAGGAATAAATAACACAGATGGCGTAAAAACCCCACCACCACGTCTCTAGCTGCCTACAAATCCCTCCTAAATGCCTACAGGAATGCCATCCTCAGAATAAAGAAAGATTATTTCTAAAAAAAAAATCCATCATTTCATATTTGACTCCAAAGCGTTGTTTTCCTACATCTCAGCCCTCACCAAACCAGCCCCTCCTATCATTCCGGATGACCTAGCTTTTTGCAAAGCTACAGAGCTGGCCAAATACTTCGAGAACAAAATCACCAACTTGATTGTGTCCCTATCCACATCAAATTCCATACCGCCTCTCCTGCCCGCCACCTGTCCACAAAGAAACACAACTTTGGACTCCTTTGAGTCCACATCTTCACTGGAAAAAGAAAATATTCTCAAGAAACTTAAACCTTCCTCACATCCGTCAGACCCAATACCTCCAAACCTTCTCTTCGCCATCCCAAACATCATCGCCAAGCCTATCGCAGAAGTTATCAATTGTTCTCTAGCTCAAGGGCTAGTTCCAGACCAACTAAAGCTCGCAACACTTAAACCCTTATTTAAAAAACCCAACCTGTCGCCATCGGACCCAGCTAACTTCCGCCCTATAGCGAACCTGCCTCTGATCGCCAAACTAATGGAAAAAATAGTCAACAAGCAAATTTCAGAATACCTGGACGAAAATAATATTCTGGCTCCATCTCAGTTTGGCTTCCGCAAAACGCTAAACACAGAATCACTTCTAATATCTCTCTCGGACACCATCCTCTTAAACCTAGAAAAAAAGACAACCCTATCTGCTAGCTCTCCTTGACCTACTGGCGTGAACCATACAATCTTGTTAGAGCATCTGGAAGACATAGGCATCAAGGGAACGGCACTCAGCTGGTTCAAATCCTTCCTTGACAACAGGTTTTTCAAGGTCAGGATTATCAATAAAGAATCGCATCCAGTCAGATCCAACTTGGGAGTCCCCCAGGGATCATCCTTGTCACCTACCCTATTCAACATCTACCTTCTCCCACTCTGCCAACTACTCACAAACCTAAAGCTAACTCACTACTTCTACGCAGACGACATCCAGATTCTTATTCCAATCACAGAATCTCTACATAACACATGGTCCTTCTGGAATAGCTGCCTTCAATCAATAAACCAACTTCTCACCAGCCTCAACCTCGTCCTCAATACCAATAAGACAGAGATACTCATATCGCAGGACAACAACAACAACGCTCTTCTCAACTCTCCAAGCTCCTCCCAATTTGCCAAAACAAATATTAATCACTCACCATATGTTAGAGATTTAGGCATTTTGCTTGATAATCAACCAAACCTAAAAATATTTGTAAACAATACCACAAAAGAATGCTTTTTCAAACTGCAGGTACTAAGAAAACTGAAACCTCTCCTTCACTTCAGAGATTTCCGTATGGTACTCCAATCTATCATCCTGTCTAAAGTGGACTATTGCAACTCCCTGCTTCTAGGTCTCCCGGCCAACACCACGAAACCTCTGCAGATGGTGCAGAATGCCATGGCCAGGATTCTCACCAACTCCAACAAAAGAGAGCATATCACTCCCATCCTTCAGAACCTCCACTGGTTACCCATCAAATCCAGGATTCTTTTCAAAGTTCTAATGATGATGCACAAGGCCATCCACCATATCTCCCCCTCAATCTAACCATCCAACTAACTCCCCACACATTGAACAGACCCATCAGAAGAGCATACAAAGGCATGATATATGCCCCCCCAGCAAAAACCTCCTTAAGGAAACGCGCCTTTTCCACAGTTGGTCCCCAGCACTGGAATGCGCTCCCCCCGGACTTCCGCCTAGAACCCTGCCCATTGGTCTTAAAAAAAAAACTGAAAACCTGGCTTTTCAGCCAAGCCTTTCTGGAAAGTTAGCACTGCCTTTTCAGCCAAGCCTCTTCGGAGAGTTAATCACTCTCAGGGACCGATTTCTCCTTCTCCAAAAAGATAACTCTCACAGATGCCATCTCGGACAAGTTCAATCCGTTCCCACGAATTCTAGTCATCCCAGTTCTTATAGTCTGGCTCCTCCCCAGAGATCCCCCTCCCATTGGTTTCCAGCCCCATTATATCCAACCACCCTACGGCTCCAACCCCATTATGTCCATCTGCTCACTAGCATGGCCAAACCTCCCCATGCTGACTAATCCTCATGCTGTATTTCAGTCCTTTGCAATTATCCTGTAATTTAGTTGTCCTCCAAGGTATCCTTGTATTTCCTTTTGAACTCCACTTGCCTATGTATTCCTTTAAACTTGCTCACAAGGTGGCATGCGTTATTTTACTTAGCATTCTATTGTTTCTCATGTTCCATGCAAGTAACGAGTGTATTCAAAGTTGTTTGGAAGGGAAGTTTTATGTATATTTATGCATTCTCCCTTGTTCTTTTTCTATTTCATTCGTATCTCATGTTCCTTGTACCACCCCCTGGGCGATTTTTCAGTTTCAATGTAAACCAGTGTGATTTGTATTTATACAGGAATGTCGGTATAAAAATGTTATAAATAAAAATAAATAATAAATAAAAGTAACCAAGAGTGGGGAAAGCAAAAGATATGCTGCCCCTAAGAAGATCAACTAAGGAAATCCAATTAAGATTCCACACCTTAAGAGAGTGGTAGAGGTTTATAAACTGTTGAATCATATCCTCATGGGAAAGCTAAACCCATGCTGCTACTACTTCTGCAACTAGCTATTTCTGACCCCTCCCCAGAAAATTAGATCACGAGAAAATCTAAATTCCTCCCAGCAGCTAGGTCAATCTCAAGTAGGGGAAGTAAATGATAGTTTATTTTAAAAAAAAGATTATCATAGGTCATTCTTTTGTACTGAATCTTACAATAGGAAATGTGCTTCAACAGAATGACTGGCATCTCCCATGCTACTCTGCCTTGCTGCCTCTATACCCATCAATGCTACATCTTTATGCCACTCAACCTTGCATCCATGCCAAGACCTGTTTCACTAAAAAAAATAGTAATGTGTAAGTTAAATGATTTCTCTCAAAATCAGTAATGAATCAGCTGTAGGTAAGCAAGATTGTTAGCGATAAGGCAGCTGAATGACTCTCATACATTTCTCCCAAATCACTATCCCATCGATTGAGTGCAATAAAAGAACCACTTTTTTGTTGATTTACTATGGTGGGATAGTCAAACTGCCCACACTGATTCAAACTCTGTGGGTACATTTTACCAGTGAGTTTTGTATCAATAATAAAAGAAAAACTGCACAGGTAGTTTTTGCTTAGATTATTGCCCCTGGAAAAAGTACATACAGAGATTAGCACCTGCTTTATTTTTTGTGGGCACTTTTTCTGGCCCAAATTATCAAGTTAATTTTCAAAGGAGTTATACATATAAAATTAGCATAGTAGCTTGTACTTGCATACATACTATTTTATAAACATCAAAAGTACACCTGTATTTTAAGTTTCACATGCACATTTATCTGCACAAAAAAGGAATGGTCTAGGGATATTCCAGGGCAGGGCTAAGAGGAACACATGTAAGTTGCTATTTTATAAGAGACTTTTGCTAATACATTAGGCAAATTATTTGCCCAGTTTTACACCTGCTAATTATCTGTTGTGGAAGTGGACCCTTAGGCCAAGGTAGTGTTGGTGCAACCCACAGAGAGGAGCCCTGCAAGTCCCCACCATTGGCAGGTGGAACTGGCTGGAACAGAAGCCCAATTTGAGTTTCACCAATACCAACCCTTGTTCCCCTTAGTTTGAGCCCTTGGGTGCTGGGGCCAGCTGGACTTTGGTGCAAGCCTCTGTAGAGGTGAAGATCAGTTGCATAGAAGAGGCTGCAAGCCAGCACAGTGAAGAAGACAGTCAGGTCAATCAGTGGTCAGGACAGGCAGCAAGCAGATGGAGTCAGGATCAGGCTGTGGTCAGAGGCAGGTCACTCAGTGTCATGGTTCAGACAGTAGTCAGAGCAGGCGGAGTGCAATCATAAATGGTGAGCAGGCTGTGGTCAGAGGCAGGAAGAGGTCAAGCGGCATCAAGGTCTGATCTGAGGTCAAACCAGAAATCTAGGCCAAGGTCAAAGCCATATGTCCAATACAATGAGACAAGATAGGAAGAGGAGGAAAAAGGACAAGGGACCACAGAAGCAAGAAGAGACACTAAAGACAGATGAAGGGAAGACTGACAATAAAGACAAGAACTCAGAGGATAACCAGACTGCCAAAGAACCAGGAACAGGACACAGGAACTCAGGAATGACATACAGCAGAATCAGGATCAGGGAAGCAAGGAGCAGGAAACAGGAATGAGGCAAGGAGGCATTGCTGTGGGAAGCTTTAAGTAGTCACTGTCCTGTAATGTCATCATCAGGCGCCCTCAGACCTTTCCCACCATGGGCCCTTTAAGGGAGCTCAGTCGGGCGCGTGTGTGCCTATGAAAGGTCTAGGGATCAGCATCGAAGGAAGGCTGCGTGTAAGGCCTACTACCTGCATCTTTTGGGGCTGTCAGCATCGGTAGGCCTTCTGTGCAATTTTAGAAAACCTGGCCAGTTTCATCTTCCCAATAAAACTACAATTAAAATTATTTGATATCCTCATTCAGCCAGTTCTTCAATATAGATATGAGAATGAAGTCTGGAGTCTATGCATGAATGGACAGTTTTACCCTGTACCTCAATTTAAACCCTCTACTTCCAGTTTTCCCTACAACTTGGATGTTTCCCCTTAAAACTCACCAGACAAAATAACATTTTCAATTTCAGGTGTCACCTCATTACAGCAACACAAACATCTTTGTTTATTAAATATGTTCAATGTATTTGACTTAGGAAACCTATTTTCCTGCATACTCTGTTTTTAATGTAAACCGGTATGATTTGTATCTGATACAAGAATGTCGGTATATAAAAATGCAAAATAAAATAAATAAATAAATAAATCTTCCATTGCAAGATATTGTGAAGTAACACAAAACCCAGCAAAAAAAGACTCTCAAAACCTGTGTGGCAACCCTGCTGTACTATAACAGCACTAGCTCCAAGAAATCAAATAGCAAAAACCCTACCTTTGAAAAGACAGCACTGCAATATTTCACTGGGGCTGGAATACATCTCTATGTGGAAAACACATCAAGCTGTACTGCAACAGATCCTTAAAAACTGCAACATACTAGCAGAATTACCTCACCTCTGTCACACAGAAAGTCTCACCAAATACAGAATAAAGTGACCATAAAGTAAAAACAGAAACTTGCAGACAAACTGAAATGGAAACTGCAACAAGTGAGGCTCTATATGCAGTGCAACACTAAAAAAAACCAAGAAATATCACCAGTCTCATAAAACATCAAATAAAATCAAGAAATATAACACATCAATCATAATAATACAACCATACTAACTAAAAGAATAAATATTTCAAAACAACTGATGAAAAGAATGTCCAAAATTTCCAAAACACTAATAAAATACCAATACCAACACCAACCCTTGTTCCCCTTAGCTTGAGCCCTTGGGTGCTGGGGCCAGCTGGACTTAGGCGCAAGCCTCTGTAGAGGTGAAGATCAGTTGCATAGAAGAGGCAGGTCGATCTGTAAAGAGCAGACACATCAAACACCATGCAATAATTAAAACAAATCTGAATAAAAATAATCCCTCTTTCCATACCCAGGAAATTTTGATTTCTAAATGCCCTGAGATTGTCGTGGATTAGTGAGAGAAGAGGAGGGAATGACACACAAACTTCTCTTCTCTCTCTTTCACACACACATTCACACACACATGCACATTCTCTCATTCACACACATACATGCATGCTCCATCACTGTCACTCACACACACACAAGCATACTCTCTGTCACTGTCACACACACATGCATGCCCTCCAGGCCTGGATTTAGACATAGATAACATAGGCAACAGCCTTCTGTACCAAATCTTTTATACACACCAGAGAATTGCCAGTGCTGCTATGCCTTCATCTGGGCCTCTTGCTGCAATGTTGCTTGTCTCCTCTAGTGGCACTGAGTCCACGGCAATAGCAACAGCAACTAGAAATTTAAAAGATTCAGCGTGGGACTTCCTGCATCCCTCATGTGCTAATGGGCCCTGTTGCACCCCACCCCCTCCTCCTCCTTGGAAACCAATACAAGGGGCAGGATGATATAGGGCCTGTCAGTGTGTGAGAGTTATAGGAGGCCTTATGCTGAATTTTTTAAATTTCCAGTTACTGTGGAGCCAGCACTGTGGCTTGGAGAGGAGGGGAGAAGAGGATATGCCCTGAGATGGGAAAACTGGGGAAGATTTGAGGAGGAGGGTATCATCCCCATCCTCTGATTGCCTTTGGGCACAAACCATAAGAATCCAACCCTGACACACACATGCATTTTCTCTCTCTCACACAAACACACATACAATGCTTGCATGCATGCTCTCACACACATGCATTCAATCAGTCCTTGAGACCAGTTTTCTCTTCCTCTCCTATTCTTCAGGACCTCGGTAGGATAACCTCCTCAGAAGGCCCCGATAGACCTTTCCTGTTCTTCAGGTGACTGGCCCTGCTGACCAGAAGAAGCTGCTTCTTTCCTCTTTCAGCCGTGCAGGAAGGCCCAGCAGCTGCTCCTGCTTTTCTCTTGAGGGAGAGCCTGGATGATGCTCCTGCGTTTCTGTTTGCCACAACTGTGGGGGCCTAGCCGCTGCTCCTGCTTCTTTCTTGCAATGAAGTCAGCACCAACACTGCTCTTCTGAAGTTTCCAAGGCCTACCACTTTCTTCTGGCTAGTAGGGCCCAGGACTTCTGCTCCTTCCAGTGCGACTGGGTCTCCTCCTTCCCATCCTCACAGGCCTACAGCACACTTCCTTTTCTGACCCCCTGAAGGTAAGAAGGAAGAGACACAATCACTGTGATTCCATCACCATGCTTCCACCAGCCTTGTGGGCCCAATCCAATCCATTGGAGTGGCAAGCCATTTTCTGGGGTGGCATGTTACCATCCAATAACGAAGCCTATGTTTGGGCAATTGCTAATTAACTGCTCAAGAAAAATGTAATTTTGAAGGGGACGGTGGAGACACTAGAAAATGAAGTATTTGAATTTGAGATGTACACTTTTTCCAACAGCTAGAGGTATCTCTCCAACTGAATAATTGAAAAGATATTTGTTAGAAATGCCTGGGAAAGCATTGCCTTGCAACAGGTTGCATATTTATCCCCCCATCTGGAGGTGGGGGTTTGGGATAAAAATTTATCTTTAAAGGATAATCTAGATGTGATCTGTTGCGCTGGAGGTGGACCCTTGGCACGAGGTGGGGTTGATGCTAGCCGTAGGGCAAGCCCCACGGAAGGTGGAGCAGACTAGGAGACAGAGGCTGACAGGAGCTTCACCAATACCAGCCCTCGTTCCCCACAGGTTGAGCCCTTGGGTGCCAGGACCGGCTGGTCTTAGGCGGGCTTCCATCAGATGACTCCCAGTAGATGTTATTGCTGACAGCCAGGGATCAGCAGAGGTATCGGAGGGACCAAAGCAGGTCTGGACGAAGCAGGGATCCAGAGACCCGGGCACCGAGGATGGGCCAGGAACAGGAACAGGTGATGCCTGGGTAGTAGGAGGCCAGAGCCTGATAAGACCAAGTCCAGGGTGCTACCGAAGGTGTAGTCAAGGACAGGCTGGAGTCGGAACAGGCTGCAGAGCTAGTCAAGGTGCGGAGTGCCAACAAAGCAAGGGTGAAAGCCGGTAGTCAGTCCTGAGCGTAGTTCCAACAAAGCAAAGGTCAAAGCCAGAAGTCAGTCCTGAGCATGGTCCAAACATAGCAAGGGTCAAAGCCAGAAGTCAGTCCAAACAAGGCTAGGTAGGAATCAGGAGCAAGGACCAGGAACGAAGTCAGAAACAGGAACCAGGAACTAGTAATGAGCACACGAAAAGTGTGGAGACCTGTTGCCAAGGCAAGGAACAAGTGGCGGGCCCTGCCTTAAGTAGCAGGGCCCGATGTCATCATCCAAGACCGTGGGTTAGTTTCCCGCCGGGAGAGGCAGAGCGCTGGACAGCGGCATCTCTCCACAGCACACGTGGGGAGACCTGCTGGGAGCCAGGTAGGTCCGCAGAGGAGCCAGGAACAGCCGAGGAGGTAACAGGAGTTCAGAAGCGCAGGCGGCTGTCCACTGCCACTAGCGAGGATGGGCCAGGAGCAGAAGTAAACTCTGCGCACCGGCTGGCTGCCGATGTGTGCTTCCCCAGGACAGCATCTAATGGTGCTGTCCCGGCCTGCCGCCCACCCCTCTCTGCCCAGACCACGCCCCCACCCTCCCCTTTTACTTGGCCCAGCACTTCTGCACATAATCCCCGTGTTTTTACATGTGCAGGCCTTTTAAAATCAAGCCTTTAATGTGGGAAAATATTTTTTTGAAAATTGATACAATAGTATGTTACATTTACATTTTCCTTTGAAAATTACCCTCTATGTTATTAATATATAATTAATAGCTTATTGAGATAGTCAGAGGAAAGAAGAGTTTATAAAATATAAATACAATAAAGCTAAAATGAGAAGATCATGCTGCCAGCTCATATGCTAATAAAGCTAACCTCAGTTGTAGTGATAAATACAGAATTGTTATTAATTTAAAGTGTATTTAGCAACTCTTTTCATTTTGAAGTAATTTAATTGTTGCGTTCGGGGGTGGACCCTTGTCCTGGAGCAGTGGAGAATGGCTCCCTGGTAGGGACCAGGAGGCAACTGCCCCCAGGGAGCGGAGCACTGGAGGAGACAGAGGCTAGGATGAGCTTCACCACTGGAAGCCCGAGGTCCCCCCGGGAGGAGCCCGTAGGGATCCGAGCCGCTTGGACTTAGGTGGGCCTCGCATGGTCTCCTGGGAGAGTGGAAGTCCGGCGTGCCCACGGATAGAAGGGGAGCGCAGTCAGATTCAAGACTGGAGGTCAGGTAGAACAAGGAGGACCAGAATAGCATAGGTGATAAAGCTAGGAACAGAGCCAAAATCTAGAGATGAGGTCAAGCAGGCAAAGGTCAAAGTCCAGGAGTCAGTCCGAAGAATGGTCAACAAGCAGAGGTCAGGTACCAGAGGTCAGACAAAGTCATAGGCAGGCTGAGGTCAAGAGGCAGGCAGCAGGCAGGCGAGTCAAGGAAAAGAGTGGAGTCAGAAGGCAGGCAGCAGGCAGGCAGGTCGAAGAACAGACTGGAGTCAGAAGGCAGGTGGCAGGCAGGCAAGTCAAGGAACAGGCTGGAGTCAGGAGACAGGCAGGCAGGCATACGAGTCAAGTAGCAAGCCGAGGTCAGTACCAGAGAGTCAGTCCGGAGGTACTACCTGGGAGATGAACAGACGAACGGGAACAGAAGGATGCAGGAACTAGGAAGCAGGAACAAGGCAGGAACAGAACTGGAACAGAAGGATCCTGGAACGAGACTTGGAACAAGACAGGAGCAAGTACAAGTGCGGAGGCAATCTAGCATTAGCCGACCCGATTGCCAAAGCAAGGAAGTGCAGGCAGGGACTTCCTTATAACAGAGAATCAATCAGGGCGCGCCACAGAGCTAAGAGCTGCCCTTGACCCTACAAGAGGCCGGGCGGTCCGCGTGCGCGTAGGGGCGTGGCCAACAGCGCCAAAGATGCCGAGCTACGACATGAGGCCTGGTTCACAGTGGAAGGCCCGGCGACCACCACCGCGAGATGCCGGGGCCTGGAAGTGCTAGCAGCTGCCACTAGGGAGGTCGACCCGGGACCTGCCGAGGAACCATGAAGGTGAGCAGGCCCATGAGCGGTATGGGCATGGACGGGGCGCGTAACATTAATATCAATTTATTTATTTTATTTATTTATTTATTTAAGGCTTTTATATACCGAATTTCTTGATACAGATCAAATCAACTCGGTTTACATCGAACTAAGCAATTAACTGAAACAACAAGAGACAACTTTGAGGAAGTTGAGGAAGCATAAAGTTACATTGTAACACAGGGCACGTGAACTGGGGAAAAGAAATAAAGAGGGGAGAATAAAGATACATTACTATATACAAATGAAGATGTGGGGGGGGGGGGGCGGAGGATCTAGCCTCGTTGCGACATATTTGTATGCTTTAGAATTAGTTCATTTACAGAGTCGATGAGAATAATTCTGAGTTAAGTTGTAGGGCTAGGAATAGGGAAGGCTCGGCCAAAAAGCCATGTCTTAAGTTTCTTTTTAAATGTTAGTAGACATGTTTCCTGCCTGAGGTCCGGGGGCATGGCGTTCCAGACGGAGGGACCTGTTGTTGAGAATGCACGGTCTCTGATGTTAGCGTGGTGCACCACTTTGATTGGAGGGACATGTAGGGAACCCTTGTAGGCTTCCCTTAAGGGTCTGGTCGCAGAGTGAAATTTGAGAGGGTGAAGCAAGTCAAGAGGGGTCTGATGGTGAATGCTTTTATGAGTAATTGTAAGCGTTTTATGGAGAATCCTATAGTTTACTGGGAGCCAGTGAAGGTCTTGTAATACGGGAGTGATGTGCTCTCTCCGATTAGTATTTGTCAGGATTCTTGCCGCCGCATTTTGGAGCAACTGGAGGGGTTTTATTGTAGTAGCAGGAAGACCTTGCAGGATGGAGTTGCAGTAATCGACCTTGGAAAACAGAATGGCTTGGAGGACAGATCTGAAGTCATGATGGAAAAGAAGCGGCTTGAGTTTTTTGAGAACATTTAACTTATAGAAGCATTCCTTTGTAGTGTGGTTTATGAATTGCTTTAGGCTCAGGTGACAATCTATTATGACTCAATTTATTGAAGAAATGTAACTTCAAATATACAATCATTACTTAATAAAAATATATTAATTGAAAAACATTTTAATATCTGGAACTACATATTATAATGCCCTTGTTGGGAGCTGGAGGTACAAGGAATCCTCCCAAATATTTGCCACAAAAGGAATGAACAAAGTAACATGTTTTAGTTCCTTTCAGTAAATCCACTGTTTCTAAATAAAAACCAGAATCTTGCTCCTAAATTGAGGAATCAAGAAATGGTCGATATTTAGTATTTAAGACAGAAAGCTCTGTCTTTGTTAGCAGAACCATAATGGATATTTGTTTTTCCAGTAAAGATATCAGACCACTAATTACTTTAAAAACTTTTTAAAAATTGAAGTAGAAAAACCATGCATCAGAGCCATGCTGAGTTTTAGCCACAGATATTTTACAGTTCCTTCTCCAAAAATCTTCTCAAACATCTCCAAGTCTGCCGCCTCCAGAGTCCTCATAGATTTGTCTAAAGATGTCATCATTTCTCTGACATTGGCATTCATGACCTTTACATATACATAAAGATAAAAGCAATATCATCAATTATGGGGAAAGGAATTATGTAAGCTGTAGAGGTTTGGGACTGTTAAATAAAAAAATAAGCATTCATTCATATAGCATTCCCCATGTTAAATTCATAACAGAATTCAAATTTGGCAGATTTATAAAGATACTGCCAGCATAGTTTTTTTTTTTTTTGTTTTGTTTTTTTTTTAAAATAGTCCTGCAAAACTATTTTTTGGGGTTTTTTAAAACAATTACAACTGCTGAGTAAGATCTTAGAATTTACCAGAGACTCAGTTATTGTTAAGACCAGTAGCCCTCGTCTTCTAATCCCTTCAACAGTTCTTGTTTCAGGATATCCAATAAATATTGATAAGGTTCATTTGCATATGTTTGCTTTATGAACGATGCACATTTACATATTTTGTTTAGCTTAAAAATCAAACCCATTAGAGGAAGACAAAGACTTCAATTAAGAATCACTGGGTTGTGAGTTTTAGGTGATGAGCAAAATGTATAAAATGCTGAGTCATTTTGATCCGAGGAGTTTCAGATGCTTATAAGCAAAAAATTATACAGATCGACCACATTAGAGAGCATGAGACTGAGATGATAGCTTTAACCATGATGAGGTCCAGTTAGTAGGGAATGAATAATAGTGAATGGTGTGTTAAAACAGTCAGCACTCCTTTACGCCTTCATCCTATAGAACTCAATTTTGTCAAACGTTTGAGCCATATAAATGGTTGAGTATCTGGATATGTCCTGCCTGCATCATTTTTCTCATGCAGCAAAAAAGATATTGGGACTGATGCAATAAAACCCATGCCAACACCGGCACTATTTTTTAGTGCTGATTTTTAATATGGCGAGCGGTAAAAACCAGCAGCCCCACTCGATGTATTAACATAATGGTATGCAAAAGTGTCCTGCATTAAAATTTTGCAGTAGGTAAAAAAAAAACAAAAAAAAAACCCTAAAATGCGCCAAAACCCACATTAAAGCCCCGATGCAGAAAACTATGAGAAGAATGTGATAAAAATGATACTAATTTAAAAAATGCTGCAGAGTTCCTTATTGGCTGGTAAAACTAACATGAGCCATACTCTGGTGTGATTGGTGGTGCATGGATGTCCATCAAATACTCTGGGACACCACTCCTTGCAGGGGAATAAAAAGCAACTTGTCAGGTTCTGGTTCAAATACCACACAAGTGTCACACTTTTCAAAAAGATTTAATGGAAGCAACAAAAGTTCAGAACATAACATGGGTTTCCTGGCTTACAGGTTGCAGAAAACCAAACAAGATAGTCCAGTAATGTGTATTCTCTTACCAGACAGACAAAGGGAAAGATCCAGCACAGCCCTGTGTATCCAGCATTACCCAGCTCAGACCTTATCCTCTGCAAACAAATGACCTTGTGCCAGCAGGGAACTCCTTGATAGGTATCACTTAAAAGCAGCTGTGCAGGCAGGGTAGATCTACCTGCTAACCAATGACAATCAACGTAGTCATAACTCCACCCATGAATACCTAAAGAACAATACTAGCTATTCTCACAGTTCCCACTAACTGAGTAGCTCTCTGCTACAGCTTTGGACCCATGCTTCCAGGGCCAAGGATTCAAGACTCCCCATGGACTTTACACAGCTCCTAGGGCCATGTGCTGGGTGTTGTTAGGAATTGGTGGTTGGAGTTGTTCATTTGTGATTGCTGAGTGGTGTCTTTTATGCTGCTTGTTTTTCCCTTGCTGTATTCATTTCCTTTTGTCTTTTGCTGTGTTATTGAGTGAGTGGTTGTTGGTCTGTAATTAATTGACTGTCTGTTTAGGTTCCTGAAAAAATGCGGTGGCTGTGGTGAGAATGGAGAGTGACAGAGGGGATTGCAAGAGGAAGGCAAACATTTTGGGCTCTGGCTCCAGGTCCTGATTCACATCTTGATGAATGCCTTACTGGAATGTGATATTGTGCAGCATGCAGCACACCAGATTGATATCCACTACTTACTTTCTCCAGTGTTCAGCACAACCCCATGGTGGTCATGGCAGTGAAACCTGCTTTTTCAAGCATGTTCTATTTCTCACGTATGCTTCATTTTACTGGATTTCCACTGCTGTATGTGGTGCAGCGTAACCATCATCTCCTAGAAGAATATGTAATGTGAGTACTATTGTATTGTTTAACAAAGTTGTTTGTGTATTGCTGTTTTGCAAATTTCCAGCTTTTGACATTCACCTGAGAGAGTTTACACATGTAGACGGATCATGCGCTTTGCCAAAATACACCAAAAAGCATGCACTGTTCTGCCTTTGGTACCCACTCCAGAAAGCTTGCATTGAAGCTTACATAGCTAACGTTTTAGCTTTTAGTACCTCCCCCACCCAAGCCACTCTATAGCAGAATA
Organism: Rhinatrema bivittatum; assembly: GCF_901001135.1. NCBI lineage: Eukaryota > Metazoa > Chordata > Amphibia > Gymnophiona > Rhinatrematidae > Rhinatrema > Rhinatrema bivittatum. The sequence goes on from NC_042618.1 coordinate 255,273,374, forward strand.
GTATGCACTTCTCTTTCCAGAGCGCACTAATCCACTTTTGGTACCCACGCCAAACAGCTTACATGTGTAGCGAATTAGTATGCACTTTGGCAGTAATTACCATAAAATGTGTACTATTCTGCCTTTATTTATTTATTTAAAACATTTTTATACATTTTATACAAAAGTGACATAAGTGGAATAAAATGTGCCCATTGCATTTTTGGCATGCCAGCTTTATCGAAGAAAACACACTTCATCTCTTGCCATTCTGCAAGCTGCATGGATAACTTGATATATTCCCTGACCTGTTTCATCATGGCCCTCTTAACTGGCTGAAATACTTTGAAAACATTGACTGGTCCATGCTAGCCACCACAGCCATTATGTTCTGGTGAGAAAATGCAAGGCACCGAGAAGCTTGATCAAGCCTAGAATGGCATGCCTATCCTCGGTTAGAGGACTAATATCATCCTTGATAAAAGGATGGAACAATTCCCCTATGAGGAAAAGTTAAAGAAGTTAGGATTTTTCAGCTTTGAGAAGAGATGGCTGAGAGGAGATGTGGTAGAGGTCTATAAAATAATGAGTGGAACAAGTAAATGTTACTCATAAGAACATAAGAAATTGCCATGCTGGGTCAGACCAAGGGTCCATCAAGCCCAGCATCCTGTTTCCAACAGAGGCCAAACCAGGCCACAAGAACCTGGTATGTACCATTCAAATATTACTCAAACACTGAGTTTGAGTTGCATTTCCCAGCCTTAGCAGGCCAGCGGCCGGCTCCACTCACCCCCGACGCCCAGGTTCAGAACCTGGTCCTTCCTCCTTGGCAGTGGTAGGCAGTTGCCTACACGCTTACACTCCTGCTACACTCCCAGGCTCCTCTGGCAGCTCCGTGGCCGCCTCTGGTCTTGGTCGAGTCTCCCCATGTGTGTCGAGGGAAGACGCCGCCATCTCCTAGTTCCAGCCTGCCCATCTTAAGCGCACAGGAAACCTTCCTGTGGCCCTGGATGATGACGTCTCTCATAGGGATGTGCAGAGGGACGCCATACGTTGCATTCGGGATTCGGATTCGACAGGGGGCAGATACGTTGCATTCGGCCGTATGGCGCCCCTGTGACATAGTATGGGCAAAGGCTATCGGCGCCATTGTGATTACTGGCAGCCGACAGTCTGAGTGCAGGAGGTCGCTCCCGGACCCCCGCTGGACCACCAGGGTCTTTTGGCAAGTCTTGGGGGACCCTCCTGACCCCCACAAGACTTGCCAAAAGTCCAGCGGGGGTCCGGGAGTGACTTCCTACACTCCGGCCAGTACTCAAAATGACGCCAATAGCCTTTGCCCATACTATGTCACAGGGGCTATCGGTGCCATTGGTCAGCCCCTGTCACATGGTAGGAGCACAAAATGGCACCGATGGCCATGTGACAGGGGCTGACCAATGGCACCGGTAGCCCCTGTGACATAGTAGGTCAAAGGCTATCGGTGCCATTTTGAAACTAGCACCGAGGGTGTCAGTGCAGGGGATGGCTCCCGGACTCTCCACTGGACCACCAGGGATTTTTGGTAAGTCTTGTGGGGGTCAGGAGGGTGAGGGGTTTGTTTAAATTGGTTTCTTTAGGCGGCTGAATAATTCGGCGAAGATTCGTGTATTCGTGGGGAATCGTGATACATTTCGCTTCCCCACGAATACAACGAATATGGCCACATCCGTTGAGGATTGCCAATACGTAGGGACCGAATGCACACCCCTAGTCTCTCAGCCTTACTATTTAAGGCAGGCTCCGTCACTCAGTCTTTGCCTTGGCAACAGGTCTACACGCCATCTTTAAAAATGGCGTGGGCCATCCAGTGCTCCTACCATGTGACAGGGGCCGGCCAATGGCACGGATACCCTGTCACATGGTAAGGGCAAAGGCCATCGGCGCCATTTTTATTAGTGGCAGCCGACGGCCTGAGAGCAGGAGATCGCTCCCGGGACCCCCACTGGACCACCAGGTACCTGTAAAATGTTTTTGGGGGGGTCAGGAGGGTGGGGGAAGCTAAGGGATTAGTTTTAAAGGGTCGGGGTGGGTTTAGGGGTTATTTTTATGTGCCGTTTTTCCCCCAAAATGATAAGAGAACCCCCACGAACAATATCATGGGGTTTTCCTATCGTTTTGGGGGAGCCCCTGATTTCTGACGATTTTGAAAATATCGTACGATATTTTCAATCGTCCGAAGCCCGATTCACATCCCTACTTGGCAATAGTGATCATAATATGATCAAATTTAAATTAATGACTAGAAGGGGACAATAAGTAAATCCACAGCTCTAGCGCTAAACTTTCAAAAGAGGAGCTTTGATATAATGAGAAAAGAATTGGTAAAAAAATAACTGAAAGGTGCAGCTACAAAGGTAAAAAGTGTGCAACAGTCGTGAACATTGTTAAAAAATGCCATCCAGAAGCACAGTCCAGATGTATTCCATGCATTAAGAAAGGGAAAACAATTACTGGCATGGTTAAAAGGTGAGGTGAGTCTATTTTAGCAAAAAGATCTTCATTCACAAATTGGAAGGATCCATCAGAAAAAAATAGGATAAAGCATAAGCACTGACAAGTTAAATGTAAGACACTGATAAGACAGGCTAAGAGAAAATTTGAAAAGAAGTTGGCCATAAAGGCAAAAACATACAATTAAAAACTTTTTAAAATATATCCAAAGCAAAAAGCCAGCGAGGGAGTCGGTTGGACGGTTAGATGATGGAGGGGTTAAAGGGGCATGTAGGGAAGATAAGGCCATCGTGGAAAAATTAAATGATTTCTCTGCTTCAGTGTTTACTGAAGAGGATGTTGGGGAGATACCCATTCCAGAGAAGGATTCATGGGTGATGATTCAGATGAACTGAACAAAATCATGGTGAACCTGGACGATGTAGTGTGCCTAAGCAACAAACTGAAGAGTAGTAAATCACTTGGACTGGATGGTATATACCCCAGGGTTCTCAGACAACTAAAAAATGAAATTTCAGACATATTTCAATTAGGGGTAGATTTTAAAATGCTGGAGCACATAAATCCCAAGGTTTACGCACATGGCTGGGCCTCACGTGTGCTGGACCAATTTTCAAACGGGCCCGGCCACACGCAAAAACCCGGATAAGTGTAAGTGCCGGGGCTTTAAAAGGGGGCTGGGCTAGAGGTACCCAGTACAGCGGCCATTTGCTACTGTGCCGGCACATGCAACTTGCTCCTGCTCCTTTGCAGGAGCAAAACATGAGATAACAAAATGGGGGGGGGGGGGGGCTAGGAAAGGGATAGGGGGAGGGTAGGATAGGGGAAGGGGAAGGGGAAGGGAGGTTAGGGTAGGGGGTTGGGAAGTTCCCTCGGAGCAGACTGGGAGGGAACTGGGGAAAGCCCCAATGCGCCGCCGCGCAAATTTGCAAAATTATTCACCACCCCCCTTGTGCGCGCCGACCTGGAATTTTATAATATGCGTGTACCAGCGCGCGCATTTATAAAATCACGCATCCATTTGTGCGCACCAGGTAGTGTGTGTACATGGATGCGCGCGTGTATTTTTTTAAAATCTACCCCTTAATTTGTAACCTATCATTAAAATTATCTGATGTACCTGAAGATTGGAAGATGGCCAATATAACCCCTATATTTAAAAAGGGATCAAGGGGTGATCCTGGAAAATGTAGACCAGTAAGCCTCACTTCAGTGCCGAGAAATATCGTGGAAACTGTTATAAAGAATAAAATCTCAAAACATTTAGATACACATGGTTTAATGGGACACAGTCAGTATGGATTTATCCAAGGGAAGTCTTGCCTCAAAAATCTCCTTCATTTTTTTGAAGGGGTAATAAATATGTGGACAAAGGTGAACCAGTAGGTGTGGTGTATTTGGATTTTAAGAAGCCACATGAGAGGCTTCTAAGAAAACTAAAAATTCATAGGATAGAAAGTGATGTCCTTTTATGGATTGCAAGCTGGTTAAAAGACAGGAAACAGAGAGTAGGATTAGATGGTTTGTTTTCACAATGGAAAAAAGTAAACAATGGAGTGTCTCAGGGATATGTACTTGAATTTATAAATGTTCTGGAAAGGGGTATGATGAGTAAGGTGATCAAATTTGTATATGATACAAAATTATGCAGAGTAGTTAAATCACAAGCAGATTGTGATAAATTGCAGGAAGACCTTGCGAGACTGGAATATTGGACTTCCAAATGCCAGATGAAATTTAATGTGGACAACTGCAAAGTGATGCATAGGGAAAAATAACCCTTGCTGTAGTTGTACAATGTTAGGTTCTTTCTTATGAGTTACCACCCAGGAAAGAGATCTAGGTGTCATAGTGGATAAACATTTAAATCATTGGCTCAGTGTGCTGTGGCGATCAAAAAAGCCAACAAAATGTTAGGAATTATTAGGGAGGAAATGGCAAATAAAAGAATGGATGTCATAATGCTTCTGTATCGCTCCATGGTGAGACCACATCTTGAATACTGTGTGCAATTCTGGTCACTGCATTTCAAAAAAGATATAGTTGCACTGGAGAAAGTGCAGAGAAGGGTGCCCAAAATGATAAGGGGCATGGAACGGCTGCCCTATGAGGAAAGGCTAAAGAAGTTAGGGCTGTTCGGTTTGGAGAAGAGACAACTGAGGGGGGATATGATAGAGGTCTACAAAATCATGAAAGGACTTGGACAAGTTAATGTAAATCGGTTATTTACTCTCTCAGATAATAGAAGGACCAGGGGGCACTCCATGAAGTTAGCAAGTAGCTCATTTAAAATAGTGAAGAAAATTCTTTTTCACTCAGGGGTAGATTTTATAAAACAGCGCGAGCGCATACTTTTGTTGGCGCACCAGGCGCAAACAAAAGTACGCTGGATTTTAGTAGATACGCGCGTAGCCGCTAAAATCCAGGATCTGCGTGCGCAAGGCTGCCGATTTTGTGCAGCCGGCGCGCGCCAAGCCGCGCAGCCTGCCTCCGTTCCCTCCGAGGCCTCGGAGCGGCCTCGGAGGGAACTCGCTTTCGCCCTCCCCTCACCTTCCCCTCCCTTCCTCTATCTAACCCACCCCCCCCCCAGCCCTATCTAAACCCCCCCTACCTTTCTCTGGGGATTTACGCCTCCTGGAGGGGAGAAGTAAATCCCCGTGCACCAGCGGGCTGCTAGCGCGCCGAGACGCAACCCGGGGCAGTTCCGGAGGGCGCGGCCATGCCCCCGGACCGCCCTGGGCCGAAACCATGCCCCCAGGCCTGCCCCCGAAATGCCACGTCCTGCCCCCAAAATGCCGCGCCGATCGGCCCCGCCCCCAACACGCCCCGACACGCCCCCCTCGAAAAACCCCGGGACCTACGCGAGTCCCGGGGCTCTGCGCGCGCCGGCAGGCCTATGGAAAATAGGCGCGCCGGCGCGCAAGGCCCTGCTCGCGTAAATCCGCCCGGATTTACGCGAGCAGGGCTTTTAAAATCCGCCCCTTAGTGTAACTGGGTTTAAATAAGGTTTGGATAAATTCCTAGAGGAAATATCCATAAACTGCTATTAATTAACAAACAATAGTAGCTTGTGATTTATTTAATGTTTAGGTATTTGCCAGGTACTTGTGACTTGGAGTGGCCACTGTTGGAAACAGGATGCTGGGCTTGATGGACCCTTGGTCTGACCCAGTATGGGTCAGACCAAGGGTCTTTTGTTCTTATATTCTTATTAGAATGGGGATTCTCCAGGAAGAGAGGATGGAAGAATAGGAAGAACCATTAGGATGGCATACACTCAGGATAAGGATCTTTGCAAACGAATTTATCCTTCCATATTGCCTGAGACTTGTTCTTTGTCTATACAGACATTGACTGGACAGAGATCTTTAGGATCCCATAAGTATGAATATTGCTCTGATTGTTCAGTAACCTAACAAGATTTTTTAAACAAACTTTGACTGACTTGAGTTAGCAATTACAATTACATCATTTTACCAACTGTGCAATTAGTTTGTAGTGTATGTCTATTGTGTCTTTTGTTATGTAGGCAAGACCAAGAAGCCCTTGTGCACATAACTTACAGAACATCTATCTTGTATCTGATTAAGGAAAAATATTCTGATTGTTCCCGTTGAATCAGTGGTGGATATGCTTTTACTTTATTGGCTTAATTGGTCGTTGATTATGTTGGTTTATGTTGAGGAGATCATGAAAATTATTAATACAATTGAAACCAAAATGGATTCTATTGATTCCAGTTGCTGGAATCCCAGAGGTTAAATACAAATATTGAATGAGGTTTACTTTTGTCAATGGACATGATTGGTCCATTTGGTCACACTTTTTTTTTTGTATGCTAGGGTCTTTTTTCCAGTGGATTGGCAGTGCCCATTATGATTGGTTTTCTTTTCATTTTTTAAACCCTCCTACTTGACTGGGAACACTTCCCATCGGCTGCTTTTAATATAAGTACCAATTGGTCATTGCTGTGGTCGTTAAATCTCTTTTATGCTTGGAACTTGATTTCTGTAGGCTTGGTGATTACTTTGAATCTTATATTTATAGAAGAGAAGTGCATTTTTTTCTTGATTATGAAACTGTTTGTTCACTATACTTACCTTTTTAATTTGTTTGATTTTGTAGAGGAGCCCTTAAGCAGCCTCTCTCATGAAACGTTAGCTATATTGGCATTTTTTTTGTCTTTTGACATCTTTAAGTAGACCCAGAATTATGTGCTGTTTTTTTTCTGCATCACAATTTCAAGTAAGATTTGATGAGCTAAGTTCCAATAGATATCTATCTATCTGTCTGTATATATACTACACTTGAGCAGATTCAATTACACTAATTCAACCAAGTATAGTATACAAAAAATCTTTTTATTACAAAAACTATTCTTTAAAGACTGTGAATAAATAAAAACGGTGCCGTTGTAGTATTTAAGAACTGAAGCAGCTACTGTTTATGAAGAATTGTTACTCACAGTCTTTAAACCCAAAGGGACAATGCTGTTTGTGTCAATTTAAGGAACATCAATTAGTTTTTTCGGTCCTACATTGGACCATTGATTGCTTTAATGACTAAGGCTTTGTGAGTTGCTGGAGATATACTGATTTATTTGTTTAAAAATGTTTTGATAATTTATAGTAAAGGATACACTAGGTTTTTTAGTGATTTTGTATTGTGCTGTATTATAAGAATAGCTTTTGTAATAAAAAGATTTTTTGTATGCTTGGTTGAATTAGTTGAATTGAATCTGCTCAAGTATAGTTTATACATGAGTGTTCATATTTACTTTTTATGAAGTATATTATTATCTGAACAGTTTAGCATATTTTTTTAATTGCCACAGCATATTTCTTTACATATATATGTGTGTGTGTGTATCTCTCTCTCTCCCTCTCTCTCTATATAGATACACATATGCACACTTTTATACTTGAGGTTAATCATTAAATGTGGAGGTTTTTCAAACCAATAATAAGAATCAGGTACAATTAACATCTAATATGCAGAAATATATGAGGTCTTTTCCTCCTTTTTAAAAAAATAATTAAAAAATTAGAAATCTTTTGCACTTAACATTGAATATTTAGTGGTGGAGTTATGTGTGATTTTGTATTCTTCAAATATATATCACATCTTTTTCCTAGCTCTGAGAGAAAAGCACAAAGATAGACATGCATGCCTTTGATAAATAAAATAATATTTGGCTAAGTAATGAAGTATGTTAATAGTAAATGCAAAATAAGTTCCTCAAATCCAGTAAAAATGCTACTAACCATACATTCAAGGAATTAATTATGCATCGCCTACTTTAAATGCCAGAAATCTGCAGACTGGTTTTGTAACAGGTTGCTCTGGCAACCTGCAATTGGCTCCATTGAAATCAATGAAGCCACAGCAGGTTACCATGTAAAAACGTTAACAAACAGATGAGATGGCCAAGGACTGTCAGCACTTTAGAACAGCCAATAAAACCACTGCCAAAGGAGACTTTAAGCCTAGTATTTGAACCAGAAAATGAGATTTACAAGCTTAAATTATCAGAGACAATTAGCAATGTCAGAGAGCTGCAGCTGAACTTTCAAGTAAACTTTTCTTTTCCCTGGGCTTGTTGCACACAAAAACATGTCATGGGGAGGGTCATTTTTAAACTCATTTTTGCAGGTAAGCTGCTATTTGCCATTATAAAAAAGGCTTGGTTGAAAATCGCCCTCTTTAGCCTAGCTTAAAAGTTGTGCTGGCCCTTCACAATGCACCTAATTTTAGCTGGTTTAAAAATAGGCATTCCTATGGCCGAGTTTACATTAGCATGGGAGGGGAGAGCTAAAACAGTACATATACATGGGCTATTTCTCCCCTGCTTGGCTACCCACAGAAATAGAAGTTACAAAGTTCATGGATAATTTTAGCACTCAAACTTTGTGGCTGCAAACTTTCAAAGGGGAAACAAGGCAGATAGTTTCCCTTTGAAAAACTGCTGCAACATATGTGGGCTAAAAGTGCTGTTCACTTTACAAATAATGAGGGCTATCCAAAATGGCCCTTAACCATACGTGACATAGTGAGGGCAAAGGTAGCACCGGCGCCATTTTGAATATTGGCAATACGGCGTGAGTGCAGGAGGTCGCTCCCGGACCCCCGCTGGACTTTTGGCAAGTCTTGTGGGGGTCAGGAGGCCCCCCCAAGCTGGCCAAAAGTCCCTAGGGGTTCAGCGGGGGTCCGGGAGCGATCTCCTGCACTCGTGATGTCGGGTGTCAGGAACCAAAATGGCACCAGCGCTACCTTTGCCCTGTCATATGGTAAGGGCAAAGGGCCTCCCGCGCCATTTCTATTAACGCAACCGTGGCCCGAGAGCGGGAGATCGCGGGAGATCACGGGAGATCGCGCCAGGACCCCCCCACTGGACCCCAGGTAATTTAAAATATTTTGGGGGGTTCGGGAGGGTGGGGGATTTGTTGTAAAGGGTCGGGGTGGGTTTTAGGGTTGTTTTGGTGTTCCGGTTTTCCCGCCCTCCCCCGATTTACGATTTTTAATGATTTTTTTAAAAAACCAAACATGACGATCAGATTTCCCTCCCCCCCAGCCAAAATCGATCGTTAAGACGATCGATCACACGATTCACATCCCTATTAATCAAGATTAATCAAGAAAAAAACAATTGGGCATAACCCTACAACAATCATACTCCACTCCCAAACTTGAATGTTCCATATTCAAATCTCAACATCTACAAATATTCCTCATCTACGCCACACCAGGAACTCTAGAGGCTAACCCCTCCCCTTTGATAGAGACGATAGCCAAACACTACAATTCAGACAAACCAACCATCATACTGGGAGACTTCAACATTCACGTGGACGCCATCCCGCAATCCTCTAATTGCGAAACCTTCCTTACCTCCCTCAGTCACATTGGATTCACACAAATAATCAGTGGACCCACTCACAAAGCAGGTCATACATTAGACCTCATTTTTATCAACGATAGCTGGACCATTTATACCAATCCCACCTGCACGCCAATCCCCTGGTCAGACCATCAGATCATAGACACAACCCTCAAAATGAAGAACACACCACCCCCAAACATCTCCAAAACCACCATTCATTTCAGGAAACCATGCTCACTGGACTTACTCAAAGAACAATGCTCCAAAGATCTCAAACTAATAGACCTCTCGGACGCCAACACAGCCACCACTTCATGGATCAAAATCACTAACAAAATAGCTGATCAACTCTGCCCAACCTCCTCAAAGATAATCCAACCAACAAGAGACAACAGAAAACCTTGGTTCACCCCGGAACTCAAAGCACTAAAACAAAAACTACGAAACAAAGAACAAAACTGGAGAAACAACCCTTCACATACATCCAGACTGGACTACAAAGCCATCCTTAACACCTACAGAAACGCTATCCACAAAACAAAAAAGGACTTCTATGCAAAAAGAATTCATAACTTCATCTTCGACTCGAAAGCTTTATTCTCTTACGTTTCATCTCTCACCAAACCAACGCCCCCGTCCATTCCAGACCAACTAGCGCTCAGCAAGGCCAACGAATTAGCCATCTACTTTAAGACAAAAATCTCAAACCTTACTCGCTCCCTTACAACTCATCATACTCTACCAACACCTCAGAGCACATTCCAACCCACGCTGAATGCTAAACTAGAGTCATTTGAGACCACATCCGCCTTGGAGATTGAAAATTTACTTAAGAAAATTAAACCATCTGCACATCCTTCTGACCCACTCCCTACTAATTTGCTCACCGCCATCCCTAACACCGTCGCAAAAACTATTGCAGAAATCATTAATACCTCCTTAACCATGGGCACAGTTCCTAATCAGCTAAAACTTGCTATCCTCAAACCCCTACTGAAAAAACCAACTGCTTCACCCACTGACCCAGCCAACTTCAGACCCATCGCAAACCTGCCCATGATCTCCAAACTGATGGAAAAAGTTGTAAATAAACAACTCTCCGAATATCTCGAGGAGCACAACATTCTCACCCCTGCACAATACGGTTTTCGGAAATCACTAAGCACAGAGTCCCTTTTGCTTTCTCTCACAGATAAATTACTTTTGAACCTGGAGAAAAAACAGTCATTCTTGCTGGTACTGCTAGATCTATCTTCAGCGTTCGACACGGTAAATCACTCACAACTCCTAAACCAACTATCAAACATAGGAATTAAAGGCACAGCTCTCAATTGGTTTAAATCATTCCTATCAAATAGGTTTTACAAGGTCAGAATAAACAACAAAGAATCTGACCCCATCCTATCAGATCAAGGCGTACCACAAGGCTCATCACTCTCTCCCACCCTGTTTAACATTTACCTCCTCCCCCTCTGCCATCTGTTATCACAACTCAAGCTCACGCATTACCTCTATGCAGACGACATCCAGATCCTCATCCCCATCACAGAATCAATTCAAAAAGCCTTCGCCTACTGGGATAATTGTCTCCAACCAATTAAACAACTACTCTCCAGCCTGAACCTGATTCTAAACTCAAGCAAAACAGAGCTGCTACTGATTTCACACAACCCGAACACCCACCCAATTAGCCTCGCACAACCCACACCTTTAAACATGGAGCTCTCTGCAGACGTAAGGAATCTAGGAGCATGGCTCGACAACCAACTTAACCTAAAAAAATTCATAAACACAACCACCAGGGATTGCTTCTTTAAACTACAGGTCCTAAAGAAACTAAAGCCACTCCTTCACTTCAATGACTTTCGCCTCGTTCTCCAATCCATTATTTTTTCGAAACTTGATTACTGCAACTCAATCTTACTTGGACTCCCCGCCAACAGCATCAAACCTCTACAGATGGTACAAAACACCGCAGCCAGAATCCTAACTAACACTAATAGAAGAGACCATATTACCCCCATCTTGAGCAACCTCCACTGGCTACCCATCAAGCAGAGAATCCTATATAAAACCTTAACTATTATTCATAAAGCAATTCATAACATCGCACCTGTATCTCTACAAACTCAACTACGTCTACACTTACCCTCCAGACCCATCAGAAGCGCCTACAAAGGCACATTAGTCGCAGCTCCAACCAAATCAACTCTAAGAAAAAGAGCACTCTCAACTGCTGGACCACACCAATGGAATGCGCTCCCACCAGTCCTACGACTCGAACCTAGTCTACCAGAGTTCAAAAAACGGTTAAAAACCTGGCTCTTCAGTCAAGCCTTTCAATTCCCAGAGGGTAAATAGGCACCTCAGCATAACTCTCAGTTCCAACCATTGCAGGTTGACATTAACACCTTGCACTTAATTACATATATGTACTTGCTTATTCGTTATGTTTATTTAACAGTCATTATTTACATACTATATAACAGTACATTTGCAGATTATCTTCACTACTAAAGTTCCTTGTAAAAAGTTGTACACACACATTCTATTCCAAAACACTAATAATGTTAATTGCCATTTGCTAAATGTTATTTTTACCTTCAATGTTCCTTGTAATAATGTTTAACGGTTGATTGTTATTGTTCAATGTTTAATGTTCTATGTACAAAACCCCGGTCTAACCTCCCAGACCAGGGCAACCTTTTCGTTACTTGTAAACCGGAATGATTTGTATTGCATACAGGAATTCCGGTATATAAAAATTAAAAATAAATAAATAAATAAAATAAATAAGATGACTTAGAAAATAACCATTGCTATTACTAGCATCAGTAGCATGGGATATACTTAGTTTTTGGATACTCGCCAGGTTCTTATGGCCTGGATTGGCCATTGTTGGAAACAGGATGCTGGGCTTGATGGACCCTTGGTCTGACCCAGTATGGCAATTTCTTATGTTCTTAAGCCCAGTATCCTCTTTCCAACAGTGGCCATTCCAAGTCACAAGTACCTGGCAAGTAGCCAAACATTAGATAAATCACAAGCTTATTATTCACCTTTGTCGACATGTTTATGCACATGCCTCTTTACCTCTTCAAAAAAATGTAGGACATTTGTAAGGCAAGACTTCCCTTGGGTAAATCCATGTTGGCTGTGTCCTATTAAACCATGTCAATCTATATTTTTTTTTTCATTATTTATTTATAGTTATTTTACATAATATACAGATAGAACATTTGTATAGGCAATACAGAGATATTACAGAAAATATAATTTAAGGCAAAAAAAACCTTAATATACAACAAAAAAGAAAGGTAAACATTTCTCGTTCTCTAGTTACATAGGAAACAGGGAGAGAGTAGAGACATAAGTCTATAAGGAGTATATACTATAAGCATATTACTAAGTTAGATGTTTTAACCACAGATATATATCTATTCCCGTTGTCCTTCATCAGGAAGCCTCCTCTCAGAAATAAAGGCCCTCAACTGTTCTGGTACAAAAAAAACATACGTATTCCTGGCAAGTTGAATTATATACATTTACAGGGGTAACGTAGCTTAAAACTTCCCCCTAATGCTAAAGTCTCAGGTCTCATAACTAGGAAATCTTTCCTACGCTGCTGCGTAGATTTGGCTAGGTCAGGGTACACTCGAATTTGACACCCTAGAAAGGGAACATTTATATTTTTAAAGTAACTCTTCATTATCAGAGATACTGCCATTTCATCAAAAAAGGTTACAAAAAGAACCGCACGATCCATTATTTCAATATCAGACACAAAATCTAAATTTATTGAGCAAGATAACTCTATTTTAAAAATACAGGAGGATATCAAAAGCCTACAGAATGCAAATGTTGTAATGGTCTCAGAAAAAATATCATCGTTAAGAAGAATTGAATCTATAGAAAATTATATGAGACATTTAAATCTTAGAATGTTAAATTTCCAGGTTATTGCAGGGGAAATTCCTCTATTGTCATTCAAAAGATATGCAACTGAGGCATTAAAAATTCCAAATGAAATGATACCACCAATTAAAAAGCTTTTCTTTACCAAAAAAAACCAGCACACCATTAACAGTTCCTCTGCAATCTGATTTTCAGAATCTATATTTTTTGTGATTTTATTCTTTCATCACAATCCACTTGAGATTTAACTATTCTGCATAATTTGTGTCATCCATAAATGTGATCACCTCACTTGTCGTACCCCTTTCCAGATTATTTATGCACAGCTCCAGATGGAATCCTGCTTTTCCTTGTGGAGCCAGGACTGGTATAAGGGTATTAGGTGTCACCTTACAGCTTTGCACACACTCCTGGCCCCACCCATCCCACAAATAATTAAAAAATATGCATTTATGTTTAAATCTGTTTATTGAGTTAGCAATTAAAACTTACATGAACCAATTGCTTGGTATTTATCCATGGCATAACCCAGGCATGATACAACAGGTTTTATAGGAACAGATTTTACATGAAAATGAACATTCAGTGTTTGAAGGTACAAATATCACTTACAACATGTATATTTTTTACATGCATTACTATGGTCCCAACCATAACATTTTGCAAAAAAGACACTTTCAGCCATATGGTATTAGGACTATTGTAAAGCATGTCAGCTTTTACAAAACGTTAAGTAAATCTCCCATAGGAAAACAGTACTAATTGCCAGCACTCAATACAAATAACGGTACTTATTAAAAGGCAATATTGCAAATATTACACCAGGCCCCAAAACACCAATACATCTGATATTAGGAAAACAGAAGCTGTTATAGATCCCTACACAGAAATTGCATGCTAGCAGAATACCTCACCTAAGCCACACATGCAGAGCACACAGACCAAATACAGAATAAAGAGTCAATAAAGTATAACTAAAAACATGCAGACAAAAACTGAGGGGGTCATTAATCATTTTGCGGTAGGCCGTTATTGCAAATCACTTATGCAAATAAAAAATGTATTAGTAAACAAGGAGGTGTTTGGGCAGGGTATAGTGAGCGCTGTGTGCAATAAACTATCTCACACTAGCGTGGGCAATTTTGCGGGAAATACCTACACCTTTTCCCAGGGTGCTACTGGGGCGACAATGATTAGCATGGCTGATATTGCCGAGCACGATAACGCAACACTGCATGCATTACCGTACGCTACAATGTGGCTGGCTGCTCATTTGCTTCCCCACACCGCATTTTCTATTGCGGGCGATCACTTCACTATAATTATAGAGAAATGATGACTCTAGGCCTGAATTTGAAACCATACCAAGACAGACTACATATGCAGTGCAACAATGGAAAAACAGAAACATCACCATTCCTCATTAAACATCAAACAATAAAATCAAGATATATAAATCATCAATCATAATAGTAAAACCATTCTCATAAAAAGAATAAATATTTCAAAACAGATGATGAATAGAATATTCAATGATTAAAAACATATAACATTGATTTTTTTTTTTAATTTTCCAAACATCAATAAAATATTTAAAAACATACCTGGGAACTTTAGATTCCAGTCACCCTGAAATTGTCATGGATTAGTCAGAGATAGGAGGTATGCATAAACTTTCTTCTCTCTCTCTTACACTTTATACATACACTCTAACATACATGTTCATTCTTACACAAACTCCCTTATATTCTCTCTCACATGCGTGCTGACTGGCTCACACACACATGTTCTCTGATGCACTCTTGCTCATACCATGCTCACTGGTTTAAAAAGTCCTCTTGCTGAAACATATGCTCATTGGCACGCTCGTTCTCTCTCACTAATACACATGGCTCACTGGTTCACTCACTCTCGCTCACACATATGCTCTGGAAAGCACAACAAACCTGACTGTATTGTGCAGTGCAACAATGAAAAAACAGAAACATCATCATTCTGTTGCGCGTCCCAACTGCACTGGTGCCGCAACCGGGCCTACTCACCTCGGGCTCCCCTCCATGGGCTCCGTCCCATCCTCCCTAGCAGCAGCAGCCAGTTCTCAGCGTCCCCAGCGCCTACCCCGAACACCTCTGTAGAGAGCCCCTGCGGGAGCTCTCTACGGAGCTCCCGCAGGGGCTCGCGTCCTCGGACCCGCCCCTATGCTCGTGCACAGCCGGCGCTCCTTCTTTGAAAGGGCCCAGGGTAGGAACCTAGGGCCGAATGCCTCCCGGTGACATCACATAAGCATCCTATATAAGGCAAGGGCCTTCCCTCAGTTCCTCGCCTTGGCAAACGGGTCGTCACACTTGTGTGAAGCTAGTTGCCATCCTGTGTTCCTATATTCCTTGTTCCTGTGCTTGTTCCAGTGTTCCTGTGTTCCTTATTCCTGTGCTTGTTCCTGTGTCTTCCAGTGCTCCTGCATTCCTGTGTTCCCGTGGTCCTTCCTATGTTCCAGCGTCTGTTACTGATTCCTGTTCCACGTTCGCTACCCAGGTTGTACCTTCTCGGACTGATACACGGTACTGACCTCAGCTTGCCTCTGACCACATTTGGACCGCTGCCTGGATTTGACCTCAGCTTGCTACTGACCATGCTCGGACTGATACCTGGAACTGACCTCTGCTTGCTATTGACCACACTCGGACAGATACCTGGAACTGACCTCTGCTTGCCACTGACCATGCTTGGACTGATACCTGGAACTGACTTTTGCTTTGGTTGACCACCCTCGGACGTATACCCTGGCTTTGACCCTTGCGCTCCATTCGAACACTCTCCATGCTTCTCCTGTGTCCACCAGGCCTGCCTGTTCTGACGTTACCCGTGGCCTTCTTCAAGCTAGACCACTAGGCACTGCCTATCCTGATCGGAGGACCTTCAGTTCCTGTTACGTTCCAATAGTCTCCGGTACACTCGGTTCTGGTCTGGCTTATCTGTTCTCCACTAACCACACACCTTTGCTCTTGGTGGGCACACCTCTCCGCTACCTCTCTGGGAGATCCTCAGAGGCCCACCTAAGCCCAGGTGGTCCGGGTATCCAAGGACTCAACCAATGGAGCCCCCGGACTGTTTCTGGCAAAGTTCCAGCTAGCCTCTATCTCCTCATGTGCTCTGCCTCCTGGCGGCAGGCACCCTCTGGGAACCCTCAGAGAGCCGTACCTATCTTGCGCCAGGCCAAGGGTCCATCTCCAGCGCAACACTTTCCTCATAAAACATTAAGCAATAAAGTCAAAAGAAATAAAACATCAGTCATAATATGATGGCGCCGGCCATCCATTGCTCCTACCATGTGACAGGGGCCCGCCAATGGCATTGATAGCCCCTGTCACATGGTAAGGGCAAAGGGCCATCGGCGCCATTTTGTTTATTGGCAGCTGATGGCCTGAGAGTGGGAGATCACTCCCGGGACCCCCGCTGGACCACCAGGTACTTTAGAAAAGTTTTGGGGGGGTCAGGAGGGTGGGGAATTCTAAATAATTAAATTTATAGGGTCGGGGTGGGAATTCTTTTTTTTTCAGCTTGCAACAGCTGGAAAAAAAAATGCTCAGAACTGCGGGAACAAAGATTTCCCTCGGTTTTTTTACGAACCCAATACCAGAAACGAGTCTGGTACCGATTCACATCACTACAATTAACTGCTATTAATCAAGTTTACTTAGGTAATAGCCACTGCTATTACTACCATCAGTAGCATGGGATCTTCTTAGTTTTGGGTAATTGCAGGTTCTTGTGGCCTGATTTGGCCTCTATTGGAAACAGGATGCTGGGCTTGATGGACCCCTGGTCTGACCCTGCATGGCAACTTCTTATGTTCTTACATTCTTAGAGATGTGATCCTGCTCTCATGCAATGTCACAGGCTTCTCTTTTTCTAAATTCTAATCTGGCACAGCTTTGAAGAAAAATTATTGAGTCCCTTCTCTGATGATGTCACTGGGCTCATAGCATCCAAGCCATTCTGGTTCCTTAAGCAACAGTTTCATCCTTTCATGTTCCATGCTATTTGGAACACTGAGCAGCGCTACTAATCTCTTACTAAAAATCACAGTTTAACTTGCTGTTGCTGCCAGAGGGTCCCACCGCTGTCTGCCTCTCTCCTCCAGGTGCAGAAGACCAGCACAGTTCCCACTCCAAGCCACTGACAAGCTCAGGACTCAGATAATTTTAAAACGTATTTATTATTATTATTTTTTGTTTAGCACCCCTCACACTGAGCACAGCTGGGACAAGACTCCACATAAGCCTTCATGAGGAAATTCCCTCCTGCCCAGGAATCCACTAGGGCTAGGGTGGTGAGGTCCTGGTTGCCCACAGAGAGTGTCACTGGCAGATTTAATGGAGAAGCCGGCTTCACTCCTGGAGCTGATGGTTGATCCAGCCTGCCAACTTGATGAGAGATTCCAGTGAGTCAGGAAGATCATAAGCTGCCAGTTCATCTTCCAGGAAGATGGAGCAGAGGCAGTCCTCTCCCCAGTGGAGTTCTGTAGCCAGAGTCTGGAGTTCGATGGCATAATCTGGGAGGGAGCAACTGATGGATCTGGAGTAGATCTGAGTCAGAGGCTGCCTGGAAACCTGGGTCATCAAATATGGTTTTAAAAGCCAACAAAAAATGTTGGAGGTCCTGAGGAATGGGGTTGGAGCACTCCCACAAGGGAGAGGCCCAGGTTAGGGCCTTCTCATCCAGAAGAGAGAGAATATAGGTAGTCCTCATGGAGTAATCAGGGAACAGTGCTGATTGGAGATAAAAATGCATATTGCACTAGTTGATAAACCTTTGGCATAGTTGAGACTCCCTGGCATAGCAGAGAGGGGTTGGTAATGGAATGACGGAGCATGGGGATGCTGCGGGAGCAGCGGGTGCTGGCATAGGAGGTGTCGGTGCTCCCATGGAGTGCTGTTTATAATTCTTGGAAAAAATCTCTAAATATGTTACTGATACCCTTCCCATCACTCACTAACTGCCCTGCTTATCTCGCATCATTGTAAGATATTTTGTGCCTGCCCAAGTCTTTGCTAAATTAGCCAGAGTTCTACCGATTTTATTTCCTTGATGAAAAAATTTACCTCTGTAGTAAGTCATTCCCTTTTTTGCCCTTTGGTGAAGTAGCGCAATTAAGGCCACTTGTGTCTCAAAAAACTGTCTCCTTGTTACTGTCCTTGGACATTGATCATATTTTCATTTGTCCCTATAAAGTTGCTTCTCCAGCAACAATATCTCTGATGCTATAGCTTTGCGTTTTGCTGCCATTTGGAAATATCTCCTCTTAAGACCACTTTTGCGGTTTCCCAAAATAGAATCGAGGAGGTTTGATGTTCCTGATTTTGTATCTCCTATTCCTCCCATTTCTTTATTAGATAAGTTCTAAATGCTAGATCTTTATGCAGAAATTTGGGGAAGCGCCAGGACAAACCCACCTCCCACAGGACAAAATCCCTCCAGATCAAACCAGACAGGGGAGTGGTCAGAAATTATCAATGGCCCAGTTTTAGAAGCTAGAATCTTTGAAAAAGCTCCCCTGTCAGTCAGGAGGTAATCAATTCTAGATCCATGTGCTCTGGAAATGTGAATAAACTCCCTATCCAGAGGATGTAGGAACCACCAAGCATCCACCAAGTCCACAGCCTGGCAAAAATATCCAACTCCTTTACCCAAAGAAGTTGATATGGTTGCATTAGCTACTGATCTATCTAAGCAATTATCCAAAACACAGTTTAGATCTCTGCCCACTACCACTAAGGTAGTAGGGGCATAAATATTACATAGATTAATGGGTTTTCAATATAATGTACCTTCCACAATTAAATATTGTTTGTCCTCATGAAAGAATATCCTGTTATTCTGAAAAGGGAAAGCCTTACCAATTAGGATCATTACTCCCGCTTTTTTTTCCCTGATTGAGATGAGTATTCGGTGCCCACCCATTGCATATGCAGCTTACTATGTTCAACTGCATCTAAATGAGTTTCTTGTAATAAAGTGATATGTGCTCTCCATCTTTGCAAAGCATGTAGCACTTTGTAGCGTTTGATTACTGACCCAATACCCCCACATTCCAAATGGTACATCTAACTGTTGTCGCCATTACCTACATTTTGATATTGCATAGTATTATTAGAAATACCATCAAACAATCTGGTTGAGCGCCCCCCCACAGCCTAGGCCCCAACCAGTATCTAAAAACATACCAGAAAAAATGGTAGTATGACCCTCCATGTAGCCAGATCTTCACAGAACAAAGAATGTCTTCAAAACCCTGTCTTCCCCCCTCCCCTTTCCTCTTTTCCTCCCCCCAAACCCCCATCTTTCCCTTCTGTCCCTTCTTATCCAACACCAAACAATATATAAAAAACAGTAAACATGTGCTCAACCATGAGCAAAGATGGTTACTGTGTGTTAGGGTCCCACTACCTGATACAGCAAAGAGACTACCCAGAATCATAGCAAGCCACAAAATCCCCTGCAACCTAATGTCATATGCTCTTCTCCAAAAAGGAATTTAAAACATAAGAATTTGCAGGCGACACAGTCCGGTCACACTTCCTTCGCGATTCCCCCTCAACTGTCAGCCACGCTAGTCCCCATTCTTGCATCTTACCGGCCTTCTGTTTCTTCCAGCCTGGTGTGGAAGAAAGCTTGTGCCTCACTCACTGAGTCAATGAAGTGAACAGCATTTTTAAAAGCCACCTTTAGCAGGAAAATGAAAAACAAAACAAATTTGGTGGCGAAGCAAAGTTGAGCATATAGTAGCAAAGGAATTTCATCTGTGAGACTGCCACCGAGTTGTCAGCAAAAATCAGGACTCGATGACCTTCATAATCCAAACATCTTGTAAGCCTGTATTGTTGCAGGATTTCCTATTTGTATTTAAAATTAAGGATAAGGTCATAATAAGGCAGGCTGGATCTTATCCAGATAACTGAAACAGAGCTCTACCCAGAATAATACAGCCAAGATCAAGGATAGTCATGGGCGGATGTTAACAGGCAGGAAGGATATCCGAGATAGCTTTACTAATTTTTACTCCTTATTGTACAGTAAGGATCAGGCAATCATTTTAGAAGCTACAGATCAATATATACAATCGGTGCCATTACCTGCCCTTACAGAGTCCCAACAACAATATTTGGACAGTCCTATTACTATAGCAGAAGTGCACATAGCTATTAAGGATCTAATGGCTGGCAAGTCCCCAGGGCTTGATGGTTTTACGGGCGGTTATTATAAGAAGTGTAGTGTATAGATTTTAGGCCCCCTTACTGATTTTTTTCAACAGCCTAAGGGAAGGGGACTCCTTACCCATAAACTCCAATGTGGCAGGTATTACAATCCTAGCGAAACCGGGGAGAGACCCAACTCAGTGTGGGTCTTATCACCCAATTTCATAAATTAATATAGATTTGAAACTAATAACAAAAGTATTGACAGCTTGACTCAATACAATCCTTCCCCAATTAATCCATAGGGACCAGGTTGGTTTTATCCCACAAAGAATGGCAGCAGATAACGTACGAAAGGTCACGGATGTACTATGGTGGGCTCAGACAGAAAAGGTACCATTGGTCCTATTGGCCATTGATGCTGAAAAGGCCTTTGATTTAGTGCATTGGGACTTTTTATTTGCAACATTGGTACGGATGCACTTTGGGCCTAAATTTTTGGGATGGGTAACGAGTTTACATCAAGACCTTTTGTCTGGATCAAGGTTAATGGGGGGTTTGGAGACATATTTCCTGTACAACAGGGAACCCGACAGGGATGTCCCTTGTCCAGAGTACGGGATTCCGACCAGATTGAGGGAATTCAATTGGGGACTTCACATTTAAAAATATCTCTCTTTGCGGACAATATTCTGTAGACCCTAACTAACCCCACTAAATCTGTACGGGGGGTTACAGAAGAGATTCATGCCTTTAGCGCTGTATCAGGATTTAAGATTTATATGGATAAAACAGAGCTATTAAATATCTCCGCTGACCAGAATACGGTACAGAAGTTGAAGCGACACTACCCTTTTAAAGTAGCCACAACCTCACTTAAATATTTAGGGGTACACATAGGCGCTGATGTGAATAAGCTATTCCATCTTAATTACACACCGTTATTACGTACCATTCAAGGTGATCTACAAAAATGGGGCGGGGAACAGTATTCCTGGTTGGGACGTGTCGCCATAATAAAAATGAATGTGTTACCTAGGTTACTATACCTCTTTAACACCTTACAATTTACATTAGCCCAGCTATACTGCACTTCTGGCAAAAAAATCCTGTTTGATTTTATCTGGCGCAGGCGGCCACCTCAGGTATATAGATGCTTGCTTTATCAGCCATGGGACAGAGGTGGTTTGGGTGTATCTAATCTGGAATGGTACTATGCATCAGCGCAACTAAATGCAATTTCTGACTTGCATCGGAAGGGCTCTGCGAAGCAATGGGTGTCCTTTGAAGAACACATTACAGGGGGATGCCTTTAGAAGCCTTGGTGTGGCAACCACATCACACCTGGATTATATAAGTGAAATTATCTTTCGCATTAGAAACAACTATGAAACTATGGGCTAAGTGGAAAGAAAGGCTAGTGGGAGGTAGGGAGTATTTCTATTCCACCAGTCTCTATCATAATTCTCAATTCCCAGCGGGTCATGAAAATCACTTATTTAATACTTGGCGAGCAAAAGGCATCACCCGCATAGCACATCTCCTTAGGGGAGGTTCCTTTATGCAATCATTGCTATCTGCATCAAAACAGTTTAGTGGTGATTCCATCAGTAAATGTTTGTCAATTGCAGACCATGAGAAAGCGTGCTTTCTCTGTGGTAGTCCTCCCAAATGAGCTTAGAGAGGTAGGAGAAGTTTAGACATAGGCGTTCCCCAAATAATAAGTGACTGTATCAAGGTTTGCAAAGTTGTGCTTGTATATTTCTGATTATATAAGATTATTTTAATGTTTGTTTTGTAGTGTCATGTGCTTAACTAATATGCATGTTTTACACTGTAACCCACCTAGAACAATAATGGTTGCAATAGGCTGACTATCAATTTTTTAAATAAATCCATTTTCAACATGAAGGGGAACACTGCCAGCTTCAGTGCACATTTGGTCTATTTTCACTGCGGCTTCATTGCTTCTGGAAGAAGGAATAGCATTAAAACCAGTTCTGAAAAACTGTGTTAGTTTTGGCACTTTATCCAACACAGCCTTCTCTTTTTATTCTCTTTCATTCTGCAGTTTTCTTTTTGCATTAGTACTCATGAACTCTCTCTCCATTTGTATTCATGATTAATAAATTAAAAGGAATTATATGATAAAGGCTTCTAAAATCCACTTGTCCACTTCCCTGAGGCAGTGGATTTTTTAAGTTAGAATTCTTTTTCTTCCCTTCTCTTCCCCTTCTGCTCACATGGGGACCATCTCAAAAAGTTTCTGTTCATCCCCAGATAGCAAGGTCCTTCTAAATAGCAGCCCATTTATGCTTTCACTCACTATGCTACAGGTTCCTTAAAGACAATTATGTAAGGTTTAAATGAACTAGGCTCAAAAAATAAACTCCAGAGGATGTTTGTGTGTTGGTACTAATTTCTCCCTGGAGCTTGTCTGGAAATTTGCAAATGCTCCCTGTATGGACTGTGTGTGTAACTCCTCCCCAGACCCTTCTCCCTGCATGCTGTTCATAGACACGGGGAAAGAAGGTAGAGTTTCACAGTGGGACAAGAATACATTCTTGCAGAGAGTAAGGGCTCCAGCTATTGCTCTAGGCGGTGACTGAGGCTCCTGCCACTTTGGCAGCTGTCAGTTCTCTTCCTGTGGCTCTGCTCCAGTTACTGGCTGCCAGAGGAGAGAGAAGGCTGCGGGGGACAAGAGAACAGACTTTCTTATTGCTCTGCTCGTGTCATTCCTACTGCTTCTGCCAGGGCTCAGAGGAAGGCTGTGGAGAGAGACTGAGCACTGGAAGGAAGGAGTGAGAGGCAAGGGAAACACCAAGCTGGGAATGACTAAAAGATTGGAAATGGAGTCCGTGACTACTGCCAGGGGTTGGAGTGGGCCCATTGCAGGGCTTGCAGCCCGAAAAAGCACAGCCACTGCAACCAGACCACCAGGAGAGAGGGAAAGAGAGTAGTGCTCCATGAAGAGCTGCCACCTGCATAGCAGAAAGATGGAGAATAGGACCAATTATGATTCCCTTCAGCCATGTTAGAGTGGGGGCTAGAGACAGAAAATGAACGACTGTCAGGGAAGGAGAGGATTTGGAAACAACAAGAAGGAGATCAGGAAGTATTTCCTCAAATTTCTGTGGGCCGGCAGCTCAGCATAAGTAGCAATGTTAGTTGAGTCTGAAGCAGTCTCCTGCTGTCAGGTCAACTAGAGACCAAGTCACCACTAGAGCACTGGAGTCCTGCTTTTAGTCCTTTTATTTGTGTCTTTTAATTATGTATGTGTTTTATATAATCTGCCTTGACTTGCTGGGTGCTAGTTGAATAAAATAAATAAATTAATAAATAAAGCCAGGGTTATCGGAGGGCAAAGAGGAGAAGAAAGAGGAGTGGTATTATGTGGTGAGTACCTTTCTTCCCTGGCAAGGAAATCTTGGGGAATTTTTGAATGCTTGGTTAGGATTAAATAATACTATTACTGTATTCTCAACCACCGCAAAACTGATTAACTGCATATTACATCTCAGCTGATCAGGATTTTCCTGGTGACAAAACTAGGGCTCAGACTACTAACAGTACTACTAACAACTGCAGAACTTCATAGATGATCACAGTGTATTTGATATGCAGCAGAACGGATTTAGATCAGGACATAGCACAGAAACTTTGATATTATCTCTTTGAGACGTATTTAGGTGAGGGTTTGATTCTGGCACTGAATTTTTGCTTGTGCTGCTGGATTTATCAGCAGCTTTCAACAAGATGAATCACACCATTTTACTAAATCATCTGCAGGAAATTGGGATAGGTGATAGGGTTTTCAGATGGTTTACTTCCTTCCTGAAAGACAGGAGTTATATGGTATAAAGTACCTGGTAAGAAGTCTAGACTGTTCAATACCTCATCTGGAGTACCTCAGAGATCAGCCCTTTCAGCACTTCTCTTCATTATATATTTATTTATTTATTTATTTAATTATTTACGAACTTTTAATATACCGACATTCGTGAAACACATCATGCCAGTTTACAATTAACTCAAGGAAAGGAAAATTACATTGAACGAGGTGTGGGATGAGGGGAGCAGGCAAGAAAGGGGATGTAGAGGGGGGCGGGAGCGAGAGAGTGAGGGAGAGATAAAAGAAAGAAGTTAGGAGGACAGAGCGAAGAGCAATCAACATAACCATAATAACTTACTAACAATATAGGATAAACTTAAATATACTTGAAATCTGTCTGTCATGTGTTTGCTGAATTGGATGTTGGTTATCGAATTCATGCCGATGACATCCAATTTTATGTGCCTATTAGAGGTTCATATGCCGAGGCGATGGAAAAGGTATCCTCTTGCCTGCTGCATTTCCAATCTTGGCTAACCAAGGATAGGTTAGTGATAAACATGACGAAAACTGAGATCTTATATCTCTCCAGATTTCTGACTGATAACATGCCTTAACATTTAACTATTGCTATCGATTTCTCAGGAAATTCTTAACCTGGGTGTCATTTTTGACACCAAACTGTCTTTTCGGCCACAAATTAAACAGGTTGTGCGATCTTCTTATTATAAATTACAAATGCTTCACCATCTTTATTCCTTTTCTAAATGAAAATGAGTTGAAGACAGTTGTACACTTTACTGTAATGTTGACTGTGGATTATTGTAATACACTACCGGCTGAATTTTAAATCCCCTGTACGTATAAAAAACAGGGGTTATGCGCCTGGCCGGACCTTACGCATGCCGCGCGCATTTTCAAAGGGGCCCGGCCACGTGTGTAACCTCCATTATGTGCCAAAGGGCCAGGCCCAGAGAAAGGGGAGAGGCGGGGCTGAAGGCAGCCAGTACAGTGGTCATTTGCCGCTGTGCCAGGGAAGCGCACACCGGTAGTTGGCCGGCGTGCACAAGTTGCTTCTGCTCCAATGGAGCAGTAAGCAATACAATAAAAAAAAATAAAGGTAGGAGAAAGGGTTTAGGGGCTGGGGAGGAGAAGAGAGGGGAACGGGAAGGGAGTTAAGGTAGGGGGGTAGGGAAGTTCCCTCCCAGTTCGCTCTTTAATTGGGAGGGAACTGGGGAAAGCTGGGATGTGTCGCCTCACAGAAATTGCTTTAATCTACCCCCTTGCATGCGCCACCGGCACATATGCACGTCGATTATAAAATCTGGCATGCATGTGCATGCACCGCATGGATTTTCTAACATGCGCGGAGCGGCCTCGGAGGGAACGGGGAAAGCCATCGGGGCTCCCCTAGGGCTCGGCGTGTGCAAGTTGCACAAGTGTGCACCCCCTTGCGCGTGCCAACCCCGGATTTTGTAACATGCGCGTGGCTGTGCACGCATGTTATAAAATCAGGCGTAGATTTGTGCGTACCAGGTTGCGCGCACAAATCTACGCCCACGCATAAGTTTTAAAATCTGGCCTTTAGTGCGGGAACTTCTGGTGAGAAAGCCCGTAATGTCAAGGGGGAGAAGTCACCATGGAACACGTGTCCTGCCACGCTGCTTTCAGGAGACGCCTCCGACGACAGCCAGCGTCAAATCGCAGAGCCCCTGGAGCAGCGCAGGTACCGGCTTCCATCATAATAATGAATCCCTTTTTTTATATAGATAGAAACATAGAAATGACGGCAGAAGAAGACCAAACGGCCCATCCAGTCTGCCTAGCAGGCTATGTACTTTTTTTTTTTCTCTCTCTCTCTCATACTTGTTACGCTTGGCTTCTAGTACCCTCTAGTTCTATTTCCCTTCCACCCCACTATCAATGTAGAGAGCAGCGCTGGAACTGCATCCAAGTGAATATCCAGCTCAAATAGGGGTAGTAACCGCCGCAATAAGCAGGCCACACCCCTGCCCCTGTCCACCCAGACTATGCAATCCACATACAGATCCTCCCTTCCTCATTCCCCCTGCCATTGAAGCAGAGAGCTATGCGTTGAAAGAGAAGTATTAGACTTTCTCCCCTGCCGTTGAAGCAGAGAGCTACGCTGGACATGCATTGAAAGTAAAGTATCGGCCCAGCTACACCTCGCTTCCCTGTGAATACACATTTTTTTTTTAAAATTTTTCTTCCACATTACCTCTTGCCGTTGAAGCCCAGAGCAATGATGGAGTCTCATCAACCGTTTGAATGTACACTGAACAAGGGTATTATCTCCAGGTAGTAGCCCCCATTTCCGCGAGCCACATTAACAATCAACAAATATTGAACAAGCCTAATAATTGGCAATACCTATAGCCTATGACCTCACCGGTAATTTTACATACTCTTACCCACCCCTATTTTTGTTTTGTTTTTTGGAGATGGCAGCCCTCCATCCTTCCGCTCCGTGAAGGTGGAACACCGACCACTGGCATCCCGCTCCGTGAATGCCTCTGTGGCTACTGCCGCTCCGTGCAGTGTTCTGCCACCTCCTTCCACCCTTGGCCTTGCGGGCCCCGGTTATTGATCCCTGCATCTGCTACTTTTCATGGCTGTGACAACTCCCCCCCCCCCCCCACAACAAGACCTTTAATTAGGGCTTCAAGGGCTGCTGCTTCTCCCTATTACTGCAACAGGTCTGAGGCGATCTCTAGCTCAGCCTTTCTGCGCACTTCGGCGGCAGCTTTGGCAGCAGCGGCTTCCTGTTGTTCTTCTATTCTGAGCCCTTCTATCTTGAGGGCTACTGCTTGTTCAGCATAGTGTATGCGAGCCACCCCCTCTTCATTCACGTCCTCTAGACTTGATGGATCCACAGTGTTTATCCCACGCCCCTTTGAAGTCCTTCACAGTTCTGGTCTTCACCACTTCCTCCGGAAGGGCATTCCAGGCATCCACCACTCTCTCCGTGAAGAAATACTTCCTGACATTGGTTCTTAGTCTTCCTCCCTGGAGCCTCAGCTCGTGACCTCTGGTTCTGCTGATTTTTTTCTGATGGAAAAGATTTGTCGTTGTCTTAGGATTGTTAAAGCCTTTCAAGTATCTGAAAGTTTGAATCATATCACCCCTGCTCCTCTTTTCCTCCAGGGTGTACATATTTAGATTCTTCAATCTCTCCTCATATGTCATTTGATGAAGACCCTCCACCTTTCTGGTCGCCCTTCTCTGTACCACTTCCATCTTGTCTCTGTCTCTTTGTAGATACGGTCTCCAGAACTGAACACAGTACTCCAGGTGAGGCCTCACCAAGGACCTGTACAGGGGATAATCACTTCCCTCTTCTTACTCGATATTCCTCTCTCTATGCAGCCCAGAATTCTTCTGGCTTTTGCTATCGCCTTGTCACATTGTTTCGCAGACTTCATATCATTAGACACTATCACCCCAAGGTCTCTTTCCTGCTCCGTGCACATCAGCCTCCCCCCCCCCCCCCCCCATCGAATACAGTTCATTTGGATTTCCACTCCCCATATGCATGACTTTGCACTTCTTGGCATTGAATCTCAGCTGCCATATCTTCGACCACTCTTCCAGTTTCCTTAAATCCCGTCACATTCTCTCCACTCCTTCCGGCGTGTCCACTCTGTTGCAGATCTTAGTGTCGTCTGCAAAAAATTCAAATCTTACCTTCTATCCCGTCTGCCATATGCAGCAGGGTAGTGTGTTGCTGATTCTTAGCTGGAACAAAGAACACGGGACACAGGGCTGGGTGTTTAAACAATAAAAGTTTACTGATTTCTTCAAAAATAATCTAGTTCAAAGTGAAATAAGTGGCTTTACAGATGAGTGTCCTTTTCCTTTCTGTGTAAGTGCTGGTGACTCAGGTTCCTGGGGGATTCTTAACTCCTGGAATGAGAGCTTCAGGGTCTCATACACTGAAGGGATCCTATTATGTAAGGGAATCCCCTTAGAAGTTTACACAGTCCTACCTGAGTCCCAGCAGTCTTCATCAGTCTGCTCCTGTGTCCCAGGGGGGACATCTTGTGGAGGGTCTTCACTTCTGCTCTTGTTTTCTCCTTAGTTGTGTAACTTGGGCATCTTCTCAGGGTACCAGTAAGTCCTGGGTGTTTAGTATCAGTCCATTAGCTAGAGAAGGATGGATTATGGGAGGATTCATTCAAATACAAACCCTCCTGTGGGATCTGGAATAGCCGTCCAACTTGCAACAATATATAACTGTGCCCTTGCTACATTTTGGGAGGCAGTCCTTTGAGTTGTGGATTGTGTTCAGAGGTAAAGAGGAGTTTAGTTTTTGTTATTTTACAAGCCCAGGCAGAGTAGCAAAAAAAGCCCTGATTGGTGGTCCTAGTCAGGGTCAGAAGGGTTTCTGCCCAGTCAGTACACAACCTGTCTCGTGGGAGATTCTCTCTGAGTGCATTTTTTGGACTTTAACTTTTAAGTAGTAGGGACCTTACTGGAGCCAGTATACCACCTGGGCACAGGTTTTGAGGAATCCTGGGTCTGGGGCTGTGCAGTTTAGGGAAGACCTGCACCCTTTATCCTCAGTGAGGCCAGGGGTGTCAGTGACCTGCTGTAAGGACAGCCCCAGTGCTATCTTCAGTTTTTAAAAGTTTAAGTTCTCCATTCAGGAGGAAGTTTTTACTGCCCCTCCCTGCCTGAATTGGAGCACAGAAAGTCCTGCTCCAAGGGATCCCTCCCATCAGGGATTCAAAAAGAGATCTAAGTTCTGCAGTAAGATCAAATAAGGGTTTAATCAATTAACTGTGAGTAAAAGGCAAAGTAAAAGTGAGGTTTCAATCAACCTTGGGGAGAGAAAGAGATTTAACTTTCTGTGCAGAGACAGAAGTAGAGTACTCTTGTCAGCTGGAAGGGGTGTTTCTGCCCATTCAAAGGACACCTTGTCCACTTGGGGAACCTATTTTTCCAAGCCCTGGATGGTAGGAATTCCCTTGGATGACCTAAGATATTCCTGCACAGATTTGGGAGAACATTGTAACAAACTATTTCATTGTGCTGCTGTGGATCAAAGAATAATATATGCGAAATGGCACAACTATCTTCAGTAGAGAATTATTTTGGAAACCAACACAGTGACTCCAGTCTTTATTTGGCATCCCTAGCATATACCGTTACCTTAATTATTGCATCACTAAAGGAAGTCATGTAGAGAGAATTAACCACCTTGCACTGGGAACCGAGAGAACTCCTTTCATGCCCAAGTCTTTCAAACTTACGTCCTGGGAAGGAAGGGAAGCAGTACAGATAGCCTGGGTTCCTGCCCCAAAAAGTACAAATACGTTTATGGCCTCACAAGTGCAAGGATTGCTCACCAGAGTGATGTTACAGTTGTTTTACTTGGCCTCTCTGAAGAAGAGGCCTTGAAGGACAAAGATCAGGAAACACTGCCCAATCTGCAAATGAGAGGGGGGGAGGGTGACAAAAAGAACTCCTCTCAACCAAAACCAAAACCTTCTGGGATATCACTGTCACTGTAGTTGTTCTCCGATTCTAGAAGAGTACAGGCTCGTCTTTAGTGACCTGGCCTCTGGATCCCGGGGATAACCTTCACTAGGATCTCCAGGCTGCAACCCAGCAAAAACAATCCTAACAAAGTTTTTCCCTCAAATTGAGGAGTACCCAACTTGGTAGGGAGTACACAGAAAAATTACTGAGTGAGGGCTGTAGGCCTCACCAAAAAGAAACCACTCTAAAAGAGCTCCCCCTCCCCTCAAAATCCCAACTCAAATCCCACGCCTGATCTAGCTCTAGCTCCTAGTTATAAGCAGAGTCCACCCACTCAAGCTGCCTCTAGAGGAGGAGCTGAAAAGTGGTATTCCCTCTAGCTGGTGAACATCTATTGGGACCTAGTGAAATCTAATGGCAAACTCATTTTTAGGGTTTTATAAAAGTGCAGCAGTGTATTCCAGCATATGTACAAAAAAGACCAACCCCGCAATTGTCCAGATTTTCAAAAACATGTACATGCATAAAGCAGAGATTTACACATTAAGGGGTAGATTTTTAAAAAATGCGAGTTCGCGTACTTTTGCTGGCGCACCAGTCGCAAACAAAAGTATGCTGGATTTTAGTAGATACGTGCGTAGCCGCGCGTATCTTCTAAAATCCAGGATCAGCGCGCGCAAGGCTGCCGATTTTGGGCAGCCGCGCGCGCCGAGCTGCGCAGCCTGCCTCCGTTCCCTCCGAGGCCGCTCCGAAATCGGAGCGGCCTCAGAGGGAACTCTCTTTCGCCCTCCCCTCCCCTTCCCCTCCCTTCCTCTACCTAACCCCCCCCCCCCCCGGCCCTATCTAAACCCCCCCCTACCTTTGTCCACAGATTTACGCCTCCCGGAGGGAGAAGTAAATCCACGCGTGCCAGCGGGCCGCTGGCGCGCCGAGACGCAACCCGGGGGCGGTTCCGGAGGGCGCGGCCATGCCCCTGGACCGCCCCGGGCCAAAACCACGCCCCCGGGCCCGCCCCCGAAACACCGCGTCCCCGACACGCCCCCGACAAAAAATCCCGGGACTTACGCGAGTCCCGGGGCTCTGCCCGCACCGGCAGGCCTATGGAAAATAGGCGCGCCGGCGCGCAAGGCCCTGCTCGTGTAAATCCGGGTGAATTTACACGAGCAGGGCTTTTAAAATCCGCCCCTAATGCATTCTACCCGTGTAAGTGGGCTTTTGAAAATTGCTAAAATATATGCTTTAAAATGTCAATAGGATTTACGCACATAAGTGCAATTAACACAGGTAAATGGCTTTTTAAAATTGCTACAATAGTAGTTGCATTTACATGTGTGAATCCTTTTGAAAATTACCCCCTTATGGCATGCATCAAAATTTAGGAATGTGCAGCTAAAAAAAAAATGTTATGTTTCATTCTATTTATTTATTTATTTATTTATGGCCAAATTTTAAATGCCCGGCATGTGTAAAAACCGGCGGTTACGTGCATGGCTGGGACTTGCACACGCCGCATGCATTTTAAAAGGGGTCCAGTCATGCGCATAACCCTCATTACTCACACAAGAGCCGGGCCGAAGAAAAGTGGCGGTCTGGAGGGTGGAGAGGGGTGGTCCGAGGGGCAGGGGCAGAGCGGAGCTGGAGCTGGATGGTACAGCGGGCATTTGCCGCTCTGCCGGCATGAGCTGGTGTAAGTTCTCAAACAAGAAAAAAAAAGGAAGGGGTCAGGGAGGAGAGGGGAAGAGGGAGGGGGAGTAGGAAAGGGGGTAGGAAAATTCCCTCCCAGTCTTCTCCTAAATTAATTTATTTATTTGAAATTTCTTCTATCCCACAACTTCCTAACATATGTTCAATGTGAGTTACAAAATTAATATCCATAAAATATATAAAACTTCACAACATTCACATTCAAAACCTTCCAAATACAAAATTAGAACAACAATATATCAGTTAAAAGCTTCTTCAAAGAACATTTTTTACTCTAATTTTCTAAACATTTTTACATTTGCTGCTCACGGAGCCATACTGGCAATTTCTTCCATTCCGTTGCTGCTACAGAGGAGAAAACTCACAACCTATTTTGTACCCACCTATGCTGATTAGCCGAGGGAATGTACAGCTGCAAAGTACCCTCTGATCTCAGAGTTCGTTTTGGGGTATACAGCTCTGTTGTATCTTGTAAAACACAAGGGTGAACACTTTTTAACAACTTAAAAAAAATAATCAACAGTGAGTCTAAACCTTGCCCTCCATTTTACTGGTAACCAGTGAAGCTCTCTCAACACCAGTGAAACATGTTCCCTTCTCGATAGCCCGCTAAGAACCCGAGCAGTAGCGTTTTGCACAAGCTGCAAAACATATATCAACTTCTCTGGCAGACCTGGCAGACAATAGTCTAGGTGGCTCAAAACAATAGCTTGTACCACCATCCGGAGGAGGTCAGAGGGCAAAAAAACTCGTCAACGGCCTAATCATGTTCAGCTTCTAGAAAGCTACTTTAGCTACATGACGCACTTGAGACTTCACTGACAACTGGGAGTCTTTTTTAAAGACTCCCAGACTTTTTACCTGTGTCTAAATTGGCATGGAAAGGTCAGAAATTATCCTTACCTCCATCTTAGGAGAACCAACAAAAACCTTTTCCCACCCATACAATTTTCGTTTTCTTTATATTCAGAAATAAATGATGATCAGCCAACCACTCGCCTACCTTACAAAAAATGATTTGCAGTCTACTTTCTGGAAGTTCATCTTTAGGACCACATGGTAAAAAAACAAAATGAATATCATCAGCATACATCACATACTTAACCTCCAAAGAATGTAATAATGCCCCCAGGGAAGATAAATAAATATTAAATAAAACCGCCCAAAGGGCCAACCTCTGAGGCACTCCCCACTTAAGACTGTGCCACAATGTGGACTTAATCCCAGTCTGAATTCTCTGTGCCCTGTCAGTGAGAAAGGATTTAAACCAGTATAATACTGTACCTCCCAAACGATATAGCACTAGGCAACTAAGTAGCGTCTCATGATGCCCTGTATGGAACGCGGTGCCAGGGCCGCAGAGAGCAGCAATTAGGCCCGTGCCGGCTAAGAAAAGTAGGCCCCTAAATAAGGTTCTGATGTGATACTTAATAAGAGAAGTCGTTTTCTAAATGTCCCAAAACATTTTTATTTATTTAAGAAGGCTTTAAGAGCTTTTTTGTTAGCAAATTCTTCAATTACAATTGAAATTTTCATTTATACATGTTAGAAATAGATTTAGCTTTCTAAAAAAATTTTGCCCAACAAAAGTAGGCCCCTTGAACATTGTAGGCCCCAGCCAAATGGCCATGCTGGCACCCCCTCTCTCCTGGACTGCGCAGCGCTTAGGTCAAGCCTGATCAGGATGCCTGTACAGCCCCAGTCCAAACTACACAAGAAGAAGTCCAACAGACTCAAAGCCATCTCTATTTCCTTTGCTCTTATGGAGTTTTGCCTCTCTGCAATTTGGGAAATTATCCCTTCCAACAATTATCTTGATCCCTTGCTCATTCTATCCCTTAAAATCTGTTAAGTCTATGGAAAGATTGTACAGAAACACACATTTGCATCAAAGAAGGGCACTTCCCACAGAGGATACCTGAGCCACTAAGTATGTATTTATTCCTCATTACCCACCTACCAAAACAGTTTTTGCAATTTTAACAAGACTCACATAGTTTTGATTGTAACTTATCATATAATTATCATATATGGTACTTAACATGTGTTGACCATTGAAGTATGCTGCTCATTAGAGCCATTACTTTAAATAGAAAGATGTATGATGGGTGTATTACAAGAAAACAAATACATCATAACTGTGGTTTACAAAATGGAGCTAAATTACAACTAGCCATTTGTGGTTTTTATTCTTGTTACCAGTTTACGTACTTTTCTCTTTTTTAACTCCTATAGGAAACATGTTAGTTAGATAACAGATAGTAATAAAATACAACACTAGCTCTTACACTGTTTCAGCTAAACAAATATTCCATGCCATAAAACACAAAGTCTTTATGGATTTGCAGAGATCTACAACTTTAGTATTTTCTCCCATAATAATTATATTTTTAGCATTTTTATTATTTTACAAATTATTATTTAGAGGGCTATATAGGAGAAGGCAGGGTTATCATATCTTAGAATGGTTTGTAGGTTAATTTTATGGATGTTGTGGCTCTCTGGTTTGATGATTGGATAGTATTTCTGGTGGTAAATAATTGTAGTATATTTTTTGTGCAGGGGAGTGGGGGAACAGCATTGTCTTGCTCTGCACCAGGACTACAGTATGCAGTTGTTGATGTGATACTATTCTTTTTGCACTGTTTGTTTGATCTGTTGTTGTTGTTATGCATAACTACTATATGGAAGGGTTGCACATGTTTATTATGTCATATGTGGCATAGATGCCATTAAATGGCTACTGGTCCTATATTTTTATTGAGCTAAATATGTTTAAATAGATATATGCTTTACAGTATTTGGAAGTTTAAAAGTGCAAAAGTGCAGGGTTATCCCTGTTCCACATGCAGGTCCACAGAGGCAGGCAGTGCTCCGGAGTCTGAATGCGTGGATGAAACGATGGTGCAAGGAAGAGGGATTCAATTTTGTAAGGAACTGGAAAACCTTTTGGGGAAAGGGGAGTCTCTTCCAAAGGGATGGGCTCCACCTTAACCAGGGTGGAACCAGACTGTTGGCGCTAACCTTTAAAAAGGATATAGAGCAGCTTTTAAACTAGAACAAAGGGGAAAGCAGAAAGTCGCTCAGCAGCGCATGGTTCAGAGGGAGGTATCTTTAAAGGATACTAATGATGCATTAGAATTAGGGTATCCCAACAGTGAGGCTCCAATAATAAGAAAAGTAGTCCAAGTGCCTGTAACTAAAAATTCACCTGAGCTAAAAATTTCAATTTATCCCTATCAATTAAAAAGCAGAATGAAATTAGAACCAAAAAACACACTTTGAAATGTTTGTATGCTAATGCCAGAAGTCTAAGAAGTAAGATGGGAGAATTAGAATGTATAGCAGTGAATGATGACATAGATTTAATTGGCATCTCAGAGACTGGGTATGTTTCAAAGGGACATGCTAGAGAGATAAAGTTCTTGGATGGAATAAATGACAGTTTTATAGAGCAATTGGTTCAGGAACCGATGAGAGAGGGAGCAATTTTAGAACTAGAACATAAGAACATAAGAAAATGCCATACTGGGTCAGACCAAGGGTCCATCAAGCCCAGCATCCTGCTTCCAACAGTGGCCAATCCTGGCAAGTACCCAAAAACTAAGTCTATTCCATGTTACCATTGCTAATGGCAGTGGCTATTCTCTAGATGAACTTAATAGCAGGTAATGGACTTCTCCTCCAAGAACTTATCCAATCCTTTTTTAAACACAGCTATACTAACTGCACTAACCACATCCCCTGGCAACAAATTCCAGAGTTTAATTGTGTGTTGAGTAAAAAAGAACTTTCTCCGATTAGTTTTAAATGTGCCCCATGCTAACTTCATGGAGTGCTCCCTAGACAATTGTCTCAGTGGAGGGGAGTGGGCAGTGGGGTGCCTCAGGGATCTGTACTGGGTCCCATGCTTTTCAATATATTTATAAATGATCTGGAAAGGAATACGACGAGTGGGGTAATCAAATTTGCAGATGATACAAAATTATTTAGAGTAGTTAAATCACAAGCGGATTGTGATAAATTGCAGGAAGACCTTGTGAGACTGGAAAATTGGGCATCCAAATGGCAGATGAAATTTAATGTGGATAAGTGCAAGGTGATGCATATAGGGAAAAATTACCCATGCTATGGTTGTACGATGTTAGGTTCCATATTAGGAGCTACCAACCAGGAAAGAGATCTAGGGGGTCATAGTGGATAATGCATTGAAATAGTCAGTTCAGTGTGCTGCGGCAGTCAAAAAAGCAAACAGAATGTTGGGAATTATTAGAAAGGGAATGGTGAATAAAACAGAAAATGTCATAATGCCTCTGTATCACTCCATGGTGAGACTTCACCTTGAATATTGTGTACAATTCTGGTCGCCACATCTCAAAAAAGATATAGTTGCGATGGAGAAGGTACAGAGAAGGGCTACCAAAATGATAAGGGGATGGAACAGCTCCCCTATGAGGAAAGACTAAAGAGGTTAAGACTGTTCAGCTTGGAGAAGAGACGGCTGAGGGGGGGATATGATAGAGATGTTTAAAATCATGAGAGATCTAGAATGATAAATGTGAATCGGTTATTTACTCTTTTGGATAATAGAAGGACTAGGGGGCACTCTATGAACTTAGCATGGGGCACATTTAAAACTAATCGGAGAAAGTTCTTTTTCACTCGACGCACAATTTAACTCTGGAATTTGTTGCCAGATGATGTGGTTAGTGCAGTTAGGGTAGCTAGGTTTTAAAAAAGGATTGGATAAGTTCTTGCAGAAGAAGTCCATTGACTGCTATTAATTAAGTTGACTTAGAAAATAGCCACTGCTATTACTGGCATCAGTAGCATGGGATAGACTTAGGGGTAGATTTTAAAAGCAGCGCATGCATGTTATAAAAATCCAGGGTCGGCGCACGCAAGGGGGTGCACAATTGTACACCTTGCACGCGCTGAACCCGCTTCAAGCCCCGCTGCTTTCTCACCTTCCCTACTCCCCCCCCCCCACCTTCCCTTCCCCTACCTCCCGTGCCCTTTCCCCCCTACCTTTTTTTTCTTCTTTTTTTTTATCTGTGGCAAATATGGGCCTGACCCCGCCACGCCCCCAGACCGCCCCGCCCACACCCCGCCCCTTTTTGCAATCCCCGGGACTTACAAGCATCTCGGGGCTTTTCGCGCATCATAGGGCCTTTTTAAAAAAGGCCCGACGCGCGTAACCCTTTTAAAATCCGGCCCTTAGTTTTTGGATACTTGCCAGGTTCTTATGGCCTGGATTGGCCACTGTTGGAAACAGGATGCTGGGCTTGATGGACCCTTGATCTGACTCAGTTTGGCATGTTCTTATGTTCTTATATGATTGGGCAAGCCTGGGCAAAGGATTTTGGTGGGAGGACACTTTGGAGTAGTCTCTTCCTCTAAGCGATGTTGAGTGTGTTTCTTTTTTTTTTTTATAAAAATTAAAATGTTTATTCTATTTCTTGAACTGGAAAAATTCTGAAAATGTTCTAGGACAGCCCCAGGGGAGGTGTGTGCTGTGTATGAGTAGCAAGCATGACATTGGACCAATGGTTGAAGTGCTATATCTGGTATAAATATGTGAATGTGGCCTGAAAAAGGGACCAGTCACTGAGGAATGAGCTCAAGTTGTGTGTGTGTCTGGAGGGACCAGGTCACAAGGGTGTGAGAGGAGAACAACTGGTGTTTCACCCAGAAATATCATCAGGAATGAGGGTTGAGATATAGTCTGAAAGTTCCCATCAGCTCTACTAACTGAGAAGAGATCTGACAGAAGTGTATCTGAAGCAAACTGAAAGAGAAGAGGATTTGGAAATTGGAAGTTTTGCTGAGGAACTGTGTTGGGGGGGTGGGGGTGGGGTTAGCTGGGCCTAAAAGAGAGGCACTGGCCAGTTATTTCAGCATGGAGCTCAGAACTGGCACCAGCTCCAATGGACTGCTGAGTGCACATGGCTTTGGTGCTGCTCCTGCAGGGAAAAGTCTGAAATCTGAACAGATTCTGAAGAATGAGTAAAATCGTGTAACTTATGTAAGAGATTTACCATAATTGTGAGAGGGTTAAAATCTGACCCCACCCCAGGGTCTAAATAAGGGAAGAATATATAAGCTGCTTGTGCATGAACATAAACTGCCATACTGGGTCAGACCAAGGGTCCATCAAGCCCAGCATCCTGTTTCCAACAGTGGCCAATCCAGGCTACAAGTCTCTGGCAAGTACCCAACACTAAGTAGATCTCATGCTAATGATGCCAGTAATAGCAGAGGCTATTCCCTAAGTCAGCTTGATTAATAGCAGTTAATGAACTTCTCCTCTGAGAACTTATCTAAACCTTTTTTAAATGT
Source organism: Rhinatrema bivittatum (assembly GCF_901001135.1). Classification (NCBI taxonomy): domain Eukaryota; kingdom Metazoa; phylum Chordata; class Amphibia; order Gymnophiona; family Rhinatrematidae; genus Rhinatrema; species Rhinatrema bivittatum. The sequence goes on from NC_042618.1 coordinate 255,311,217, forward strand.
ACCAGAGACTGCCCTGTGAAATTAAGTGATCAAATACCTGTGGATGGGAACTGGGTCTATAAGGCATTGGGAGTAACTTCCACATGTAAAGAAGCAGGGGAGGTGAATCAGGGTTTATTTATACTCTGGGAGTAGCCTCAGCAATGTGATTTGAGTTTGAGAAAGCATCTAAGAGGAGCACCAGAGTAATAACTAAAGAGAGTAAAGTTGGAGTTGTGATTTATTGTGATCTGACCAAGATGGCATGTAAAGTGAATATGAAAATGCATTATGATTTAAACATGATGATTTGGCTACTGTGTTATAAATAATGTTCTATTTTTGTGGGGCACAAGCACTGTTTGGACAGTGGAGTTTATGGACTGTGTGTGGAATTGTCTTCAGCCAGTTTGGCCTTTTTAAGATGTCCTGTTCTCAGACCATACCTTGTGAGAGACTGTTTCTCACTCTGAGTAGCCTGCCAAATGCTAACCAGAGGTGGGAAAGTGGCCCCTTGACACACGGGTTACCCTTATCTGGTCAGTCTTCAGCTCATTTTCTTCCTTCTCAGAGCTTCCTTACACATTTTTGTAAATGGGCATGTTACTGAAATTTATTTCTTTAAATGTTAAAGGTCTCAGAAGGTTCTGTTAAACATTAAGGGGCAGATTTTCAAAGGGTTACGCGTGTAAGATACACGCGTAACCCCAGAAAAGCTTCCCCTTCCACCCCCTTCGCGCACCAAGCCTATCTTGCATAGGCTCGGCGGCGCGCCCAAGCCCTGGGATGTGTGTAAGTCCCGGGGCTTTCCTGGGGGGCGTGTCACGGCCGGCGCATCATCGGGGGCCATTCCGGGGGCAGGGCCATGGGCGTGGTTCCGGCCCAGGGGCGTTCTGGGGCGTGGCCATGGCCTCCGGACCAGCCCCTGGACCGGAACATGGCGCGCCAGCAGCCGGCCAGGGCGCGCAAGTTACGCCTGCCTTGGGCAGGCGTAACTTGTTAAATAAAGGTAGGGGGGGAATTAGTTAGGGCTGGGGGGTGGGTTAGATAGGGGAAGGGAGGGGGAAGGTGGGGGGACTGGAAGGAAAGTTCCCTCTGAGGCCGCTCCGTTTTAAGAGTGGCCTCGGAGGGAACGGAGGATGGCTGTGCGGCTCGGCGCGCACAGAAGGCCGATTTTGCGCAGCTTTGCATGCGCCTACCCTGTATTTTATAACATGTGCGCGGCAGCGCGCGCATGTTATAAAATCGGGAGTAGATTTGTTCGTGCTGGGTTGCGCGAACAAATCTACTCCCGCGCGCACCTTTTAAAATCTACCCCTAAGAGGTGAATTTTCAAAAGAATCTCATATATGCGAATATACACTATTTAAAAAAAAAACACAACATACATGTGTATATCAGGGAATGCAAATAAATTTGTGCATTAAAATAAGGGGCAAGCCAGGGGCGTTCCAGGGAGGGGCCAACATTTATGCGCGTAAGTTGCTGTTTTCCAACCTGCCCAAGTCTAAATGGAGTTCTTTTGATATTTTCTTCAGATGCTATGTAAATGATATCCAGTTGTATTTTTCCAGTTCAGGTGACAATGTTTCTCTTTTGTCTCAAATTGCTCATTGCCTGACTGTAGTTGGGGATTGACGTGTTCCAATGGACTTGTTATGAATTTAGCAAAATCCAAGGCCTTATGGATTTCTAGAAGGCCAAGACCATAAGATTTTCCAATTATTGTAGTCAAAGGAGATATAATCTCTTTTGTGGATCAGGCGAAGATTTTGGGGATTATTTTTAATAATAGTTTGGTTTTTAAGGCTCAGTTGCGTACCACACTTACTACTGGTTATTATAAATTTAAACTTTTGTGGCATTTGAGGCCTATTTTGGACATGGTAGATTTTACAACAGTCTTTAGTGGACTATTGTAACTCATTATATGTGGGTTTACCCCAAAACCGTTTGCGTGTTTTGCATTTGTTGCAAAACTCTGCAGCACATTTAGTTACAAGAAGTCCTCTAAAGGAGCATATCACTCCCCAGCTGTGGCAACTTCATTTGTTACCAGTCACATTCCGGGTGAAATTTAAAATATTAATTATGGTTTTTAAAGCATTAAAGGGGAACTATTCTACATATTTACAAATATGTTTAAGTTTTATCAACAAACCCATTGCTTATAATTTGCTACCCAACAGCTTCCAGCGATTCCATCTATGGGGGAAATTCGGCTACAGTCTACAAGGAATCGAGCTTTGTCTTTAATAGGACCTAAATTGTGAAATGAGTTGCCTTTAGATCTGCAGATGATGTCTGATTTGAAGTTTTTTTAGAAAACAGCTGAAGATATTATTGTTTAGAGATGCTTTTATTGACGTTTGGTCAAATTGAAGATTGTTTAAATGTATGTGATTTTATTATGATTATATGATAAGGTGTGATCCACTTAGCATGATTGCATTATTATAAGCAAGCAAAAATGGTTTCAAATAAATAAATAATAAATAATTAAGTGACGCTACTTAGCTGCATAAATCAGAAATTATTCAGATTATTGTTGCTACTTTTCCAGATACGTTTGAACTTGCGCAGCTAGTGATGTTAAATACGCTAGCATGTATGAGCGTATATGAACTCATATTTTATAACTTTCATATATTGTTTGCACGCAGGTTATAAAATATAATAATACATTTGTGTGTGCCCATATACATGTGTATATGAGTGCACACAAGCAGTTTTGAAAGTTATCCTCCCTACATTTTCACATGGATAGCTTATTTATTTATTTATTTATTTATTTATTTACTTCTTTTTACTATACCGACATTCAGGACAAAAAGTCTTATCACACCGGTTTACATCAAATCAAACCTGGGAAAGTTACATATAACATATTTACAAGAAACTCACAGATATTTCAGTATGGGTTTGATAATTGCTTAAAATCAGCAATTATCAAACCCATACTGAAAAAGACCAACCTTGATCCAGAAAACCCACTAAACTACCGACCCATATCAAACCTACCATTCATTGCCAAAATTATTGAAAAAACCGTCCACTCCCAACTCAACGACCACCTGGAAAGGAACAACATCCTATTCCCCACGCAATTTGGCTTCAGGAAACACCTGAACACCGAGTCACTACTCCTATCATTTATTTTATTATTTATTTATTTATTTAAAAGGTTTTATATACTGATAGCCGTTTGCACATCGTATCGGTTTACAAGTAACATACAAAAAGATAGAGAAAATACATGGAACGATTTAGGTTACATGGTATGGTAAATGGGAGGGATCAAAACATGGTATGTAGAGAGTATATAAGTGTTGGAAAAAACATAAGTATGTAAATCTAAATATAAAGAATAAACAGAAACTATGTACACAGTCATATTTGGGAGCAGGTTACATGGTAAGGTCTGGGAGGGTACATGATGATAAAAGTGGACTTGAAGGTAAATTATAAATATATTATACAATTGAAGTTACAGACTATGTCAAGTGGCGTGGAAGTACTAGGGGTGGAAAGTGGGGGTTAGGAGTAGGCTAACTTGAAGAGCCACGTTTTCAATTTTTTTTTAATTTGTGAGTGCATGGTTCCATGCGTAGGTCAGGTGGCATTGAGTAATGAGCTCCAGTTGATGGATCCTGCTATTGAGAGTGCTCTATCTCTAGTGGAGGGCCATTGTGTGGTTTTGGGAGAGGGAATGTGAAGGATTCCTTTATAGGCAATATCTGCTTGGTCTGTTAGAAGAGTTGAAGTGGAAAGAGTTGTTTAGCCAGGTGATGTTCTGGTTGTGTACAGTTTTGTGTATGAGGAAGAGAGTTTTGTAGAGGATTCTAGAGGAGATCGGGAGCCAGTGGAGGTCTCTAAGAATGGATGTGATGTGTTCTTTTCTGTGGGTGTTGGTTAGAATTCTTGGAGGGGTTTGATGGTGGAGGAGGGGAGTAGGGGAGGCCTATGAGTAGAGAATTACAGTAATCAATTTTAGCGAAGATTAGGGTTTGTAGGACAGTGCGGAAGTCATGTGAGTGTAGGAAGGGTCTAATTTTCTTTAATACATGAAGTTTATAGTAGCATTCCTTTCAGGTGGATTTTATGAAGGTTTTTAGGTTTAGTTGGTTGTCAATTGTGACACCCAGGTTGCGTACGTGTTGTGAGATGGGGGTTGAGAGGGGTAAGGTGTTAGTTTGTATGTGATTAAGGGAGGGATGATTGTGAGAGATAATGAGTTCAGTTTTGGCGGTGTTGAGTGCAAGATTGAGGTTCGTGTTGAGCTGGTTGATAGAATTGATGCAATTGTTCCAGGTTTTGAGGGAATTGGATAGTGAGTCGGTGATGGGAATGATAATTTGGACATCGTCCGCATAGATGAAATGGACGATGCCTAGGTTAGTTAAGAGGTGGCATAGGGGTAGCAGGTAGATATTAAAGAGGGTGGAGAAGAGCACAGAGCCTTGAGGTACACCTCGGGTAAGTTTGATGGGGTCAGATTCGCTGTTGCTATGTTTGACCTTGAAGTGTCTGTTTTCCATGTATGATTTAAACCATCAGTGGGCAGTACCTGATATTCCTATGTTAGAGAGTTGGTTTAGTAGGATGTTGTGGTTGACAGTGTTGAAGGCCGAGGAGATGTCAAGCATAGCTATGAGGTATGCTTGTCTTTTATCCATGCCTTTGAGTATAGTGTCAGTGAGGGATATTAGGAGTGTTTCAGTGCTGAAAGATTTTCGGAAACCAAATTGGGATGTGGATAGGATGTTGTGTGTGTCTAGGTATTCAGTGAGGCGGAGGTTGACTACCTTTTCAATGATTTTGGCTAGTAGTGGTACTACCACTCTAACTTTTATGACTCCCCATTTGTATTTAGTGATATTGTTAAATCCTCATAATTGTAAATTATGCAGTTTTCCCTCCTCTCTAGTTAGTTTTTCTTTCCCTGTATGTTATGTTATCTTGTTTTTTATTGATCAAATATGTGCATAGTTCTTTGTTTCTCTGTAAAGCACTGTTTGCTGCATTTCGTTTACTGTGAACCGATGAGATGTTCCCAACGTTCATCGGTATATAAAAGCTTCTAAATAAATAAATAAATAATAGTGGTAAATTTGAGATTGGGCAATAATTAGATAGTTCTGAGGGGTCAAGGTTAGGTTTTTTTAGGATAGGTTTCACAATCGTTAGCTTGAGGGCAGATGGGACATCACTATAGGATATGGAGCAGTTAATGATTTTGGATAAGGTTGAGGCTATAGTTTTGGGGATGGTTCATAGCATTTTAGATGGGATGTTGTCTAAGAGGTGTGAGGAGGGGTTGATTTTCCTTAAAAGTGATTTAATTTCACATGATGATGTGGTGTCGAGATGAGCTAGACAGGCTGTGGTATTGGAGGGGGGTGGCAAGGTGAAGGCCGTGTCCGGGGGAAAATTGGCTGTCAGTTTGGATACTTTGTTGTGGAGGAAAGAGGATAGGTTGTCGCATTTGTTTTTGGTGTCTAGGGAGGGATTGTATATGGGGGTTGGCTCAGTTATGTTGGATATCAGGCAGAAGAGCGCCTTGGCATTGTACTGATAATCGTGTATTTTTCGTGCATGGAAGTCGCGCTTCATTTTTAGGATGTTGATCCTGTATTCATGCATGGATGTCCTGTATGAGGCAAGTAAGGAGGGGGAGGGGTGCTTTCTCCATTTTCTTTCCTTTATTCTCAGGTTGTTTTTGAGCTTCTTAAGTTCAGGTGTGAACCAAGCTTTTTTGTTGCTGCGGGAGGGGTTTATATTAATTGTTTTGAGTGGACAAATTGTGTCTGCAATGTTTTTGGTAGTGTCGTTCCAAGTGGTTATAGCAAATTCGGGGTTAGTAAGATCAATTTTATTTAAGATGTCGGTGCATGATTCTATTAGGTCTTCTTTTGAGCAGGGTTTATGGAATTGGAAGGAGTGGTTATTGCATGCTCAAAGGCTTTGACAATGGCCACTACTACCTTCTAGTCCTACTAGACCTATCAGCTGCTTTCGATATGGTAAACCACACAATCATGATTGACCGTTTCTCCGTAATTGGTGTAAATGAAAAAACCCTACAATGGTTCTCATCCTATTTATCACAAAGAACCTACCAGGTGTCAATCAATGACACCCTCTCAAAGAAAATAAACTTTGACACCGGAGTTCCCCAAGGCTCTGCTCTATCTGTGACACTCTTCAACATTTATCTTCTCCCGATATGCCACTTCCTAACAAAACTTAAACTGACCCACTTCATATATGCGGATGATATCCAAAATAGATGTTTAAAATCATGAGAGGTCTAGAAAGGGTAGATGTGAATTGGTTATTTACTCTTTCGGATAATAGAAAGACTAGGGTGCACTCCATGAAGTTAGCATGTGGCACATTTAAAACTAATCGGAGAAAGTTCTTTTTTACTCAACGCACAATTAAACTCTGGAATTTGTTGCCAGAGGATGTGATTAGTGCAGTTAGTATAGCTGTGTTTAAAAAAGGATTGGATAAGTTCTTAGAGAAGTCCATTAACTGCTATTAAGTTGACTTAGAAAATAGCCACTGCTATTACTAGCAACGGTAACATGGAATAGACTTAGTTTTTGGGTACTTGCCAGGTTCTTAAGGCCTGGATTGGCCACTGTTGGAAACAGGATGCTGGGCTTGATGGACCCTTGGTCTGACCCAGTATGGCATGTTCTTATGTTCTTATGCCAATACACAACACTCGGGAAGATACCTACAAAAAAGCAGCCACTTATCTCACCAAAATAAAGCAATTACTAACAAACATGAAACTCATCTTAAACATCGATAAGGATGCTGGATAGAAAAAACAACTCTCCTCACCTACCACCACTCAACATAATAAACCAAAAGGCGGCAATCTCCCCTGACACTCATGCCCGCAACCTAGGAGTCATAATTGACAATGAACTATCCTTCAAGAACCACATCACTGCTAAAATCAAAGACAGATCTCACAAACTCCTAACCCTAAGACGTCTAAAACCTTTCCTTTCCCCCGACAACTTCAGAACAGTCCTTCACCTACTCATCTTCTCCAACCTGGACTACTGCAACTCCCTGCTATTCAACTTACCTCTCACCACCATCCGACCAAATCCTTCAAAATACAGCCGCCAGAATACTCACAGAAACTAAAAAACATGATCACATTACGCCAACACTTATATCACTACACTGGCTCCTAATAAAATTCAGGATAGACTATAAAATACTACCCATATTACACAAAATAATATATGAAAAGCAAACAAACTGGCTAAGTACATCAATAAAACTCCACTCACCAAACCAAAATCTTCACTCAACTAACAAAGGTCTCTTAAAAATTCCACCTGCTCAATCCAAACAACTTACCTCAACTCAGAAAAGAGCCATATCCCTAGGAAGTCCCAAACTCTGGAACATCCTCCCAACCGAATATAGAACACAGCAAAATTTAAAAACCTTCAAAAAAGAACTAAAAACATGGATGTTCATCAAAGCCTACCAAAACACCCAATGACTCTCTTTTATTACTTCCATCCCTACTTGCCCTATGTAACCATGTGGAACCAATGTAAGCACGTAATATAACCTATATAGCTCGATATCTGAACTACGTTTATAACACCTACAATAACTATGTTAACACTCGCACGAATCTTTTGAACACTCTGTTAAACCGTTGTGATGGCAAAATCGAACAACGGTATATAAAACTCGATAAATAAATAAAAGAAACCAGGAAGCTATCAGGTCATGGATATGTGGTACTGGCATTTTCAGTAGCTCTAGGAAAAGGAATGGGATTGCTATTCTCAAGAAGTCTCTCAACATGTGTATTCTGTCTCAAGCATCCTACTCTGAAGGGAGATAGGTTAAGGTCACAGTGAACCTTTTTTGCTCCCACAAATGATGTACCACAATTTTTCATGCTTTTGCAGAGAGATTGCTGAAGAGGGAGTTGTGTCTTTTGTTGCAGGAGGAGATTTTAATTTACCTCTTAATCCATTTAAGGATAGGCAATCTATAGTACATATGGGATCGTCAAAGTCAAGTGTGGTTCTTTATTCTTTAATTAATGCATTGATTGCACTAACTTTAGAGTGTGGCAATGTTATAAGAGCCACTCCTCAATAGATATTTAATATTAGTTTGCTTGAGGATCTTATTACTTTACTAACAAATGTGAAGAATATTTTAGCTTTAATTGTATGGAGGATATCTCCAATTCTATCTGGTGGGATACTTTAAAGATGGTTTTGAGAGAGGTTATAATTATTCAGTGGGCAAAAATAAGAAGAGACGAAGTGAATTAGACTCCCTGGATAAAGAGATTAAACATCTAGTGTCACAGTATATACAGGGTGGTGACAGCTCTTTGCTGTTGCTTCTGCGGAAACTGAAGTTTAAATACAACTCTTTTAAACCAGCAAACTGGTCTGCTAATGGCCACACAAGCAAAATAAATATTATGCAGCAACAAAAGATACAGTCATGTACAGGTACAATATTTGAGAAATAGGAAATGTAGGGAGAGAATAAAAGTTATTTCTTCTCCTCAAGGTCCTGTATCTCAGAATCATGAAATTTTGCAGCAATTTAAAGAGTACTACTCTAATCTTTATTCCTCTGAAATGTATTTTTCCAAATAGGCGGTGTTGGACTTTTTGTATCATTAGCAGCATCCCCTTCTTTTGGAGGCAGACAGGGAATTCCTAGAGAAGGAATTTCCTGTTGAGGAAGTCCTGCAAACTATCAAGTCACTGCCTTCTAAAAAGACCTCAGGACCAGATGGATTTGTAGCTGAGTTCTAATCAAAGGTTTGCTTTTCTTCTTGCTTCTTGGTTCCAACATAATTTTCGTAGATGCTTGGAAATAGGTCATGGGTGATTTATTTTTGGAGGCCATTGTTCTAGAAAAGATTCGCCATTAGTACATATCTATAGTTCTATTTCACTTATCATTGTTGATTGTAAGATTTGTGCCAAAGTTGTTTCCATTAGGTTGGGCAAGGTGCTGGATACTATCATACATTTATTTATTTATTTATTTAAAAACTTTTATATACCGGTATTAGTATGCATACATCATACCGGTTTACAATGTAACTTTAAAGGTAGAAATTACAATGAACAGGGAGGGCGAACAAGGAGGAGTATACAAAGAGCAGGAGGTGGAGGAATTAAAGCAATAAATAAAAACTGCAACGGACTATTTACAGGAATATACAAGGCGTAGGCATACTATCATACATTTATTTATTTATTTATTTAAAAACTTTTATATACCGGTATTAGTATGCATACATCATACCGGTTTACAATGTAACTTTAAAGGTAGAAATTACAATGAACAGGGAGGGCGAACAAGGAGGAGTATACAAAGAGCAGGAGGTGGAGGAATTAAAGCAATAAATAAAAACTGCAACGGACTATTTACAGGAATATACAAGGCGTAGGCAAGAACAAAACTGGCGTGGGCCTCACCAAATGGCCTTAGATAACTCTTGATGGTTTGTAACACCTTGTCTTTTGTATTGCATTGCAAATTTCCATGGTGATTCTATATTTTGACACCAAAAAGGTGTTTGACAGGGTTGAACAGAATTGTTTGCAGTTATGGAATCATTTGGCTTCGATGTTTCTTTTATGAGGATAAGAACATAACGTAAGATATGCCTTACTGGATCAGACCAAGGTCCATCAAGCCCAGTATCCCATGTCCAACAATGGTCAACCATTGGGTACCTTGCAAGTACCCAAACATTAACGGCCAAATTTTTAATCAGTTACGCGTGTGGCTGGGCCTTGCGCATGCCACACTCATTTTCAAAGGGTCCTGGCCCTGCAGGACCTCCCGTTACATGCAGAAGTCTGGAAGGTGGGGAGGGAGCGGGGATGGGCGGGGCTTGAGGCGGTCGGTACAGCGGCATTTGCTGCTGTGCCAGGGAAGTGTGTACCGGCAGTCGGATGGGGCACGCAATGGAGCTCCAATGGAGCAGTAAGCAAACAAACAAAACAAAAAAAGGAGGACAACAGTTTTAGGGGGTAGGGAGGAGAGGGGAAGAGAGAGGGAGTATGGATAGAGGGGTTGGGAAGTTCCCTCCCAGTCCGCTACTTAATTGGAGCGCACTGGGAGGGAACTGGGAAGGGCCTGACCTCGTCATCGTGCATAGTTTTAAAAAATTAGGACCCCCCCCCCCCCCCCGTGCATGCCACCTGCACATGCATGTATGGATTATAAAACCCGGCACGCATGTGCACGCGGCCCACAGATTTTATAACATGCGTGAGCCGGCACACACATGTTATAAAATTGGTGTATTCACAGGGACGTGCACGCGTGCTTCTTTTAAACTCTACCCCTAATGAATAGATCCCAGGCTACTAACCCTTATTGATTAATAGCAGTTTATGGACTTCTGCTTTAGGAAATTATCCAAACCTTTTTTAAACCCAGTTACACTAACTTCCATAACCACATCCTCTGGCAATGAATTCCAGAGCTTAATAATTCATTGAGTGAAAAAGAATTTTCTCCAGTTTGTTTTAAATGAGCTACTTGCTAACTTCATGGAGTACCCCCTAATCCTTGTATAATCCGAAAAAGTAAATAACCGATTTACAAAATCATTAAAGGACTTGAATGGGTAAATGTGAATCGGTTATTTACTTTTTCTCCAGTGCAACTATATGGTTACTCTACGCTGCACCATGGGCTAGGTTATATGTTAATAATGTCCTTTCAGATCTCTTTTCTCTATACCAGGCAACCTGCCAAGATTGTCCATTATTGTCTCTTTTGTTTAATATTGCTTCAGAACTGCTGACTATCATCATAAGCCCAGACCCTGGGTTAATTAGGGTGTGTCTTCCTCAGTTAGAGTTTAAGTTGGCAATTTATGCCGATGACATTTTGGCCTTTATGGAGGTACAATCTATTCCCAGGCTACTAGATATTATTGATGGTTTCTCAAGAATATCTGGTTAAAAGGTCAACTGGTCCAAGTCAAAAGCATGCCATTTACTAGAGCCACCACTCCTTATTTATTTTATTTATTTATTTAATTTCTTTTACTATACCGATGCTCAAGACTAGGTCTTATCGTACCGGTTTACAATGTAACTGAGGGGAAACCAATTAACATCAAGGTAGAAAGTAAAGTTACATTAAACAGGGAGCGTAAAACCTGGGCAATGGAAGACAGTACAGAATTTAAACTAAGAAACAATTAGAGAGAGATAAATATATAATCAACAAAAACTATAAGATACGTAAACATAGATTTATCCTAGGCAGTTATTAGCATGGTATGTCCAGTGGGAGAAGGAAAGGGTGAGGTTGGGTGGGGGGGAAGGGGAGAGGGAAAAGAGGGGGGGTAGGGATTAGGGAGGATTAGATAGTATTAGGGAGGATTAGATAGTATTAGGGAGGATTAGAGCTCCTTCAAATATAGAAAAATATCCTTTCAAATGGGCAGGATCTTGTGTTAAATACTTAGATATATGGTTGGGCCATAACATTTTGGATATAGTAGACATAACATTTCCTATCTGACATTTATCTTTGTTGGTCTTTCATTGGTCTCCTCTATAGCTATCTTGGTGGGGCCATTTAGAAGCCATTAAAATGGTCATTGTTCCAAAATTAAATTTTATTCTCAATATGCTCCCTCTTCCTCTGGATCATGCAATGTACTGATGTGTGGAGAAAATCTTGATAGAGTTCCTATGGAAGCATAAACATTGAAGAATTGTTCCTCGTAAACAAATGTTCGAGAGTCATGGGTTTGGTTAATTTCCTGGATTTAGAGGCCTACCAGGTAGGGTTTATCTTGTGACAAGGTGGTTGGTGGCTTCAGGATTTGAAGGACGCTCCAAACTGACTGTCTTTTTGAAGAACATTGGTTGCCCTGATCCCATTGCCTCTTTTGCCAGAGATGGTTCTGCTCAAAAGTCTGTGAGGTTATTCAGTATTACGGGCCACCATATAGGCATTTTGTGTTTTTAGTCAGATTAGATGTTCATGAACACTTGTCACAGAGGTCGCTCCTTTGGTTTAATTCAATCTTTAAGATGAATAAGTCTGTTCTTAATAGGGTTCATTGGCAGGAATGCAGTATCTGGGATGTTGGTCAAGTGTTGAAAGATGGAAAACTATTGGCCTTCAACAGCTTTTTATGCTTCCTGGTAGTCAATTTTTCAGGTGGTTACAATTGAAGCATTGTATGATATCTAATGGTGTAACTCTTTTAGCTTTGGCAAAAGAATTGGGCCTCTACCAAGCAAGCAATTAGTTTTTATAAATTGATGAAGGAGAAGTCTGGTAGCTAGTGCCAGGGCACTGAGAAAGTGTGGGAAAATTATCTATGGTGTTAGAAGAGAAGCAATAGGCCTTTTTTTGGGACAAATCCTTAAGGGTTTCCTTGCCTGCCTCAATTACTCAATCATGTTTTTTTTATAGCTCATCAAACTGTATGGACCCCATAAAGTGATGAAGCTATCTGATGGGGGGGGGGGGGGGTATCAGGATGATACAAGCTGGTCCTGTAAGCTGAAGAGAGGCACCTTCTCCCACCTCCTATTGTAAGAACCTACATATTTCTGGTCTTTAATATGGGAATGTATATTCTTCAGGAGAAGTTTTGACTTGTGTTTTGGGAATCTCTGGCTCTGTCTCACCCACTGTCCTCATCTAAGGACAAATTATTGATGTTTTTACCTTTGCTGCTTTATATTTGCTAATGCTACACTAGAAAGACAATACTGTATTATATTTGAACATGTGGTGGAACACGATAGTTTCATTTTATAATTATAAAATGGCGACAGCCGAGCATGCTGGATTTTCAATGTTTTCACAAAAGATCTGGGCTCCTGTGTACCAATTTGTTTTTGCTTTGACCTGAAGATTGTGTTTCTGAATTATATGCCATTGTGTTGAATGTGTTCTTGTTTTTGTTTATTTATTTCATTAATACTAATAAAAAATATTTGAAATAAATTTAAGATCCTGTTGTTAATTCACAAAGCATTGTGCAGAGGTCTGCTGGCCATAGCCTTCTAGATGCACCTTTTCAATTGCAATTATGACTAGCAGAAACACGTACAAGAAGCTTTTATGTAGTTGGACCCTAGCTTTGGATGATCCAAAGGCAAAACTCTGCCTAGGGACATTCAGGAAAAGTTTGAACACCTTAATTTTTAAGCAGGCATTTGAAACAAGTGATGGGATGATACTTTAAAGCTTGATTGCTCATTTGTCATGATTCTGTCTATTAACCGCTATAGTTAAAAGTGTGGATCCAGGTATATGTTTAATAGATCAATTAAATTGAAGGCCTGTACATCTATGTCTGGAGAGGTTTATGTTCATCCTCCTTACACAATAGGAGATGTTGTATTTGTATTTTTTTTATTTTTATGCTTATGAGTGTACTGTTATTCCCTGCTTAGAACTATGGATGGGTAGGTTAGAAATATATTTAAATAAATGCTACTTATCAATCCATGGTGTGATGGTATAGCAGTACTAGAAAAAATATAGAGAAAGGTAACACAAATGATAAAGAGGATGGAATGTCTCAATTTCAGAATCCTCCACAAGAGACTCTCTATCATCCATAAGACCCTTCATAACCAAAGTGTTCAATGGCTATATGACTCCTTGCACTACAATTCATCGAATAGACCTACCAAAACGGCTTATAAAGGAACCCTCTACAATCCCTCTCCCAAACTTACCCATCACATATCCATGAAAGAACGGACACCGTCCATAGCAGGACCATCCTTATGGAATTCAATGCCCCTGGACATACGCCAAGAACACTGCACCCTGACCTTTAAGAAAAAACTAAAAACCTGGCTATTCACACAGGCCTTTACATAACTTCTCCTTTGCTACCCCATGCTTTTGCCATTGCACTTATCCTTCTCCCATCCAACTAAAGAAGCCACTTCATTATGGTCATCCCCATTATCTTCCCTCACACTCCCCTTCCCCCCCCCCCCCTTATTCACTCCCCTAACCCTCGACTCCATTATCCTCTAGCTTATTTATTCCTTAAGTTTATACTTCAATTGTAAATACGATGGTTCTGTCTCTAGTCTTTTGTTTCTGTTCCTTATATAACCAAGTTTAAGTTCTCCCTGTTTCAAGTAATTTTCTAATTCCTTTTCCTAAGTTAACTGTTCACCCTGTTAAATGTAAACCGATGTGATATGTGTATGAATGTCGGTATAAAAAAGTCTTAAATAAATAAATAAATTATGAGGAAAAACTTAACAGGTTAGGGTTCTTCAGCTTGGAGAAGAGATGATAGAGGGGAAATGACAGAGGTTTATAAAATCATCAGTGGTGTACAGCAATTTGGAATAGTTATATAGTCATAAGGGATTCCATGAAACTAATTAGTAGTAGATTGAAATAAATCAAATTAAAAAATGTATTGTTTGTCAATGAACAATTAAGCTATGAAACTAGTTGTAGGAGAACCTGGTCAAGGCTAGCAATATAGCTGAGTTTTAAAAAGGTATGGACAATATTATTATTAATCAGATAGACTTGAAGCCTCCAATGCATATTTCTAGGATTGAATAGGAAAAGGACTTCCTATTCACTTTCCTGTTACCACTGTTGGATTGGCCATTGTTGGAGACAGAATACTGAGCTTGATGAACCATTAGTTCGACCATTAGTCTGTCTCAGCATGGAACCTCTTATGACCATAGGTCCATCTAGTTTACCTAAATTATTTCTTGTTCTAATGTCATAGATCCCAGTTGATCTCTGATTTTTCCTTCACTTTTTTGCAACTACAGATTTCTGTCTTCTCTCAGGCCTTTTTGAATTCTATTATTGGTTATTTATTTATTTAAATGTTTTATGTACCATCATTCCATGTGAGAATCACCAGTTCATAACGGTTTACAGGAAAACCATTCACAAATAAAATTTGTGTTACAATGTGATTCGACATTCATAGAAACGGAATTAATACAATGGTAGATTTCTAACATAGGAACAGAGCTAGATTAAAAGGGCTAGCAAGGAGGGTTATTTTTCAAGAAATTAATTAGGTTATCTGAGTTATAGGGAACTGGGTGATTCAGTCAAGTAGAAGGCATTTTTGACTAGCCAACTTTTTAAGTCACTTTTGAATTTATTTTTATCTGTTAATGTTTGAAGTTCTTCAAGCATGGAGTTCCATAGTTTTGGGCCAGCAATTGAGATCACTCTATCTCTGGTTACTGTTAGATGAGAATCTTTTAAGTTCAGGATTTCTAGGAGGCCTTTGTTCTGTGATCTGAGAGTTTGCGGGGGGATGTGAAGTTTAAATGTTATTCCTAGTAGATCATTGTTGTTCAGGTTCATGTTGTTAAATATTATAGTCAAAACTTTATAATGGATTCTTGATTGTACAGGAAGCCAGTGCAGAGCCAACAGAATTGGGGTGATGAGCTCTAATTTTCTTGCTCCAGACAATAGTCTGGCAGTAGCATTTTGCAGTAGCTGCAGAGGTTTTAAGTGACTAAAAATAATGAATTACAGTAATGAAGGTTTTGAGAAAATGAGAGATTGTAAAACTTTCTGAAATCTGATGTGCTTAGTACAGCTTTCAATTGGGTCAGAATCTGCAGCTTGTGGAAACAGATCTAATCAGTTTGCTTATGTGGATATGTCGATTTGGACCCCTAGATCTCTCACTTGAGTTGCAGGGGTTACTTGGCAACCTCCAAGATCTATTCCTGGGATTATAGTTTTTTATGGGTTGTGGCTTAACCAAATTATTTCAGTTTTATTGGGGTTCATCGACAGTTTCCAGAGTTAGTTTTTCTCTTATTTTAATCATATATTCAGAGATTAGCGAAGTTGTTTTTACAAATGATTTTGTTAGAGGGATATATTTATTTATTTATTTATTTAACAGTTTTTTATACCGACCTTCATAGTAAATTAAACCATATCGGATCGGTTTACATAAAACAAGGGTATAACAGAAGCAATAAATAAAAGTAATTAACAAGAGAAGAGAATAAGATAAAAGTTACATTTAACAAGGAGTAAAAACTTGGGAAGCTTAAGAGCTGGAAGGAAGTTAAAGGTCAAAAATAATTGAAGAAGCACTATCCAAAGGAATTTGGAATAGAGCAAAAAGATGCTTTAATGCTTTAATATAGAACTGTAAATCATCTGCATATAAGAAGAAGTTGAAACCCAGGTCTATAAGTAATTTGCATATGGCCAGCATAAATACTGTTGCTGGTAGAGCAATCTTGTGGTACGCCAGTTGTGCTTTGAAAGGTGTCAGACAAATAATTGTCAAGTTTTACTTAGAATGATATATCTGCGAGGAAAGAGGTGAATCATTTTAGCACATTTCCATTTATCCCGATGTTTTTTTAACTGTTGGCAAAGCAGGATATGGTCAACAGTGTCGAGGGCAGCTGTTAGATCAATCAGGACTTGGCAGTATGATTTGTTTGAGTCAAAACCTCGTAAAATAGAAGAGTTTCGATTGTTTTTTCCGGAATCCAGATTGGTTAGGATAAAGTGTCTTAAGATGATGTTTCAGTTGGGTAAGGACCACTTTTTCAAGTATTTTCGCAATGAAGGTTAAGTTGGAGATCGGACTATAGTTATTCCAATCATCAGGTCTTCCAGATTTATTTTCCCACCACCACAACCACTGGCAGGCTATTCCAAGCTTCCACAACCATTTCTTTGAAGAAACATTTTCTAATGTTACTCCTGAATTTGATTGTACAGAAATTGGCAGTTGCATCACTGCATTCCAGTTCGGGAGTCATGCACTGAAGTTCTGAACACAAAATAATTTATATAATACTTCATGAAAGTTTAACTATTGTTTATACAAAAAATGTTAAGTTGTGATTATTGAACTAACATAAAGTCTGTAATATATTATATATAATAATTTTATATGTAAAGGACGATTGCAAATGGTTTCATTATGTCTGTTATCCTGATAATTGAATGGGTCTTATTTTATTGTATGTCAAGTGTTACAAATACATGTGGAGAAAGTAGGCTAGTGGTTAGAGCAATGGGCTAAGAACCAGGGAAACTATAAAGTTCATATCACACTTAGATACTGCTGGCAAATTATTCCCCTTCCAGAAAAAGAAGTAAACTTTTATCTGCTTTATGGGATCTGCCAGGTATTTGTGATCTGGACTGGCCAATGACCACTGTTGAAGACCGGATTCTGGGCTCAATAGACTTTGGTCTTATCCAGTATGGCAATTCCAATGTTCTTATAACTTTACACTTTTTAAAGCACTCAGCATGAATTATTTGTATTCATTTTAAAATGAATTGAATGCACACTTAAATCTTTAAAAAGAAGAAACTTCTCCTTTAATTAGAAAAAAGCAAATTTCTCATTGAGGATCCTACAAGTAATTTTAAATGATCATGAGGGGAAATTTAGATCAGCATCCTTCTTACAAGTGCAAACCTCTAACTCACTTTGAAAAGGGGAACTTTTTAAAAACAGATCATAAGCTCTCACTAATTAAAAACAAACTTTAACAATAAAATAGAATAAATCCTAAAATTCTTGCACGGTGAGAGCATGCCAAGAAAAGAAAATGAACAACAACAAAAAAAGACACAAATTGAACCTTTGGGACTGTTTTGTGGATTCTGAAGTAAAAACAACAGGGAGTAAAAGTGCCTTTCTATCAATGACAAGTCCTTTCACAGGTCCTCTGGCCTGGAAAGAAAGGAATGCCAATCCAGCAAGTCACTTTGGCATCTCCTGTCATCTTATTTTTCTTTCCCATGCTCATCCTAGCCAGCTGTTACATTGTTAACAATCATTGTTATTTGAACAGCTTTATACTATTCTGAGGAAGGGGAGAGTCCCCTGAAGTAATCGGCATTCCTATACAGCCATGTCACCAAACTGATTATGGTATCATCATCCAAAATTATGGTGGGGGGATAAAACAAATGTGTAGGGTGGCAGAGATTGCTCAAAGCTGAGTTTCCATATTAGACTTTCTGTACATTAAGGACTATTTCCTTTAGAAGACTAAACTATTAAAATAAAAATAATCGTGGTAAGGCAGAGCTTTTCTTTATCCCTATAGTAATTTGGGCGATAGTGACTTGGAGACAGCCCGAAAAAAAAAGTAGCAGAATATAGAGATATTGCATACTTTAAAGATGTGAGATAATGTGCATTTATATATAAATGAAATGACCAAAACCTAAACATAGGGGGTGAGCAAATATATTTGAGCCACAGCCCTTTTTGATTTATATTAGTGTTGCGCTCCTGCTCGCGGGCCTAGCCGCAAGCAGGCGCTTACCTCCATGGCACGGAGCCGCCAACATTCTTCACAGCAGGAGCCACAGGCAGCCCTTCTCCTTCACCGCGGCGGGGAGCCGTGGACTTCAGTCTCTTCTTCGTGGCACTGAGCCGCTGCCCACACCGTCTCCCAGCAGGCCTGAAGGCCTGCTCCTCAACGGCATGCACGCCACCATCGCCCTGCCTCCTCAGCGGCATGGACGCCACCGCTCCAATGTCGGGCCTGGCTGGCAAGGATGCCGCTGTCCAGGGTCCTGCCCACTTCCCCTAAGGAGCGAGGCCATGCCTCTTCAAGAGATTTAAAGGGCCCACAGCTGGATATGTCCTGGATCCCACCTGGACTCCTCCCTGGGCATCTCCTCTTCTTCAGCCCTACTTAAGAGCCCAACTTCCACTCCAGCTTGGCCTTTGCAAGGAGCTGGTCCTCCCTGGACTTCCTGCTCTCTGCTCCTGCTTGGCGTTCTTGTCTTCATGGTGTTGTGACTCGTTGTAGATCTGTTGCTGGATACTCCTGTTGGAGGAGGAGTTAGCGATCTGTGATGAATATGTCTCCTGTGAAGGAGGAGTCAGCAAACTGTTATGCTCCGTGGGCGTAGTTAGCAAACTGTATGGAACTGCTCCTGAGGAAGGAAGAGTTAGCAATCTGATATGCTCAGCTCCTGTAGAGGGAGTATATAACAATCTGTTAGAGGTTAGACTGCGGAGCTAGCAATCTGTAATGAATGTATTGCTGAAGACTCCTAATGGAGAGAGAGTAGCAATCTGTTATCAGCGGAGTGCTTGGAGAGGGCACTCAGCTGTAAAGAAGTGTAGATAGGTGGATCCTTGGGCCGATGGCAGATGACTGCACCCCCAGGAGGATATCCTGAGAGGGACCACGGGCTAGGCTTGGGTATGGAGACAGACACAGATAATGCTTTTATTAGACAGGTTAGTAGAACCACCAGAGGTGGCAGTAGTGAGCTGATATGCCCAGTAGGGCTGAAGTCCCTCAGGTACTGGAACTGCGATCCCAGGGTTGCTGAGCTGTAGAGAAACTATAGACAGTGAGTAGACAGTGTATGCTGTAGTCATAGCCAGAACTAGATGACAAAATTCACATAAGGTCTTGAGGAAGTTCAGTAGCTGGAAAGGGTTAGGCCCTCGAGGAGCGAGTACCTGGTTCCAGGGAAAGCTCTGAGAGAGCGATGGTAACTCACAAATGTCTGTATCTGCGATAGCTTCCAGACAGTAGAGAATCTTCAGAGTGTTTAGGAACATGGGCCCTCGAGGAGCGAGTACCGGTTCCTATCGGCAAACTGAAATAAAGAAAAGAGAGCGATGCCCCTGAGGAGCGGGTACCCCTGGTAAGTCCGAGGAGGCAGAGTAGCATAGAGAGAAGTGAGTCCAAATGAATCCCCGCTATCAATCCTTGCTAACTCGATACGTTAGCAAATACTGAGCCCTTATATATTGGAAGCGGATGACGTAATCTCTGGGGATGCCCCTGAGTTTCGCGCCCTTGCAGGTACATCAATCAGAGTGCGCGCGCACTACATCATCAGGCAACATGGCATTTCCACAGCGTCGTGCCGGTCCGGGGACGCCGGAGGGACGGCAAAGTAGGCATATTCTGGGCAGAGTGAGTTAGCCATATAAGTTCAACAGCTAACTACCGATATTCGGAGTTAGTCACATAAGTTTATATCTAAGTTTAGATGCCCCATAGAGCAGGTCTATGGGGTCTTATCTGGCTAAGTGCACATATACATGTGTATATTCAGTGGCTTTGCCATGCCGCTGAATATACATTGTAACTTAGCTGGATTAGTCATATCCAACAAAGATACCTAAATGGTCTACACTGAATATCAGGCCCAATATGAATATGACTGTTTTTCTGTTTAACTCTCTGTCAGTCTGGGTGTGGGGTATCTGTGTTTTTCTGGGTGCAGGGTATCAGAATGTATGCACATGTAACACACACACACCTATGTAACCCGGGCACCTTTCTGGATTACTTTAAGCCCTGGGAGTATACATATTAGTGCAGTTAGAGAGAGACAATTAAGGGGGTGAACCGGTAGATATAGTATACTTGGATTTTCAGAAGGCGTTTGACAAAGTTCCTCATGAGAGACTACTAGGAAAAGTAAAAAGCCATGGGATAGGTGGCGATGTCCTTTCGTGGATTGCAAACTGGCTAAAAGACAGGAAACAGAGAGTAGGATTAAATGGGCAATTTTCTCAGTGGAAGGGAGTGGACAGTGGAGTGCCTCAGGGATCTGTATTGAGACCCTTACTTTTTAATATATTTATAAATGATCTGGAAAGAAATACGACGAGTGAGGTAATCAAATTTGCAGATGACACAAAATTGTTCAGAGTAGTTAAATCACAAGCAGATTGTGATAAATTGCAGGAAGACCTTGTGAGACTGGAAAATTAAGCATCCAAATGGCAGATGAAATTTAATGTGGATAAGTGCAAGGTGATGCATATAGGGAAAAATAACCCATGCTATAATTACACAATGTTGGGTTCTATATTAGGTGCTACAACCCAAGAAAGAGATCTTGGTGTCATAGTGGATAACACATTGAAATCGTCGGTACAGTGTGCTGCGGCAGTCAAAAAAGCAAACAGAATGTTGGGAATTATTAGAAAGGGAATGGTGAATAAAACGGAAAATGTCATAATGCCTCTGTATCGCTCCATGGTGAGACCGCACCTTGAATACTGTGTACAATTCTGGTCGCTGCATCTCAAAAAAGATATAATTGCGATGGAGAAGGTACAGAGAAGGGCTACCAAAATGATAAGGGGAATGGAACAACTCCCCTATGAGGAAAGACTAAAGAGGTTAGGACTTTTCAGCTTGGAGAAGAGACAACTGAGGGGGGATATGATAGAGGTGTTTAAAATCATGAGCGGTCTAGAACGGGTAGATGTGAATCGGTTATTTACTCTTTCGGATAGTAGAAAGACTAGGGGGCACTCCATGAAGTTAGCATGGGGCACATTTAAAACTAATCGGAGAAAGTTCTTTTTTACTCAACGCACAATTAAACTCTGGAATTTGTTGCCAGAGGATGTGGTTAGTGCAGTTAGTATAGCTGTGTTTAAAAAAGGATTGGATAAGTTCTTGGAGGAGAAGTCCATTACCTGCTATTAATTTCACTTAGAGAATAGCCACTGCCATTAGCAATGGTAACATGGAATAGACTTAGTTTTTGGGTACTTGCCAGATTCTTATGGCCTGGATTGGCCACTGTTGGAAACAGGTTGCTGGGCTTGATGGACCCTTGGTCTGACCCAGTATGGCATTTTCTTGTGTTCTTGTGGGGAGGATCCATTCTTTGGCAGCCCTCCCATTGCAGGGCTGTAATGGAAATCCCCTGCAGGAGGTTTTATAGCAGAGCTCTGCAAAGGGCTCTAGGGGCAGTTTTAGTTGAAAGTCTGACAGGAAGGTTGGAACTTTTCTTGAGTTACATTTTGGGCCTACCTGGAGCCTTGGAGACCCTCCATAGTGGGTCTGGGCATTCCTGCTGTGCTCTCCTTCAGAGATACAGAAGGCAACCAAGGAATAATTTGGAATTTTGATTATTTTTTTTTCATAGTAGGAGTCCTGCTGAACCCCTGGGCCTTTCTGAGACACAGGGATTAGGGAACTCTGTGTTGAAGATGACCAGGGTTAGGTCACCTGCTGCAAGGGAAGTCTGGTATTATTTACTTTTTTAGGACAGAAGAAAGTTTATTCCCAAGATCTGAGAGGAAGTGTTTTCTGCCACTCTTCCTACCCATCAGTGAACTTCTGAAACCTACAGTTCTATCAAGGATCCCTTCAACCAGGGATCCCATCAAATCCAGAACATCTAACTGTGAATAAGAAATAATTTTTAATAAAGAGGAAACATTAGGGAGAGATAAATTTGCTCTCTAAGCAGAGACAGATTTTTGCCATCTGTGAAGGGTTTCTCACCAACTCAGGGGACCCTAACCAAAGGGGACCACTGCTCAGTCTACTCCAGGAGAATGGCTGGATTTCTGTACTTGTTAAGAGACTCTTGTACAAATAGAGGACATAGACCTTGTAAATCAAAAGAGAGAAATAGAGAAACTGTGGGATTGGAAAGTTATATTTATTGTGCCACAAACTCAAAGTTGTTTACAGTAAAGTATTATTTTTGGACAATAATCCAGTGGTCCCTGTGTCTCAGAGACATAGTTAGCAAATTTGGCATCTATGGCCAAGTAAAAAAATGCACCCTTGCCTTGTATACAACATGAGTTCAGAGCAGAACACAGGCCAACCCTTACCTTATACAGAATAAAGGGACCACAAATTAAAAACAGAAACATGGCAATAAAAACAGAAATTGAAATCCAAGAAGCCAGAATTTATGAGCAGTGCAACACGGGAGAAAGAAAAACAGCAAGAGAAATGCATTTCCACTTCTACTGAGCAAAATATAAAGATATAAGAAATGCACATTCCCAAAGCTGACATATTCCTCTCTCTAAAAAATGAAAATAAAGTGTGTGTGTGGGGGGGGGGGGGGTTCTACCTTTTGTTGTGTGGGCATATTATTTGGTCCTAGTCTTGTTTGTCTTCTAAGTTCATTTCCAGGATCTCCTTTCCATTTTCTATTTCTTCTCTTTCCTCCTGTCTTCTTCTCTTCCTTTCCTACATCTGTCTCTGACATTCATCTGTTCCTTTCATCTTTTTTCTCCATTTCTCTATCTTTCTATGCACTCATAGCTAAATTTCACCTCTTATATTCACCTCTGTAATTCCCCAATCTTCAGTTTCCCTCTTTTTACCTCTCTCCTACTTCGCAGCTTTCTATTTCCTACCCTCACCCTATCCCATTCCCTTTGTTTCCCACTTTCCCCAGCCTCCTATTCCCCATGTTCCATTCATTCCCTAGTCCTCCATTTCCACCCTCTTTACTCACACCCTTCCCAACCTTCATCCACCTTCCTCAGTCTCTAATCACTTCAACAGCCCGAGCTCCTTCCTTGTAACTCATTCCCTCCCTGTCCCTTTTGTTCTGTAACTTACCCCTACTAAGCCTAAGATTACCCCTCTTTCACTGCCTTCCAAGCTCCATTCCCTTACCTTCACAGCAGCCAACTCCCTTTCTAGTACTCCAGGCCTTTCACAACCTCACTCATTTCTTCTCCAGGCCATCTAATTCATCCCCACTCACACCCAATTGAAGATTCTGTACTGTCTGCACCAAATCCCTGTTAATCAAGAGAGCAGTGAGTCACTCTGCCTGACTAACTGAAGTGTTAAGGTTGTGTGATGGATTTGATTTGTTAATCAGAACAACAGTGAGTCACTCAGGACAACTAACTGTAGTGTAAATCTCCAAAGGGATTGTTTTGCACTAATTTACCTTAGAAGCACAATGGGGTAGATTTACAAAAACGGCGCGTTCGTGTACTTTTGTTGGCGCTCCAGGCGCAAACAAAAGTACGCGGGATTTTAGCGGATACGCGCGTAGCTGCGCGTATCCGCTAAAATCCGGGATCGGCGCGCGCAAGGCTATCGATTCCGTATAGCCGGCGCGCGCCGAGCCGCGCAGCCTACCTCTGTTCCCTCCGAGGCTGCTCCGAAATCGGAGCGGCCTCGGAGGGAACTTTCTTTTGCCCTGCTCGCCTAAATCCGCCCGGATTTAGGCGGATTTAGGCGAGCAGGGCTCTTAAAATCCGCCCCAATATATATTGCAAGGGAAGAGCTCAGTAATCCATAATCCAGTGGGAGCACTGAGCGAGAATCACCTTGCTGGTGGCTGAAAGGAATCAGTAACTTTTTGCTTGGGAAATTTTATTTTTTAAAAGTATTGGGGTGAAGTTAACTATTTGGGAATATTATTTAATGTGTTTCTGCTTTTAATAGTCAGTAAGGCAGTGAATAAACAGAAGTTAGACTGTATTTTTTAATAGTCAGTCAGTAAGGTAGCTAATAAGCAGTAGTTAGTGTGTTTATTTTTAATAGTCTGTAAGGCAGCTAATAAGCAAAAGTTAGAGTGTTTGTATATTAAACAACACTCTAAAATAAAAAGGTTGAAACGTTCAGTTACTCACCTTGGAAAGGTGTTGAGGTAGTATGATTTGGTTTGATTAGGTACCAAAATTTGTTAATCAAGAGAGCAGTGAGTCGTTCTGGCTGACTAACTGAAGTTAGACTGTGGCACATTTAAAACTAATCGGAGAAAGTTCTTTTTCACTCAATGCACAATTAAACTCTGGAATTTGTTGCCAGAGGATGTGGGTAGTGCAGTTAGTGTAGCTATGTTTAAAAAAGGATTGGATAAGTTCTTGGAGGAGAAATCCATTACCTGCTATTAATTAAGTTGACTTAGAAAATAGACACTGCTATTATTAGCAACAGTAGCATGGGATAGACTTATTTTTTGGGTACTTGCCAGGTTCTTATGGCCTGGATTGGCCACTGTTGGAAACAGGATGCTGGGCTTGATGGACTCTTGGTCTGACCCAGTATGGCATGTTCTCTAAGTCCCTGCTGTCTGCATTCCCAAGTCCATGTGCTGCTCCCCCACTCTCCCTGCCTTCCTGAGTACTCACTTATCCCTAATCCCAGAGTCCCTGCTCTCCCCATCAGTCAACAAATTCCCATTCTTCCTTTGTTCTCTCCCCAGTCCCTATACTTCCCATGCTCTCCCACCTCTAGTGAGCATGGGAAGTATAGGGACTGGTACACAAGTCTCCCCATCTCCAAGTGACACAGTTCTTCCCCTGCTCTCCTTCTGCCAGTCCCCCTTCTTCCCCTGCTAGGCCCAGTCCCTCATTCTTTCCCTGCTCTATCCATCCCCAAATGACAGCTCCCATTCTACCCTGCTCTCCCCCCACCCCAAGTTCCTGTTCTTTTCCTGCTATCCTCCCACCAATCTGTTCTTCCCATGCTCTCACTCTTCACTTGCTGTCCCTCATGCCCAAGTGACAGTTCTGTTTTCCCCTGCTCTATCCCAACCAGTCCTTTTTCTTTACCTGATCTCCCCTTACTCAAATCCCTTAGCCTACATTTGTCCCCTGCTCTTCCACCTAATCCATGTTCTTCCCTTGCTTTCCCCTCAAAAACTCCATGTCCTCTTTATCTTGCTCCACCTGTCTAAGAGCATCCTGGTTGGCTGCTTCTGCCCCTGCATGGGGCTTCTTTCCTCTGTGACCCTCATGGTTGAAATCGGATCTCAGCTGTTTGAATCACAGGGCTCTGTCTCTATGGAGCCCCCATGTACTTCAAACATCACCTGTTTGAACTGCACATACAAAAAGCTGATTTTTGAAATGCACAGGGCTCTGTAGATCTATAAACTTTGGTTGAAACAGTAGAGCTGAGATTTCAACCACGGGGCCTGAAGAAGAAAGAGGTGCTGCATGTGGGGTGGAAGCTGCTAGACAAGATTCGAATGGGAAAAGTAAAGCTTACATGCCTCCTGCACTGCTGGATCCCTCCAGGGCTCAGGAATTCACTATCCATGTGTGTGGTGGGCTGGTGGTGGCACCCTTGAACAAAGGTACCTATGACAGAGGCCATATTGGCCATAGGCTAGCTACAGTTCTGCTGTGTCTTATTTGGGCACTCAGCACATACCACACAGCATCTAGGAATTCACCTCACCCAGGGAATTCAAGAGAGGAAGTCAGACACCCCACACTGGGACCTAAGAGGACTTCCTTTTTCCCTCTGTCAATTAATCTACACCTTGGGAGGTAAGGGAGACAAAAAAGCTAGCCAGGGTCCCTATCCCAAAGAGTATAAATAACTTCATGGTCCCAATCATGCAGGACACACTGCCAACCAGTGGCACAATGCCCCCATTTTGTTTCTCTTCAAGTTGCTGAAAGGAGTAAGTTCACACATACGCATGGGCATAGAGGCAGACACCCTGCAACCCAGACCGATAGAGAGCAAAACAGACAGATCCATACATAGACATACACAGAGAGACAAAGACATCCTAAATCCAGACAGGCACAGAGATACAGATATACCATACCCAGACACACAGGCCACACCAACTCCTTATTCTTTCTGGCCTCTATGTCCATTCCCTTCCCTTTCCTCACCATTTATATCCATGAGCTATTACTATGATGAGTGTTACACTCACGCAGCTGGTCTCACTCACCCTCCACTGCACCACAGCGGAGGCAGGCCCGGGGTCCTTGGCAGCAGTGGGGAGCCGCTGCCAACTCAGTGTCCCATCCTCAGCCCCGAGCTGCCAACATGATGCCGCGGGCTCGAGCCATTGGGCCGATGCTGTCGACTTCACCTCTTCCACAGCTGGGACGCCACTGACTTCTTCCTGCATGGGACTTCCTCCTAGGCGTGCGCACACCTCCTTTGGAAATTTAAAGGACCCATGGTGGGAAAATGCTGCCGACCCTCCCTGATGACATTAGTCCTTCAGCTTTATATAAGGCTGGACCCTGCCTTCAGCCTGTGCCTTGGCAATAGGTCTCCTCGCTCCAGCGAAGTGCATTAGTTCCTGAGTTCCTCCTGCTTCTTCATTTCTCCTGTCTTCAGCTTTGACCTTCGATTGGACCCCGACTATGAGGTATGCCGCCTGTCACAACCCTTGCTTGGACACCGACCCTTGCCTGGACACTGACTACGATATACACCGCCTGCCATGATCCCTGTCTGGACATTGTCAGTGAGTCCGCCGCCATCTCGATCCTTGTGTGGATCACTGCGGGCTCCCTTCCTGACTTCATTCTCAGCCTGCGCTGCTGCTTCATACACCTCCTCTGGACGTCTATTTTCTCAGAGGCCCCATGTAAGTTCAGCCGGCCCTGGTACCCGAGGGATCAACCTAAGGGGAACACGAGCTGGTAGTGGTGAAGCCCCAGTGGAGCCTCTGCACCTCGTCTACCACACCTATCAATGGTGGGGGCCTGTGGGGCTCCTCCCCACAGGCAGCACAAACTCCCCCTTGGTCCAAGTTTCCACCTTCATAACAAGTTGCCAAGGCCATGGACCCGGTGGAGACTTTTGCCCCGCAGGCCATTCCAGACTTGGTCCAGAAAATTCTAGAGCAGCAACAGAGACTTGAAACTCTAGCAATCTCCAGGGAACATCTCAGAGCTCACCTCAACTCTGTTGTCCCAGTAGGCAGGATGAGTCCATCCACACTAGTGCAGTCCCATCCTGTGCCCCTGATGCACTCGGTCATACCACTTCCAGCTCCACCCTCTATTCTGGGGATTCTCAGCTCTGTCGGGTGTTCCTCAATCAGTGCAACATGCACTTTAGTCTCCAACCTGTGCTGTTCTCGGATGACACCACCAAGACAATTTACATTCTGTTTCTGCTGGATGGTAAGGCTCTCGCTTGGGGCTCATCCTTGTGGGAGCAGTCTGACCCCATCCTCCAGGATCTTCCCCAGTTTCTGACGCTCTTCAAAACAGTCTTTGATGATCCCAGCCAGCAGGCTGCCTCAGGCCTGGAACTCCTTCACATCCTCCAGGGTAACCGCCCCCTCTCCAAGTATACTACAGAGTTTTGGACTTTGGCCACAGAGCTCCAGTGGGCAGAGGACTGTCTGCACCCCATCTTCCTCGATGGTTTATCCTACAGGATTAAGGATGAATTAGAGGTACAGGAACTCCCCAAGTCCTTAGATGCCCTCATAGAGCTGGCTGGGAGGATTGACCGGTGGCTACAAGAATGGTCACGGGAGCTCCAACATTCTAAGAAACAATCCACCGTTCTCTGTCCGAGATGACGCAGAAGGCCCCTCAACTTCGGGGGTCCCACCGGAGGAGTCTATGCTGTTGAGCCAAGACAGACTCTCCCCGGAAGATGGCCTTTGGTGCCAGAACTGCGATGAAGTTGGTCACCTATTAGTGGGAATTTCGTCATGAAGGCCCTTGTAGACCATCTTCATATACCCATGGATCCTTGCCCAGTTCTGCTGGTTCTCTCCTCAATTTAAGGAGATCCTCTTCCAGGAAGAGCTACATGCATTACAGTGCCCATTAAGATGCACACTGGGGCCCTCCATGTGGAACATTTGGCCTTCCATGTGCTCAACAAATCCATATACCCCTTGGTCCTAGGATTACCCTGGATCTAGCAACATTCACCCCAGTTCGACTGCAGCTAGCCAGGGGGTCATACATCATGCCTGGAAAGGGTGGCCATCAAGCCCTGTCTCTCCACCTCTGTCAATCCAGGCAGGTTGCCGCCACAGTACGAACAGTTCGCAGATGTTTTTTCCAAAAAGGATGCTGACGTCCTGCCTCCACATAGAGAGTTTGATTGCACCATCAACCTGCTTCCGGGCACTAAACCTCCATGGCTGGGACACCGCTGACTTCCTCCTGCACAGGACTTCCTTCTAGGCATGCGTGCCTCTTTTGGACATTTAAAGGGCCCACGGTAGGAAAATGCCGCCGGCCCTCCCTGATGACATCAGCCCTTCAGCCTTAAATAAGGCTGGACTCTGCCTTCAGTCTGTGCCTTGGCAATAGGTCTCCCCGCTTCAGCGAAGTACATTGCCTCTGAGTTCCTGAGTTCCTCCTGCTTCCTCATTTCTCCTGACTATCTTCGGCTTTGACCTTATCTGGACATTGTCAGTGAGACCGCCGCCATCTCAATCCTTGTGTGGATCACCTCAGGCTCCCTTCCCATCAGTCTCAGTCTGCACTGCTGCTTCATGCCCCTCCTCTGGATGTCCATCTTCTCAGAGGCCCCATGTAAGTCCAGCTGGCCCTGGCCCTCAAGGGCTCAACCTAAGGAGAATGCAGGCTGGTAATGGTGAAGCCCCAGCGGAGCTTCTGCTCCTAATCTACCTCACCTATCGACGTGAGGGCCTGTGGGGCTCCTCCCTGCAGGCAGCGCCAATTCTCCCTCAGTCCAAGGGTACACCTTCATAACACCTACATGGATCAGGAGTTAGTTCTCTTAACAGACACATGAGGGTATCCTGCATGGAGCAGCAATTACTACCATAAGAACCTTGCTGGGAAGACTAGATGGACTGTTTTGCCTTTTTCTGCATTCATTACTGTATTAATCATGGTCCCATATCCATTTAGTATAAGACTGAAAAATGTGTGGCGTTGAGGTTTAATATAATTATATCCATGGAGGACAGTAGGTAGTGTATGTATGTTTTCCTTCCAGGCTATGGATTTTTTGTTTTTGGTATTCCATTAACTACCTGAGCCAGGTTTCAAATAGTGATCTAGAAGAAAAATGATCTCTAATCCTATGATATTACCTTATACCAAGAGAAAACAAATTCTCAAGATGGTTTCATATTTCTCAAAAAACATTGTCAACTAATAAGGGGATTATCACTGAAAATTTCAGTAACAATTGCTCAAATGAAATGATTTCACATGTATGCATTGTGGCTAAAACACAGGAATGAGAGTCAAGACTTTCTATGTGCAACTCTAATGTATCTTTGCAACCCTTGTAGGCATTACTTTAACTACATCTGGTAGAGATGTGAATCGTGTGATCGATCGTCTTAACGATCGATCTCGGCTGGGGGGGGGAGGGAATCGGATCGTCGCAGTTTTGTTTTTTTAAATATCGTGTAAATCGTAAATCGATTTACGATTTACACCCCGACCCTTTAAAATAAATCCCCCACCCTCCCGAACCCCCCCAAAAAGTCTTAAATTACCTGGGGTCCAGTGGGGGGGTCCCGGTGTGATCTTCTACTCTCGGGCACACTAAAACAACCCTAAAACCCACCCCGACCCTTTAAAATATATCCCCCACCCTCCCGAACCCCCCCAAAATGTCTTAAATTACCTGGGGTCCAGTGGGGGGGGTCCCGGTGTGATGTTCCACTCTCGGGCCATGGGTGCATTTGATAGAAATGGCGCCGGCGCCATTTTGGTTCCTGTCCCCCGACGTCGCGAGCGTAGGAGATCGCTCCCGGACCCCCGCTGGACCCCCAGGGACTTTTGGCCAGCTTGGGGGGCCTCCTGACCCCCACAAGACTTGCCAAAAGTCCAGCGGGGGTCCGGGAATGACCTCCTGCATTCGAATCGTGTTGCCGTAATGCAAAATGGCCATACGGCCGGTGCCATTTTGCAATGCAAAATGGCGCCGCCCGTATGGCCATATTGCCGTACTGCAAAATGGCACAGGCCGTATGGCCATTTTGCATTACGGCAACACGATTCGAATGCAGGAGGTCGTTCCCGGACCCCCGCTGGACTTTTGGCAAGTCTTGTGGGGGTCAGGAGGCCCCCCCAAGCTGGCCAAAAGTCCCTGGGGGTCCAGCGGGGGTCCGGGAGCGATCTCCTACGCTCGCGACGTCGGGGGACAGGAACCAAAATGGCGCCGGCGCCATTTCTATCAAATGCACCCATGGCCCGAGAGTGGAACATCACACCGGGACCCCCCCACTGGACCCCAGGTAATTTAAGACATTTTGGGGGGGGTTCGGGAGGGTGGGGGATTTATTTTAAAGGGTCGGGGTGGATTTTAGGGTTGTTTTAGTGTGCCGGTTTTCCCGCCCTCCCCCTTCCCCTCCCCCTTCCCCCGATTTACGATTTTTGACAATAAATCGGGGGAATTCCTATTATATATCGCCTCTAATGATTTTTGACAATTTAAAATATATCTTACGATATTTTAAATCGTCAAAAAACGATTCACATCCCTAACATCTGGCTAGAATAAGAAAGCGCCACAGTCTTCTCTCTTTTAGATACCTCTATATAAAGAATAAGCCAGTGTACATGGACCTCCAGTTCAGAGGGAGCTGTATTGCCATGTCTTAAGTGCAATGATTTTAAATTGCCTTTGGGTATATGTTTGAATTAAAGTTCCATATAAACACAAGATGTTTCATCCAGAACTAAAGAGCCTGTTTTCCAGGTTGTGTACACTCAGATATCCACAGCTCATGCACACGCAAGGATCTGGGGAAAAAAATTAAACACCCATGTCACAGTCCTCATGTCTCCCTGACGTCCTGAAAATTTGTTTGGATATGCTGCGCCAAACAGAAAAGTTATCAGGGGGAAACACACGGAGACGTAGCAAGCTCACAAATAATCATTTTCATCAGAGAGTAGTCTACTAATTACTGCTCCTAGCAGGACATCACTATTCTCAAATTTATTTATCTAGCGAATAAAAATGGACAAAGCCAAGCAATTACATAATTGCTAGCTAAGTTTGGTTAATAACTCTAAGTTTTTGGCAGGAGCACTCCTCTATAATGTGCAACTGTATCTATCCATAAGTGCACAATGGGTTGACTTTAACATCCCAGTGATGAAGATCGACTGCACAGTAACCTTCATCTGTCCCAAGCCTTTTTTAATAAGGACTATTCTCATCATAATATCTCAAAGCAGCAAGTTCATGAATGAGATTTAATGGAACAAACTTGATTCTGATGTCCCATGATTTTAATTGTGCTTCATAAAGGACGACATGAGGAAAGGCAGGCCTTGCGTGGGTTAAACAAATCATTGTAGAGTGGTAGGTAAGGTCAGCACAAATGGTTTCAACCAGCTCATGTCATCAGCCAGCTGACATGTAGCGCAGTGGTATTTGCAAAACAGAAAGCTAAGAGAAGAGATGAACAGAGGTATCCAATTCAAATTTGAATGGTTGCATTTACCTGGGTGTCAATAAGATGTGTTTGTGATGATCATTGATCTTTATTTATTATTTCACACATTTCAATGCGGATTACAACCAAAATACACAATAAAACATACAATACAATTAAATACACAATAAAATACAGTCAGATAAAACAAAATAACAAACATTAATTAAAAGCTTCAGAGAATAAATAGGTTTTCAATGCCTTTTGAGACATCATATAATCAGTAATAACACGAAGCTCATTCAGTATAGTATTCCACAATTCAGAACCCAAGAAAGAAAAGACTTTAGAGCAAGTACCGGTTAATCTAACAGATGTATAAAATGGAATTTTTAAATCCTGAGAAACAGAACGCAGTGGGCAAGCAGGTACATAAGGGATTATATATTTCTTTAAACAAAAGGAATCAACATAGAGATTTATGTATCAAAGACTATCTTGAAATTCACCCTCTGCTTTTTTGGAAGTCAGTGCAATTTTACTAAATAAGGAGAAATATTATCACCTTATTTTAAATCAAAAATGTATCTGACCACAGCATTCTGAGTAAACTGTAAAATATGATTAAGGAATTTAGGTAATTCTCCATATAATGAATTACAATAATCCAATAGGGTACAAACTATGGTCTGAATGACTAACCTAAATTTAGGCAAGGGAAGATATTGCTTCAAGGAATGCAATAATCGCAGCTTAAAAAGTGAGACCTGAAACACCTTCATCACTTGTGCCATTAAGGTTAACTTTGTGTTTCGGGCCCCACCTACAGTCGTCCTGTGCATGGGACTGCTCACCTTCGGGGTCACACAGCGCGTCCCGGTCCTATCTCCCACGTGGCCCTTGCAAGTCCAGCTAGGCCCCGGTGTCCCGCGGCAGTGGTCGCTGGGCCTTCAGTCATGCACCGAGCCTCAGGCCAGGTCTCGACGTCACAGCAGCTAGCCGCGCGCGTGGACCAGCCGCCATGATATAGGTTCCAGGGCGGGGCCTAGTTCCGCAGCGCACCCTGATTGAACTCATGTTATAAGGAAGTTCCTGGCCTCACTTCCTTGCCTTGGCAATCGGGTCGGTTTGTTCCTGAGATTGCCCTTGCTTGTGTTCCTGCTTGCTCGTTCCTAGTCTCGTTCCAGGATCCTTCTGTTCCAGTTCCATTCCTGCTTGTACCTGCTTCCTAGCCCTGCTTGTTCCTGTGTTTGTTGTTCGTCTCCCTGGTCTTACCTCGGACAGACTTTCTGTTAAAGACCTTAACTTGTTCCTGACCTACCTGCCTACCTGCCGCCTGCCAAAGACCTTCAGCTTGTTCCTGACCTGCCTGCCTGCCGCCTGCCAAAGACTTCAGCCTGCTCTTCGACCTTGCCTGACCTCTGGATTGTGACCCTTGCTTCGTTGACCACTCTTCGGACTGATTCTTGGACTTTGACCCTCTTCGCCTGACCTTGCTTGATTCTGGCTCTGTCCCTAGCCTTGTCCTCACCAACTCTATTCTGGTTCGATCTCTTCCAACCTGTTTCCAGCTTCGAACCCGATAGCGCTCTCCCAGTGTCTGTGGGCATGCTGAACTCTGTCTCTCCCAGGAGACCCTGCGAGGCCCACCTAAGTCCCAGCAGCCTGGATCCCTACGGGCTCCTCCTGGGGGAACCTCGAGCTTCCAGTGGTGAAGACCTTCACTGCCTCTGTCTCCTTCCATGCTCCACCCCCTGTGGCCAGTCCCTGTACTGCCACAGGACAGGGGTCCACCCCCGAGCACAACACTTTGAATCCATCTGACTCCTAAGTTCCTAGCCTCTGCACATAATTGTAACTGATTATTGCCTGTAGAGGATAACCTTAAATCAAGAGGAATAAGCAAAATCCCCAACCATAAAATTGTGGTTTTTGTGACATTCAAGATCAAATTATTATCCTTGAACCAATGATCTACACGTCCCATACAATCTTTAAAAGTAACCTCGGGAAATTCTCCAGCCATATCATTTGCAAGTAAAATCGCACATCATCAGCATAGACTCTATAAATTACAGATGAGGCAGATAATTCTAAAACCAGTGGCTGCAAAAAATGTATTAAAAAGTACTGCCGATAAGGTAGACCCCTGAGGGACTTACCAAACATGTTCACAAACTAAAAGGAGCAATTACTGAAGCGACTAATATATGTGTTAGAAAATTAAAGAAAAGCAAGAAAAGAATGAAACCTATCTGGTTCACAAAGGAGGTGGCTGATAAAATAAAAGATAAAAGAACAGCATTTAAGAAATATAAAAGATCCCAAAGGGAGGATCACAAGGAAGAATATCTGGTAAAACTGAGGGAGACGAAGAAAGTAATCAAGAAAGCGAAAAGTCAAGTGGAAGAAAGGATTGCCAAAGAGGTAAAGTGAGGTGACAAAACATTTTTCAGATACATCACTGAAAGGAGAAAAGTCCAAAGTGGTATAGTGAAACTGAAAGGTGAAAAGGATCAATGGGCAGAGACAGATGAAGAAATGGCAGAAATATTAAACAAATAATTCAGTTTGATGTTCACTATAGAAGACCCAGGAGAAGGACCAATGCTAGTTAGCAAGAAACTGGAAGGGAGTGGAATAGATGAAACTCCATTTACAGAAGAGAATATATGGGAAGAGCTAGGAAAACTGAAAGTAGGCAAAGCCATGGGGCCTGATAAGGTTCATCCTAGGATACTGAAAGAGCTCAGAGATGTGCTGGCAGCTCCGCTGAGTGACCTGTTCAATAGATCCCTGGAAATGGGAGTGGTGCCGAGTGATTGGAGAAGAGTGGTGGTGGTCCCTCTTCACAAGAGTGGGAACAGAGAGGAGGCTGGAAACTACAGGCCGGTTAGCCTCAACTCGGTGGTGGGAAAAGTATTGGAGTCACTGCTGAAGGAAAGAATAGTGAACTATCTACAAACAGCAGAATTGCTGGACCAGAGGCAGCATGGTTTCACCAAAGGAAAGTCCTGTCAGATGAATCTGATAGACATTTTTGATTAGGTGACTAAGGAATTGTATCGTGGAAGAGCACTGGATGTCATCTACTTGGATTTTAGCAAAGCTTTTGATACGGTCCCACACAGGAGGCTAGTGAATAAAATGAGAAGCTTGGGAATGAGTGCCAAGGTGGTGACCTGGATAGCAAACTGGTTGAAGGACAGAAGACAATGTGTGATGGTAAATGGAACTTACTCTGAAGAGAGACTGGTGATGAGCAGAGTGCCGCAAGGGTCGGTTTTGGGACCGGTCCTGTTCAATATCTTCGAGAGGGACCTAATGGATGGGATAGAAGGTAAAGTTTGTCTATTTGCGGATGATACTAAGATCTGCAACAGAGTTAGACACGGAAGGAGTGGAGAGAATGAGACAGGATTTAAGGAAGCTGGAAGACTGGTCAAAGATATGGCAGCTGAGATTCAATGCCAAGAAGTGCAGAGTCATGCATATGGGGTGTGGAAATCCAAAAGAAATGTATTCGATGGGTGGTGAAGGCTGATGTGCACGGAGCAGGAGAGAGACCTTGGGGTGATAGTGTCTAACGATCTGAAGTCGGCGAAACAATGCGACAAGGCGATAGCTAAAGCCAGAAGAATGCTGGGCTGCATAGAGAGAGGAATATCGAGTAAGAAAATGGAAGTGATTATCCCCTTGTACAAATCCTTGGTGAGGCCTCACCTGGAGTACTGTGCTCAGTTATGGAGACCGTATCTCCGAAGGGACAGAGACAGGATGGAGGCGGTCCAGAGAAGGGCGACAAAAAAGGTGTATGGTCTTCATCGAATGCCTTATGAGGAGAGTTTGAAGAATCTAAATATGTATACCCTAGAGGAAAGGAGGAGCAGGGGGGATATGATACAGACCTCCAGAAACTTGAAAGGTTTTAATGATCCAAAGTCAACAACAAACCTTTTCCGTTACAAAAAAAAAATCAGCAGAACCAGGTGTCACGATTTAAAACTCCAGGGAGGAAGACTCAGAACTAATGTCAGGAAGTATTTCTTCACAGAGAGAGTGGTGGATGCCTGGAATGCCCTTCCGGAGGAAGTGGTGAAGACTAAAACTGAAGAATTTCAAAGGGGCATGGGATAAATACTGTGGATCCATAAAGTCTAGACGATGTGAATGAAGAGAAGAGTCATGGGGGTGGCTTGTGGAATGACAGCTACTACCTGGAGATAATACCTTTATTCAATAAACATACGGACGGTTAATGCAACTCCAACATTGCTCTATGCTTCAACGGCAAGAGGAAATGTGGAAAATAGGATTTGCATTCACAAAAAAGTGGGGAGTAGCTTGCTTGTTATGGCGGTTACTACCCCAAACCAAATAATGCCTGATACTTCACTTTCATTGCATATCCAGCATAGCTCACTGCTTCAACGGCAGGTGAGAATGAAGAAAAGATGTTTTATATTCAGACAACAACCAACAAGGACTGAATTACATAGTCTGGATAAGCAAATTAAGCATGATACTTCACTTGGAATGCATATCCAGCACAGCTCACTACTTCAACAGCAGAGGGGAATGAAGTAAAGTGGAATTATATTCAGACAACCAACAAGGACTGAATTGCACAGGCTGGGTAAACAAATAAGCGTGGGAGTAGCTTGTTTATTGCGGCAGTTACTAGGGATGTGAATCGTTTTTTGACGATTTAAAATATCGTCCGATATATTTTAAATCGTCAAAAATCGTTAGAGGCGATATATAATAGGAATTCCCCCGATTTATCGTCAAAAATCGTAAATCGGGGGAAGGGGGAGGGGAAGGGGGAGGGCGGGAAAACCGGCACACTAAAACAACCCTAAAACCCACCCCAACCCTTTAAAATAAATCCCCCACCCTCCCGAACCCCCCCAAAATGTCTTAAATTACCTGGGGTCCAGTGGGGGGGGTGGGGGTCCCGGTGTGATCTTCCACTCTCGGGCCACGGGTGCGTTGATAGAAATGGTGCCGGCGCTACCTTTGCCCTGTCATACAGGGCAAAGGTAGCGCCGGCGCCATTTTGGTTCCTGTCCCCCGACGTCACGAGCGTAGGAGATCGCTCCCGGACCCCCGCTGGAACCCCAGGGACTTTTGGCCAGCTTGGGGGGGGCCTCCTGACCCCCACAAGACTTGCCAAAAGTCCAGCGGGGGTCCGGGAATGACCTCCTGCACTCGAATCGTGTTGCCGTAATGAAAAATGGTGCCGGCCTTACGGCCATACGGCCGGCGCCATTTTGCAATACGGCAATATGGCCATACGGCCGGCGCCATTTTGCAGGTATTGCAAAATATGACAGGGCAAAGGTAGCGCCGGCACCATTTCTATCAACGCACCCGTGGCCCGAGAGTGGAAGATCACACCGGGACCCCCCCACTGGACCCCAGGTAATTTAAGACATTTGGGGGGGTTCGGGAGGGTGGGGGATTTATTTGAAAGGGTCGGGGTGGGTTTTAGGGTTGTTTTAGTGTGCCGGTTTTCCCGCCCTCCCCCGATTTATGATTTACGATTTACACGATATTTAAAAAAACAAAACCGCGACGATCCGATTTCCTCCCCCCTCCAGCCAAAATCGATCGTTAAGACAATCGATCACACGATTCACATCTCTAGCAGTTACTACCCTAACCAATTAAGCTAGATACTTCACATAGATGCAGCTCCAGCACTACTCTCTACAGCAATGGCGGAGGTGGAAGTGAAATAGAACCAAAAAGTTACTAAGGGCCAAGAGTATCAGATAAGTATGAGAAAAAAAAAACAAGTGTGAAAGCTTGCTGGGCAGACTGGATGGGCTGTTTGGTCTTATTCTGCCATCATTTCTATGTTTCTATGTAAGTACTTTGCTACTGAGCATAAAGGGCAAGAACTAAGGTCTGAAATGTTGTAACTATAGCTTTCTCCAGCAATGCTGGCTAACAGATTGTTGTGGGATTTGACCTTTGCTGTTGTTTCCTTTAGGTGTTCTAAAGACACTCCTAAGAATCTTGGGCAGGGATACCGTTTTAGTCTTTGGCCACCCATATAGATTATTATTGCAATGCATTAACAGCCTTATTGAGAAACTCATCCAAGGTAGTGAATAGCATATTAAATGACAGTGAGCTAACAAATTGGGGGGTAGATGTGGAATAGAAGATCATCTATAAAGTAATTAAACAGCAATCAACTAGTATCAATAAAGTAGTTTACATAAGTCAGCAGGAAGACGACAGCGGCAGCAACAGTTCAGATTTGTGACATGTTCTAGGGGATCCCAAACCCTACTGGCAAGAAGATGGCAGTGGTGAAGATTTCTGATGTGCCAGTGGGGATCCCATGCCCCATGGGCAAAAAGACAAACCCGGGATGGTACTGGAGTCTCCAAGGACAAGCAGGATGGCAATTATTGCACATGGGTGATATCTTCTGATGGAGCCCGGAATGGAAAACATATGTCAAAGTTTCTAGAACTTTAACTGAGCCTCTCTGAACATGCTTCAGCATGCAATATACCATGTGTCCATGTGGGGTTCCCCTCAGTCTTTTCTTTTCTGCGAAGCCCAGTGTCTCAGCCTCTCTATTTTTTCTGCTTCCTTGGAAGCTTTTTGCGTTTTCAAGTAATGATACATCAGGATCTTATCAGGGTCTGTATGGGGTCCCCCCAGTTCTCCCCTTATCATCTCAGTCAAGTTCTTCAATGTGTTGGTAAGTGTCCTTTCATAGTCGATCCCCTGGGTTGGTGGTGCACTCGGTGCTTGACATCCACAATCATCAAGTTTGACATTGCATCCCTTTTCTTTCACACTAGTCAACTCCTGGGAAGGGGTTTTGACTGGATCGAAGGGAGCGTAGTCAAATCCACTGTACCTGTGGAAATGGACCTTCTGGTCTGGAGCAGGCTGCAGTTCTACGCAAGACAGTGGCCCAGTATAACCTCAGACCAGTGGATCCTTGCTATTGTCTGCAGAGGGAACAAATTAAACCTATTGAGTGACTGGTCAAATTGCCCCCGAGTCCATTTTGGTGCCCAGTAGCACATCAGGAGGTGCTTTTAGCAGAGCTCTCCTTCCTCCTAATAGAGCAGTCAAGCCCACTCCAACAGGAAAAACAAGAGCAGAGATGTATTCCGGTACTTCCTTATTCCAAAGAAAACAGGGGGTTCTCTGTCCCATCCTAGACCTAAGGGCCTTGAACAAGTTTCTGAAAAGAGAAAAGTTGAAGATGGTTTCCCAGGGCACCTTCATCCCTTTCCTGCAAAAAGGGGACTGGATATGATCTCTTGATCTGAAGGATGCATATTAGGGATGTGAATCGTTTTAGGACGATTAAAATTATCGTCCGATAATTTTAATATCGTCTTAAACCGTTATGGAACACAATACAATAGAGATTCTAATGATTTATCGTTAGAAATCGTTAGAATCGTGAGCCGGCACATTAAAACCCCCTAAAACCCACCCCCGACCCTTTAAATTAAATCCCCCACCCTCCCGAACCCCCCCCAAATGACTTAAATAACCTGCGGGTCCAGCGGCGGTCCGGAACGGCAGCGGTCCGGAACGGGCTCCTGCTCCTCAATCTTGTTGTCTTCAGCCAGCGCCATTTTCCAAAATGGCGGCGAAAAATGGCGGCGGCCATAGACGAACACGATTGGACGGCAGGAGGTCCTTCCGGACCCCCGCTGGACTTTTGGCAAGTCTCGTGGGGGTCAGGAGGCCCCCCACAAGCTGGCCAAAAGTTCCTGGAGGTCCAGCGGGGGTCAGGGAGCGATTTCCCGCCGCGAATCGTTTTCGTACGGAAAATGGCGCCGGCAGGAGATCGACTGCAGGAGGTCGTTCAGCGAGGCGCCGGAACCCTCGCTGAACGACCTCCTGCAGTTGATCTCCTGCCGGCGCCATTTTCCGTACGAAAACGATTCGCGGCGGGAAATCGCTCCCTGACCCCCGCTGGACCTCCAGGAACTTTTGGCCAGCTTGTGGGGGGCCTCCTGACCCCCACGAGACTTGCCAAAAGTCCAGCGGGGGTCCGGAAGGACCTCCTGCCGTCCAATCGTGTTCGTCTATGGCCGCCGCCATTTTTCGCCGCCATTTTGGAAAATGGCGCCGGCTGAAGACAACAAGATTGAGGAGCAGGAGCCCGTTCCGGACCGCTGCCGTTCCGGACCGCCGCTGGACCCACAGGTTATTTAACTCATTTGGGGGGGGTTCGGGGGGGTGGGGGATTTAATTTAAAGGGTCAGGGGTGGGTTTTAGGGGGTTTTAGTGTGCCGGTTTTGCGATTTTTAGATTTTTAGATTTTTCACGATTTTTCACGATATTTTACCCCCCCCAAACGGCAACAATACGATTCCCTCCCCCTCCCAGCCGAAATCGATCGTTAAGACGATCGAGGACACGATTCACATCCCTAATGCATATACCCACATTGAGATCTTCCCCAGCCATCGGAATTATCTCCAATTCATGGTGGGGAAACAATACTTCCAGTACCATGTTCTGCCATTTGGGCAGGTGTCTGCCCCATGGGTCTTTGCCAAATGTCTGGCTGTGGTGGCGGTACATCTTTTCAGACTGGGAATCCATGTTTTCCCCTATCTGGATGATTGGCTAGTCAAGCGCACCTCTCAGGCAGGGACTGAAAGGTCCTTGTGCTCAACTATTCGAGTGTTGGATTTACTAGGATTCATCAACTACCCCAAATCTCATCTCAGTCTCATCTCCTCAAATGGAGTTCATAAGAGCCCTGCTAGACACAGATTAGGCCAAGGCCTTCTTTCCACAGCAATGGGACATTATACTGATGTCCATCACAGTGGAGATTCAACAGAGAAATCAGGTATCAGCTCAGTACATGTTGAGACTGTTGGGCCACATGGCCACCACAGTACATGTTACTCCTTGGGCACACATGCATATGTGAAGCACCCAATGGACCTTGTGATCTCAGTGGCTTCAGGCCACTCAGGATCTACAGGACTGCAGCCATATCACTACATCCCTGGTGGTGGGAAATTTCCAGTCTGGAATGGTGGTACTCTTCCAAATTCCTTGGGTTCCATTTGTCCTAACTTCAGATGCATCCACCCAGGGCTACGGAACTCATATAAGATGGGCTTAGCACCCAGAGTCATTGTTCTGCTAGGAATGTTTCTGCCAAATCAACATCTTGGAGCTTCAGGCAATCCAGTATGCTCTGTGAGCTTTCATAGATCAGCTGTCCAACAAACATATGTTGATCCAGATGGACAACCAAGTGGCTATCTACTACATCAACAAGCAGGGAAGTATGGACTCTTACCTCCTGTGTCAAGAAATGGTCCAGATATGGATCTGGGCACCCTTCCATGGGATGGGGTTCAAAGCCATGTAACTGACTGGTTTGGAGAATAGGATAGCGGACAGACTGAGTTGTTCCTTCAGATCCCAAGAATGGACTCTGGATCAAAGGGTAGAGAATTGGATCTTCCACCTCTGGAGAAGCCTGGAGGTGGATCTGTTCATGGCTCCTTGGAACAGAAAGGTTCCTCAGTTCTGATCCATGTGCAAGACACACGGCAAGCTAGCCTCAGATGTCTTTGCCCTTCATTGGGGCCAGGGTGTCCTGTACACATATCCTCCAGTTCCACTGGTGGCAAAAACTTTGATGAAGCTCAAGGAGGACAACGGGACTATGATCCTCATAGCCCTCCACCATTGGACGACGTAGGTCTGGTTTCCACTCCTTCAGGAATTGTCCATCCAGAAGCCAATCAGCCTGGGAACTTCCCCAGATCTCATCATTCAAGATTGGTGCAGGTTGCAACATCCCAAACTTCAGGCCCTGTTGCTCATAGCTTGGATATTGAGAGGTTGATTCTACAACCCCTCCATCTCCCGGATGATGTGTCTCATATCTTCTAGAAAGCATTCTATCAGAAAGTCTTCTGGACTAAAGTGGAGGAGGTTTTCTGTGTGGTGTGAGCCAAAGGCCCTAGACCCATTTCTCCTGCTCTACCAAAAACTGCTTGAACACCTTCTACACTTCTCCAAAACTAGTCTCAAAACCAACTCTGTTAGAGTTCATCTGAGTGCAATTGGTACATATCATCATCGTGTAGAGGGTAAGTCCATCTCTGTATAGTCTATAGTTGTACATTTCATGCAGGAGCTGCTTCAATTGAAGCCTCCCCTAAGGTCTCTTGCTGTGTCCTGGGATCTCAAGATGGTATTGGCTCAGCTGATGAAAGCTCCTTTTAAGCTGCTGCATACCTTTGAGCTGTGTTATGCCCAGGCCTGATTGCATCTTGGGGGTCATGTCAAGACTCACTCTATTTGAGCCATGGCAGCATTGGTGGTCCATTTGCGAGCAGTCCCCATGGAAGAGATCTGCAGAGCAGAAAAGTGGAGTTCTATCTACTTATTCATATCTCATTGCTATTTGGATAGGGATGGCTGATGCAACAGCAGATTTGGACAATCTGTCCTTCAGAACATATTTGAGGATTAGCAAGTTTCCACCAAAGGCCATTCTTTCTGTTCAGGCTGCCTGCCCTCCTGTTACCAACAAAACATTGTTGTTGTACCCATGGGTACCTTTTTATTTGGTCTCCTTTTATGTTGGGGGGGGGGGCACCTGTAGCTAGGGATTCACTCATGTGTAAGGACTGCCATCTTGCCTGTCCTCAGAGAAAGCAGAGTTGCTTCCCTGTAACGTGTTAATTGAGGACAGAAGAATGTCAGTCCTCATGAAACCCACCCACCTGCCTGTGGAGTTGAGTTTCCACTTCATGAGTTTGTTATTTTTTTCTATGTTATTAATTCAAAATTATAATACTGATGGGACCCCGTGTGGATGTGTGGTGTATTTCATGCAGTAGCATGCTCAGAAAGGCTCAGTCAAAATTCTAGAAACTGACATTTTCCCATGCCAGGCTCCATTGGATGATGTCACCCATGTGTGAGGACTGACCTCCTGCTGTTCTCTGTTAGAGGAAAGCAACTCTACTTTATGATGTGCCCGTGGGTTCCCACACCCTGCGGGCAGAAAGAAAGATGAGACCTGGTGAGTAGAGTATAAGGGAAGGGAAGAGAAGAGAAGAAGAATAAGTAAGAGGGAATGGCATGGCATGAAGGAGGAAGGTGTAAGTGAGAGAAGGGGGCAGAAGGTAAAGGGGTGAGTAAAAAGGGAAAGGAGGGGAAGGTGAGGAGGAGATAAGTGAGTGTGTGAGAAAAGAGAGAGAAGAAAAGCAAAGAAGGCGGAGTGAGAGGGGATGAAAGGGAAGAGAAGGGGTTAGAAGGAATGGAAGAGAAGGGGATGAGTGAGAAGGAAGAGATCAAGAAGGTGCATGTGAGTGTGTGTGTATGCATGAGAGTGTGTGTGTGTGTGAGAGGCCATGTAAGCATGTGTGTAAGAGAGAGCATGTGTGTGTGAGCTTGTGTGTGTATAAGAAAATGTGGTAATGTATGTGTAAGAGCCTGTGAGAGTGTGTGAGCATTTGAGAATGTGAGCATGCAAGTGTGATTGAGCTTGTGTATGTGTGTGTGAGAGAGTGTGAGCATATATGTATGTATGAAAGCATGAGTGAGAG
This sequence comes from Rhinatrema bivittatum, assembly GCF_901001135.1. Taxonomy (NCBI): domain Eukaryota; kingdom Metazoa; phylum Chordata; class Amphibia; order Gymnophiona; family Rhinatrematidae; genus Rhinatrema; species Rhinatrema bivittatum. The sequence goes on from NC_042618.1 coordinate 255,354,686, forward strand.
TGAGCATGTGTGTACACAGTCGGGAGAATTGCTGGACCAGAGGCAGCATGGATTCACCAGGGGAAGATCCTGTCAGACAAATCTGATTGACTTTTTTTGACTGGGTAACCAAGGAATTGGATCGAGGAAGAGCACTTGATGTCATCTACTTGGATTTCAGCAAAGCTTTTGATACAGTCCCACATAGGAGACTGGTGAATAAAATGAGAAGCTTAGGAGTGAGTGCCGAGGTGGTGGCCTGGATTGCAAACTAGTTGACGGACAGAAGACAATGTGTGATGGTAAATGGAACTCTCTCTGAAGAGAGAGCGGTTTTAAGCAGTGTACCGCAAGGATCAGTGTTGGGACCGGTCCTGTTCAATATCTTTGTGAGCGACATTATGGATGGGATAGAAGGTAAGGTTTGTCTTTTTGCGGACTACACTAAGATCTGCAACAGAGTGGACACGCCGGAAGGAGTGGAGAGAATGAGATGGGATTTAAGGAAGCTGGAAGAGTGGTCGAAGATATGGCAGCTGAGATTCAATGCCAAGAAGTGCAGAATCATGCATATGGGGAGTGGAAATCTGAATGAACTGTATTCGTTGGGGGGAGAAGAGCTGATGTGCACGGAGCAGGAGAGAGACCTTGGGGTGATGGTGTCTAATGATCTGAAGTCGGTGAAACAATGCGACAAGGCGTTAGCTAAAGCCAGAAGAATGCTGGGCTGAATAGAGGAATATCGAGTAAGAAAAGGGAAGTGATTATCCCCATGTACAGGTCCCTTAGTGAGGCCGCACCTTGAGTACTGTGCTCAGTTCTGGAGACCGTATCTCCAAAGAGACAGAGACAAGATGGAGGTGGTCCAGAGAAGGGCAACCAAAAAGGTGGAGGGTCTTCATCAAATGACTTAAGAGGAGAGACTGAAGAATCTAAATATGTACACCCTGGGGGAAAGGAGGAGCAGAGGTGATATTATACAGACTTTCAGATACTTGAAAGGTTTTAATGATCCAAAGATGACAAATCTTTTCCGTCGGAAAAAAATCAACAGAACCAGCGGTCATGATTTGAAGCTCCAGGGAGGAAGACTCAGAACCAATGTCAGGAAGTATTTCTTCACGGAGAGGGTGGTGGATGCCTGGAATGCCCTTCCAGAGGAAGTGGTGAAGACCAGAACTGTGAAGGACTTCAAAGGGGCGTGGGATAAACACTGTGGATCCATAAAGTCTAGAGGATGTGAATGAAGAGTGGGTGGCTCGCGGGAGTGACAGCTACTACCTGGAGATAATACCCTTATTCAATAAATATACACACGGTTAATGTGACTCCAACATTGCTCTAAGCTTCAACGGCAAGAGAAAATGTGGAAAAAAGGATTTGCATTCACAAAAAAACGGGGAGTAGCTTGCTTGTTACGGCAGTTACTACCCCAAACCAAATAAGCCTGATACTTCACTTTCAATGCATATCCAGCATAACTCTCTGCTTCAACGGCAAGGGAGAAACACTGATACTTCACGCATATCCAGCATAGCTCTCTGCTTCAACGACAGGGGAGAAAGACTGATATTTCACGCATATCCAGCATAGCTCTCTGCTTCAACGGCAGGGGAGGAAGACCGATACTTCACACATATCCAGAATAGCTCTCTGCTTCAACGGCAGGGGAGGAAGACATATCCAGCATAGCTCTCTGCTTCAACGGCAGGGGGAATGAAGAAAAGTGGATTTATATACAGACAACAACCAACAAGGACTGAATTACATAGTCTGGGTAAACAAATAAGCATGGGTGTAGCTTGCTTATTGCGGCGGTTACTACCCCTAACTAATTAAGCTAGATATTTCACTTAGATGCAGTTCCAACACTGCTCTCTACATTAATGGTGGGGGTGGAAGGGAAATAGAGCCAAAAGGTTACTAAGAGCCAAGAGAAACAGATAAGTATGAGAAAAAAAAAGTGCAAAGCTTGCTGAGCAGACTGGATGGGCCGTTTGGTCTTCTACTGCTATCATTTCTATGTTTCTATGTGTATGAATAAGAGCATGTGAGAATGTAAACATGTGTGCATAAGAGAGTATGTGCTAATGCTGGGGAAGGATGAGAAGCACATGATAGGGTTCCAAGGAGTGTGGCAGGATTGCCAGCTTCCTAGAAATATCACTGACACTCCTATCTGCCATTCCTCTGGGAACTCTGATCCCTGCCTGCCTACTTCCCCCAGCATTTCAAATCATCAAAACGGCCAGGCTTCAAGGAGATTCCACCTTTCCATCTCAGTGATTTGACGTGCACCACACCTCGGGGGGTGTGGGGGAGGGCTGGCAGATGTGCCATCTTTTCCCTCGCTTCAGGCAGCAGATTGCCATGAACTGCTCCTGATTGTATGGAGGGGAAAAACTGTGTGCTTGCAAATGCATATCAGTCCTAGATTTCTGACTAATGCAGTAAGCAAAGATTACATTTTTGTGATAAAAATAACATTTAATAATATTTTACATGCAGTTACTGAAATTAAAGAATATTTTCTTTCTCCTGCATCATTTTCAACAATAAAATAATATCTAGGATTTTTTTTAGTATAGCTGTTAAATGTAGTGTGTAATATGTCACGCATGTGAGTATCATCTGTCAGGTGTGTCATGACAGAAAAAGGTTGAGAACCACTGATCTACATGGTAGCACACAGCACTTACCACTTGAGACATTGGGCTGGTCCAGCTCTTTATTATATTGTTAAATCTTTATATTTCCCTTCCATAGCTACAAGAAAAATTAACTATAGAAACTTTGACAAGTAATGATATATATATATATAACCATCATTGTTTCTTTGTTTCATGCTTTTCCAACCAAGGAGTTCAATGCTTTGCATATGTTTCAATGCATATATAATAATCATTCCTAAAATTCCAAGCTCCAGAACAAATAATACAAATATAATTTTTGAATTTACATTAGAGATTATGCTAGTCTAAACTGAAAATCTAGAGTCTAGATTTTAGTAGATTTGTATTAAAAAATACTTTCTATCAAATGCAAACTCATGGGTTAAAATGGATAAAAATGATACATTTGAAACACAGTATTCAAACATACCCCAATAATGCCTAACCTATAAACAAGGAGGATGATTCATCTATGTAGGACCTAATGATTATGAGGAAAAAGCTTACGGGTAGATTTTAAAAGAATGTGTGCGCGCATCCATGCTGTGTGCTACCCGGCAGGCACACATGGATGCACCGATTTTATAACATGCACCTCGACACGCGCATGTTATAAAATCCGCTACCTGGGTGCATATGCGCACTCGATTTTATATCAACGCGCATGTGCACGCGAGTGCCAACTCGTGCGCATAACGGGGGAAATTGTATTTATTTATTTGTTTGTTTGTTTGCTTTTATATACCAACATTCGTTGGGGTACATCACATCGGTTCACATTATAACAGGATAATAGCATGACGGAAGTCGTACCATTTTTACATTGTAACATTAAAACATGCGTAGGAACAGTTTAACAGTGAAACACAGGTTAACAATATAACAGTGAAACATAGTGGAACACAGGGACAGTGATTGTACATAGTAACAATTGAGGAGAACTTTATACATGGAGGGTTTTTTTTTTTTATGTCTTACTTATTATATGCGGTGAGGCTTTCTTGTGGGGTAAGGGAGGACAGAGGAGAGGGTGGGAGGGGAGGAGGAGTTAGGTTGCTAGTTGGTAGGCTTTCTGGAACAGCCATGTTTTCAGATGTTTTTTGAATGTTTGGAGAGAGGGTTCCAGTCTGAGGTGGGAGGGTAGCTGGTTCCAGAGGGTGGGACCGGCTACTGAGAAGGAGCGTTGTCTAGTGGAAGACAGGTGGGCAAGTTTTGTGTGTGGAATGACCAGGAGGCCTGTGTTTTGCGAGCGTAGGCATTTCTGACTTTGATGAAGTTGGGGAGGGTTTTTAGACCATTTGGTTTTATGATTGTTGATGGTTTTGTGTAATACAGTGAGGGTTTTGTATTGAGATCTGTGTGAGATGGGGAGCCAGTGTAAGGATGTGTACGTGACACAATAGGCCCTTTCCCCAGTTCCCTCCCAATAAAGGACTGAGAGGGAACTTCCTAAACCCCCTAGCTAACCTGCCTCCCTTTTCCCTTATCTACCCCGACCCCTAAAACCCTGCTAAGAATGCTAGTTTTTTTTGTATTAATACTTACCTGCTCTCTGGAGCAGTAGCAAATTGCGTGGGCTGCTCAGCTGCTGGTGTGTGCTTTCCCGGTCAGCCCACATCTCTCCCAGACCCCGCCGCTGGCGCTCCCGAGCACACCCCTTTTAGCTAAATCCATTCTAGTGAGCAAACCAAGAGATACGCGCATAGCTGCGGGCCATTTAAAATCTTCACGGCGCGTGCCCGGTCCAGCCACTTGTGTATCTCTCAGAATCACTGCACGCAGGGCTTTTAAAATTAGCCCTTATTGTTTTTGCAGTTCAAATGCATGACTGCATTTTTTTTAGCATTAAATCTTAGCTGCAAGGGTCTAGACCATTCCTCAAGCTTCACTGCATCCTTCCTCATGTTTCCTACACCTTACTGTCTACCCTGTTACAGATTTTGGTATCATCTGCAAAACAACAAACCTTTTCCAATAGTCTTTACACAATATTATTTACAAAAATGTTGAAAAGAACCAGTCTAAGGACTGATCTTCTCAGCACACAAGTAGTAATGCCCTATTTTTCAGAATGAACATCAATTACCACTACCCTGTGTTGCCTCCCATTCAACCAGTTTCTAATCTAGTCAGTTACTTTAAGGCCCAAACCAAGGGCGCTCAATTTGTTTATAAGTCACCTATGGGAACAATGTTAAAGGCCTTACTGTAATCTGAATATACTACATCTAACACTCCTGTGATCCAGCTCTCTGGACACCCATTGAAAGAAACTGATCGGATTCATCAGATAAGACCTATCTCTTGTAAAAACCATGCTGCCTCAGATCTTGTAATCCATTGGATTCCAATAACTGCACTATCCTCTGTTTCAGCAGTGATTCCATTAATTTACTCACCACAAAAGGTCAGAGTAACCGGTCTGTAGTCCCAGCCTCCTCGTTACTTCCAATTTTGTAAAGAGTGATCACATCTACCAGTCTCCAGTCCTCTGGAACTACTCTTGTCTAAAGAAGCATTGAAAAGGTCAGCCAGCAGAGATGCCAGAACTTCTCTAAGTTCCTTTAAAACCCTTGAATGTATCCCATCTGGCCTCATTTATTAATCTATTTTAAGTTTAGCTAGTGCCTCATGTAAACACTTTTTTGAGAAATTGTTTGAGGTTTACATCTCATTTCCAATTTTGTTTCTATTTTCTGTGGTTCTACTGCTGGCTCTTTCTCAATGAACACAGAACAGAAAAATTAGTTACACAATTCTACTTTTTTCCTCATCAAGTTCTACATAATCCTCTTCTCCTCTGAGACTCAGAATGCCACTTTTCCACGTCTTCATTAACATATCTAAAAAAAACGTTGTTCCCTTATTTTACCATATTAACTGTTTTTCTTCCATTTGCATCTTTGTTCTCCTTACTACTTTTCCAGATTCGCTTAGCTTTTCCAGATATTGTTGCCTGTCTTCCTCTTACTGTAATTTATTGTAATTTATGAATGCTTACTTTCTGAGCTACTTTTTTTGAAAACCATATCAGCCTCTTTTTCCTCTTAAATGTATTTACTTTTCTATCAAAATTTAATTTACTTTACAATATCTGTATTTAGTTTTAGCCACTGCTTTTCAACCTCCCCTAGATTTCCCAATCAGCTAATTATTTCTTGAAGTGCAAAGTTAGTTTATCTGAAATCTAGGACCTTCGCCTTTGAATAAACCATCACCACCTGCATTCTAATACTGAACTACACCATCACAGATGATCATCTACTACATCAGAAAGACTCCCTGCTGGTAAGTAACAGGTCCATTATCGCCCTCATCCCATGCAGGTTTTGTTATAAATTGATGGATCAGTTGTCCCTGCAGAGAATCAGGGATCTGCCTGCTTCTAGAAAACATTACAGCTGGAATGTCCCAATCAACATCTGTCAAACTGAAATCACCTAGCAATAGCACTTCCCCTATCATAGCAACTTTGTGAATATCCTCCATTAAATACTTATCCATTCTTCTGCCTGCGGAGATCTATCACACCAGTGTCCATGGATGTTCCATTTCTCTTTCCAGACTAACCTATAGAGCGTCTTCCTTACTGTTATGACTGTGGATCCTTGGACCGGGATGAGGGTTAGCACTACTATGGAGGGATGGCCTTCAATGGTTCTCATTGCTGGCTTGTGGTACAGGTGAGGACAACCTGGCTGGAGCTTCACCTATACCAGCCCTCGTTCCCCGCAGGTTGAGCCCTGGGGTGCCGAGACCGGCAGGACTTAGGTGCGGGTCGCCTCAACGAGATGGAAGTGATGCTGTGCGAAGCCAAGGTCAGAAATCTGGGTCAGGGCAGGCAGCAGAGGTGCAGAACGAGTGTCCAATCCGAAGATATGGGGCAGGCAGCAAACAGACAAAGACAAAAGAACCAGGCCAGAGGGACGAGCCAAAGTCAGAACCAGGAGATCAAGCTGAGAAGGAAGCACAGGAACTGGTGGACGAGGAGAGGAACGGAGTCAGTAACACAGGCATGGGCAGGAAAGCAGGAACTGGAACACTGGGACTAGACTTCAGGAACGAAGGACTGGAACAGAGCAGGATCAGGATCAGAATCAGGAACAGGATGCGGAACTGCAGGCAGGAACCAGAAGACATCAGGATGCAGCAACTAGCAGTCTGAGGAGATGGCCTGTTGCTAAGGCAAGGAGCTAGAGACTGAGGAAGGGTTTAAATATCCCTCTGTCTTGACGTCATCTGTCAGGGCCAGGCCGAAGTTTCCCACCATGGTCCCTTTAAGAGGCGGAACCTCCCGCGCGCACACACCTAGGGAAAGCTCCGCAGGAAGGAGGACGGCAGTGTTCAGAGCCGCATGGGAGGCCGCGGTCGACCGGCCCCGGAGCGGGGCACGCCGCGCCAGCCAGAAGGGATGCTGGCTCGCATCAGAGGAGGTAGGGGGGACAGGCTGTGGCTTGCCACAGCTGGGAACCACAACAGTACCCCTCCCCTTACGCCCCCTCACAGAATGACCTGGCTTGTTGGGGTGAGTACGATGAAAGTACTGAAGTAATGACTTATCCAGGATATTCGATGATGGCTCCCAGGAGTTTTCCTCAGGACTGAATCCTTCCCAGGAAATTTAAATACTCCCAACGTCTACGATTCCGTCTCACATCCAGAATCTCCTTGACTTGGTAGACGGAATTCTCTTCAGAGATGATATCCGGATTCTTGGGTGGAGTGGCGTGAGATGGAGAGAGAGCACCAACGGTTTTAATAGGGATACATGGAAGGAGTTATGTATCCGTAAACTGGTAGGAAGGTGTAACGATAAGTCACAGGACCCAGCCATTTGCTGATGGAAAACGATCCAATGTATCCTGGAGCTGGCCTCATCGAAGGGACCCAAAGATGAATGTGAAGGACCCAAAAAGCACAAAGGAAGGCGATCTATGAAAGCCGTTAGGAATAACAAAGAGATAGATGCCTATATTATTTTTTAATTCCTTTATTGAAGTGGAGACATAAAAGATAGCCCGACTCTGGCCGAGTTTCGCCGCTTAAAACGGCTGCCTCAGGGGTTAAAAAATAAATAAACAATATAAAACAATATTAGAACAATATTAAAAAGAATCCAATCATGCAACAATAAATAAATTGATTAATCTAAAATATATATAAGACGACTTATCAAAATATTTATTTATAAAAATATTAAGAGGACGGTGACATATAGAAAAAAGTTTTTTATCTAGTAAATCTTAAAAAAATCTTCACGGTTAAAACAAATGCACTAATCTAATAAGACAATATTGGTATAATATATACTCATACATAGTATGGCAAAGGCGATTGGCGCCATTTTGAGTATTGGCATCGGATGGCCGGCGTGCAGGTGGTGGTCGCTCCCGGACCCCCGCTGAACTTTTGGCAAGTCTTGTGGGGGTCAGGAGGCCCCCCCAAGCTGGCCAAAAGTCCCTGTGGGTCCAACAGGGGTCCCAGAGCAACCTCCTGCATGCCGGCCGTCCGATGCTAGGACTCAAAATGGCGCCAATAGCCTTTGCCTATACTATGTCACAGGGACTACCGGTGCCATTGGTCAGCCCCTGTCACATGGTAGGAGCACAAGATGGGCCGGTGACCATGTGACAGGGGCTGACCAATGGCACCGGTAGCCCCTGTGACACAGGCTATCGGCGCCATGATGAAACCGGCAAACGAGTGCAGGGATGGCTTCTGGACTCCCCGCTGGACCACCAGGGAGTTTTGGTAAGTCTTGGGGGGGTCAGGAGGGTGGGGGGGTTGTAGTTAATTTTAATTTTAGCTGGGACACAAATTTAACTCGCCGAATTAACGCATCGGAGCGCCATACGGCCGAATGTAACGCATTTGCGCCCCAACGAATCCAAATCACGAATGCAACGAAAACATTTTAGCTGCACATCCCTATCAGATCACTCGGTAACTTTTTCCTGACAAATGGCGGAGAGAAGGAAATGTTTTACGCTCCCTGTTTTAATGTAACTTGTCATTTCTACTTAGACGTTAATTGGTTTCCCCATGTTCTAATGTAAACCGGTACGATAAGACCTGGTCTTGAGTATCGGTATAGTAAAAGAAGTTAAATAAATAAATAAATAAATAAATAAATAAATGGAGACACTGCCTTCCACAATAGAAATTGAGCGAGCACACCGAACCTTGGGTCCCCACCAGGGAAACCAACCTCAAGACATCATCGCTTGCTTTCTGTGATACCCCATGAAAGACAAAATTCTGTCGGTGGCCAGACAGCAGCAATCCTGGCAGTGGGAAGGACAGACTATTTCAGTATTTGCAGACCTAGCTCCGGGGACAATTAAATGTCGACAAACTTACCAACTGATCACTACTCTGCTACGGAAGGAACAACTCCGGTACCGGGTGGCTATTCCCGACGGGAATTGCAATAACTATCAACGGAACCACTTCCTGGGTGAATACCCTGGATGGGGCGGCGGCCATTTTGAAAGCATCAGGCCTGCAAATCAACGTGGTCTTGGGGGTAGAGCACAGAAATAAACCGGATCTCCCGAGATGGCAGAGAGTCAAGAAGGGCGGCCGGAGGCTACAACGCAACATGGGGAGCCTGGACACCACTGCGATGGAAGGCGCGAGCTGATTATATGGACATTCACTGCATGTGTGGACAGATTAGGTTCCAGGAACAGTTCACAGAATGGTTTGGTTACTGTTTCAACATCTTTAAACAATTTTCATAATGTATTGTATTCAGGTCTACAAAAAAAGTACTATTGCTGTTTCAACCTGGGGGAGTCTCATAGGACTGGGAGTGGGCGATGGCCCACAGCATTAAAGTGAAGGTAATGGTACAGGGATAGCTGCTATTTCCGATCAGTGATGCACATCAACCCAACCTGCTTAGGCAGGGATGCCAGAGAGATTTGGCAATCAAGAAATAGGGAGGGAGGGGGGAGGAATGGGAGGGAAGACAGGGATATGGAGATATGCAAGAGGGTACATATCGTGGCAAAGGGAGAGGTATTTTTTCTGGTCTAGTGTCGCTAGTTATTATTGTGAAAAGGTATGGGGGGGGGGTATTCTCCGAGGGGGACATGATGGCTGCACCGCGATTATACACTGATACTTAAATGTCTGTTCCATGGCGCTTAGTTTTTTCTCATTAAATGTCAAGGGGCTTAATACCCCCCGCACACGGCATCTACTAAAACAAGACTTGCATACCCAGGCAGGAGGGATTATTTGTTTTCAAGAAACGCATTTGCGGTGGAGATATGAACATTTAGTAGACTGGCACCAAAATAAGTCCTTCAATTTCGAAGTTGCAACTTGAAATTAAAATCTCTTTCTTTATTTAACTGATGTTAAAAATTGTCAACTCATATGTATTTTTTTATCATTTTTTTCTATTTTTCCATTTTATCAATTATTTTCTTCCTTTATTGAATCTTTATAAAATAGAAGATTAGTCCTCAGCACCGGCATATGGTTCTGACAATGAGCAGAAAACTTCTCTCAGAGTTGGTACAATCACCGGTCTATTATTTTCCTATGTGTTTTTTTGATTTTTCTTAAACATTTTTGTATTTGAATGTGCAACCACACTGCAACTCCAAATTGATAGACTTGAACTCAGAATCTGCATGGTCTCTGGTAATCACAATTGAAAATAAACTGGAGCAGTTTTATACTGTGCCACCCGACTCCATAGTTAGAACAAATTGAATTTATTTTCTGTACTGGCAAGTCCCGGCAAACAATTACTTATCTTAATCGACCACTTTGTTTATAGCCCAAACATATTCTTGGCTGAAGGAACCGCTTTAATTTCTTTGCGGAAGCCGCCAAATTGCCGACATTGTCAACGTTTCGGAACCTGCATCAGGGCGGGCTCTATGGGGGCTGAATACAATGATCCCATATCTTACCTTACAGGAATGATATCAGTTACCCCCAAATGATGTTTTTGCATATCTTCAGGTTAGACACCTTGTGCTGGCAGATGGATAGCCAGAGATTTGGGGTTGGGTAAAACCCAACTAGAACACTGGTGTGATCATACAGACAATTTCAAGAAGGTGATTACTCAGCTGTATAATTTTCTCAACAAGGAGCCTCAGACAAAGCCGACTCACATACGTGCTTGGGAGGTTGATCTTGGTAGACATTTGCCTGAAACTACTTGGGACATCATCTTTTTAGCTACCAAGAAGGGATCTCCATATACCACCTTAGCGGAGAATTGTTATAAGGTTCTGATTCATTGGTATCGCTATCCAGAGTGACTTCATAAATTTGCTACTATCTACAACCCTTGTTGTTGGAAGGGTTGTGGACAAATAGGCACTTTCTACCACATGTGGTGGACGTGCCCCAGAATAGCCATCCCTGCAGTTATCTACAACCATACTTCCAGCTAATCTTTACAGACCAATATTGGCACACATGAGTAGCCCTGAAGGATGATCCTTCTTCCACCTCCATTAAATATCTATTTGTTCTTGAACTTCATTGAAATTGTGAGTGTCACACATTGTTGATGGGGGCCAATATGTGCTGGAAGGGTGAGAGTGAGCAGTAATTGTGCCTTTGTATTTTGTTTTGTCTTTATCTAGACTGTGAACTAAATGGTGTCTTTGTCTGTTGTGTTTTTAGACTGAGCCTGAGCCAGTCATGAACATCCTACTAGTTTGGGGTTCACAATGGGAGTATCTTCTGAATGCACTGAGGCAGTTCAAGGACTCCCAAATGCCCCAATGACTAGTGGGGAAACTGGAGTACTATAAGGGTTGGGAAACCTGCTGTGATAAATGACCATCCTGCTAGTATTTAGTGCTGCATGTCATTCATCTAACATATGAAGTTGAAAGTGTGCTTTCAAGGGATACCTTTCTGTCAGGCATGCTGATGTAGCACCAGGAGCTGTGTTGTGGCTCTTTATTTGGGCCTGCCAGTGGTCCAACTTTTACTTAAGAAGTATTTGCTACTTTTCCCCCCTATATATTCAGCATGGTAAAGGTTTTTGCATTTTTGGGATCCTCCCCTTACCCAGCCTTTTCTGAGGAGTGTCTCAGGGACATGTATTGCCTTTGGAGCATGTGCACAAGGTCTTTCCCTCCCAAGGATTGATCAAGAAGGAAGTTGTGTGATCTCTCTGCATCCCTGTCAGACTGATCAAGGAATGAGTTTTGAGAAATCTTAAGGAGCTGGAGTTTTGGAGATTAGTAGACATTTTAAGAAGTTTTGAGAGAAAATATTTTTCTATTTTTGACCCTGTGTTTCAGACCCTAAAGAACAGGCAAAACCCCCTGTTTCTAAAGGGCTGGGACTCTGATTTTCACCTTTGCACCCAGTACTAGGGATGTGCATTCGTTTTTAACGAATGCATCATCTGCAACGAATAGGTCCCTATAGCAATCCCCCACGAATGAGAGAGAGAGAGAGGAGGGGTTGGGGCAGCAAGGAGGCAGATTCAGGGGTGTCTTTGCTGGCGGCGATAAGGTTAGTAACGTTATCGTCGCGTAGCGTGCCCAATAGCATCACCTTTCACGGTGGCTCTATTGGGTGCAAAAGCCGGTAGCGAAAACACCGTGGTGGTGCGAACGCTGCTGGCTTTCACAGGCCCGCCCCCCATTTTCGCTGGATTCACCATTCTGCGATAGAATGGTGAATCCAGGCCATTGTTAGGTGTACTGAAAGAAAGGAAATTGTCATTCATGTTTTTTATAACCAGAATGGAGGTTTACTCCTATACAAAATATTCTACAGTTATATGATGGGCACACCCTCACTCTTTCATGGAAGGAGCAGAGCATTATTGAAGAGATACCACAGCCAGCTTTAAAGAATGACTTGGCAACAAAGATCTTTTCATAGGATGAGGGGTAAGGGCCTGGCTTAGATGACTAGGTTTCTAGGACATCAAAAAGGAGGTTAACATTTTATTAGTAACCTCTTACAATACAATAAGTTTTAAAAGAAAGAATTTTAAAAGGTAAATTGTTTTTATGTGCCTGGTTAGGCATGTGGTCCATATTGAAAGGGGTTTATCCAAATAATTTTTGTTAGCCAGACATACACCAAGATTTGAATTCACCTTTCACTGAGTGATTAAACTTTATCTGGGTAAATCATTACCCAGAATAAAATGTACCCTTGTAAAAAAAGAGGGGGCACTGGGGCGTGACTTCATTTTATCCAGCTAGCACTGACTAAACTCTTAATAACTGTCAGTAAAGGAACCAATCAATGCCCAAATGAAGTGACTAAATTAATACTAAACATCAGTAGCTGTCAGATATCAAGGCACTCAATATTAAGTGGGGATCTATATTTATTAGATTTGTTTTCAGATTTTAGAGTGCAGAAAATTGAAATAAAATGCACTAAATGGAATTAGTGTGCACTATTTCAATTTACTACACACTAAATGGAAATAAATATTTTATGAATACAAAAAAAACAGATGAAAAATTTAAAATAACTAAATAAAAAAAAAATCATGAACATTTTTCAGCTGTAAAACCTCTAGTATTATGTGCAGCTAAAGGAGATAAGAACCTCTCCTCCTACTCTGAACAGCTATATTTGGATCACATATCCTAGCAACATAGGTTTAAGGATTTATACAGCCCTAATTAACTAATTCAACAAATGCTGTGGCTTCCAGAATGAATAGCAAAATGGTTAATATGAAATGGTAGGTCCTAGTAGAAATACTAGCAATCAGATGGTCCAGTTTGTCTGGCAGGCTGCAATGATAGAATCAACTAGCAGCTAGGTGTTGGTGTTTGAGGTAGTTGTGGGTGGATCCTTGGACCGGTGGCAGATGACCACGCCCCCGGGGGAAGATCCCTAGAGGGACCACCGGTCAGGCTCAGAGTATGGAGACAGACACACATTAGTTCTTTTATTAAGAACATAAGAACATAAGAAAATGCCATACTGGGTCAGACCAAGGGTCCATCAAGCCCAGCATCCTGTTTCCAACAGTGGCCAATCCAGGCCATAAGAACCTGGCAAGTACCCAAAATCTAAGTCTATTCCATGTTACCATTGCTAATGGCAGTGGCTATTCTCTAAGTGAACTTAATAGCAGGTAATGGACTTCTCCTCCAAGAACTTATCCAATCCTTTTTTAAACACAGCTATACTAACTGCACTAACCACATCCTCTGGCAACAAATTCCAGAGTTTAATTGTGCGTTGAGTAAAAAAGAACTTTCTCCGATTAGTTTTAAATGTGCCCCATGCTAACTTCATGGAGTGCCCCCTAGTCTTTCTACTATCTGAAAGAGTAAATAACCGATTCACATCACATTAAACAGTATATTGAACCACCGATTCACATTACATTTGTTTAACCAGGCACATCACATTAAACAGTATATTGAACCACCAGAGGTGGCAGTAGTGAGCTGGAAGTGCCCGGCAGGGCTGTAGTCCCTCAGGTACTGGAACAGTGATCCTGGATAACTGAGCTGTAGAGAAACTGAATATAGTGAGTAGGCAGGGTATGCAGAGTTCAGGAACAGAACCTTGATGGTAACACTCACACAATAGTCTCTAGAAGTAGTCCAGGTTTTGGAGTTAGGCACTCGAGGAGCGAGTACCTGGTTCCAGGAAAAGCTCTGAGAGAGAAAAGGTAACTCACTGATGTAGTAGGCAGCGATGACTTCCAGGCAGAATAAGTATTCAGCAACCAGTCCGGGAACATGGGCCCTCGAGGAACGAGTACCGGTTACTGACTGTGACTGAAACACAAAGAGAGAGTGAGGCCCCCGAGGAGCGGGTACCCCTGGTAAGTCCGAGGAGGCAGAGCAGCTTAGTTAGTGTAATCCTTGCTAACTCGATTAGTTAGCGATTTCTGAGACCTTATATATCCGGTACGGATGACATCATCTCAGGGGGACGCCCATGAGGTTTGCGCCACTGCTGGTACATCAGTCGGGGCCGCGCCGCGCACATGCCCTTAGGCTCTTGTGAATCATGGCAGTTTTCAGCGTCAAGCTGCTCCAGGGATGCCGGAGGGAGTCGGCAGAAAGACGCCGCGGCAGCCAAACTTCCATTAGAGCAAGAGGGAGTCGCCAAGGAGGTAAGGAGGGCGGAGTGGAGACGTCGAGCAGCGACGGTCACAACACTAGGTCTATCTAGAAAACTACAAATATTGTAATAACCGGGAGATCCATATTCAAAAGGTTAGCCAGAAGTTATCTACCTAAATGAAGAATTGGGCACTTATCTGGCTAAATTCTAGCCAGCTAAGGGGGTCATTTTCTATTGCTTATCGCATGCAATAAGCAGCTATTGCACACGAAAAGTCTCTTTTCGCATGCGATAGCTTGCCGGGGATGGAGTCAGGGCGGCAAGGAGGCAGACGCTGCGATGTCTTCGCTGGTGGTGATAAGGTAAGCACCATTATCGTCGCCAGTAGCGCGCCCAATAGCACCACCTTTCACAGTGGTGCTATTGAGTGCAAAAGCCAGTAGCGATAACACTGCGGTGGTGCAATGGCTGCCAGCTTTCACAGGCCCACCCCCCCTGCCCCCGTTTTCGCTGGATTTACCATTCTGCGTTAGAATGGTGAATCCAGGCCTACGTTAGAGGCGCTCCAGGGCACAACTAAGAGGAGTTCAATTAGCCGGTTACATTATCTGGAAAACTCTGATATCAAAGTTAGCCAGCAAGTCTGGTCTGGCAAAAGAACTGTCCTAAAGATAGCCAGATAAAGTTAGCTGGTTATCTTTAAGATAGTTGGCTATATTCAGTAGTAGGGATGTGCATCACTTTTTTGACGAATTAAAATATCATACAATATTTCCTAATTCGTCATGTATCAGGGTTCCCAAAAATGATAGGAAAACTCCACGAAATTTCGTGCGGTTTTCTTATTGTTTTGGGGGGGGGGGGGGGGAGAAAGGGCACATGGAAAAAAAAAACCCAAACCCACTCCAACCCTTCAGATCTAATTATTTACAATCCCCCACCCTCCTGACACCCCCCAAAACTTGCCTAAAGTTCCTGGAGGTCCAGCAGGGGTCCCAGGAGCGATGTCCCCCTTTCAGGCCGTCGGCTGCCACTAATCAAAATGGCACCGGTGGCCCCTTGCCCTTACCATGTGACAGGGGCTATCGGTGCTATTGGCCGGCCCCTGTCACATGGTTGGAGCAATGGATGGCCCGCTCCATTTTTAAGAAGGTGCCAGCTGTCCATTGCACCTACCATGTGACAGGGGCCGGCCAATGGCACCGATAGCCCCGACACATGGTAAGGGCAAAGGGCCGCCGGCGCCATTTTGTTTATTGGCAACCGATGGCCCGAGAGCGGGAGATCGCTCCCAGGACCCCTGCTGGACCACCAGAGACTTTAGGCACGTTTTGGGGGGGATCAGGAGGGTGGGGGATTGTAAATAATTAAATCTGAAGGATTGGGGTATTTTTTGTTTTTTTCGAATCAGGACAGCTGAAAAAAAAACCAGTCAGAACCGCGGGAAACAAAATTTCCCGCAGTTCTATGACAATGAAACCGGAAACAATTGCCGGTACGATACACATCTCTATTCAGTAGTGCAGCTGCACTATTGAATACACCTCCAAAGTTAGCCAGCTAAGTTTATCCTGCTAACTTTGCTATGCAGACAGCGACTGAATATAGATCTTTGCAACTCCCAGGAAGTGCTCACACAGCTGGGTCCGTCTGGCGGGCTATGCAGGGAATCTAGGAAACTCACTAGTAATTTTATCTATTTAAATCAGGCTCGATGATAGAATCAAATGATCAGCTGGTTTGTTTGGCAGACTGCAAATCAGACTCCACATCAGAAATAACTAGAAGAAACACAGGCACTCGTGTAGCTGGGTCTGTCAAGTAGAGTATGCAGTGGGTTTGGCAGGCTAGATGTTCAGGCAACAGTCAGCTACATAATTTTACTGGTTATTTGTATCATTACACAGCTTTTTCGTTAGACATAAGAAAGGTGGAGTGCTGGATGGAACTAAGTGGGGATTTTGTATGCTCATTTACCCAAGATGGTAGACTACAGATGAGGAAAACAAAAAAAACCAAATACCATCCTGGATAAGGATAAATATATTACAAGTCATCACACTTTGTGGCCGAATAGTATCTTTAGCAGCACGAATAGAATAATTTAGCAGAACAGATGGGCAAATTGGTCTTTTTCTGCCATCCTCTACCATGCTACTATTGCAATTTAAGTCTAAAGTATTATAATATATAATTATCAATGATGCAGATGAACAATTTTATATAATGAGTAAAAACTTTCAAGGGCTTGATCATGATACTGGATCTCTTATTAATCCTGCACTCTCCCAGATCAATTCAAGGCAAAGTGTAGAGGAATTCATACCTTCATTTATATCCTGTTGAAATCTAGAGATATGATAAATAGCCAGGCAGCCAAGTACAGAGCAAACGCTAAGCACACTCTGCTGCCCTTTGCCCTGAATTTCTCTGGAAGAATAGGGCATGTTTTGCTTGTATTTGTGTGTGCGTTCTCCCTGCACCTATAGATGTGGAATCCATGGCCTTCTACAAAAGCCTTTTCTTCTAAAACTGTATCAATACTTTATTATCCTGCTGGAAAACCAAACTTAAGTTACAGTGACAACATACTAAGAACAATTAGTTTTTAATCAACTCCATTTGAAAGCAATTACCATCCACGTTTAAAATAAGCAGTAACTGCACTACACAGGCTATCCAACAGATTCCCGATTACAAACATTTGTTTTTGTATGATTGATACTTATTTCTTTGTTTGTTGTTCTCCATGTCTCTTAGGATATATGTTTGCACTCTTTGAATATAAGCCTATGATTAATTCTATGGAAAGATCTTTCTGTGCATATAGTAAAACAAAAGGCCCTTGCCACAAAGCCTTTGTTCAACTCATGTGGTAGGACTGAGATCTAATTTCTTGACATGCTGTAAATTCACCAGTCAGCAAATGACCTCCTCTGCTCCCTGTTGTCTTCATTTATTGTAATGGAACAGCTTCCATGTGCATTTGATTTACTTACATTTCATACTGCAAGGGAGATAATGGTAAATAAACATAAAAGAACAGACATGTCATTAAATCAACCCACAGCGCATTCAAGAGATTGGGACGCACATCATAAACTGAGCCAAAATGTTTCTGCAATTATTACAAAACTTTTTTCAATAATAATTAAGAAATACATGGAATGATGGTTTATTTTTGTGGTGTAAATGAAATTCTATTCCAAAATCCCTTGCCTTTAACATACCTTCTGTAAAATAAACAGGCCTGCTGTAGATCTGTCTCTTGCTGGGGAGGAGGGGGAGGTTCTGTGCTCACTTTTGAGGTTTTGAAGCTCTGTTAGTTGAACTACTAGTTGAAAGTATTAACCTGTTCTGTTTCCTCTTTTATCCTAAATATACTGTGTATTAGTTATAGCTTTGCAAATATTAACATTTACATTCAAGGAAATGAATGCTTAACTATGATGCATGTTTTTAATTGGCCATATTCAATATTCAGTCCCAAGCGTCACCAGTGCCTACCACTAAAAAAATAAAATGCTGCCTTTAAAAAACTGATCCCCCATGATAACGACTTTTACAATAAATTTTACTTTCTTCATCCACATTTGAAAGAACAAATCCAATTTTTTTCTAAATGCCAATAATGTTTTGTCAAAACGTTACATTCTGTACTAGCAGTATGTCAATATATCCATTCAGAAATGAGTTCTACTGGGTTGCATCTTAGTTCTATTCTTCAAGATATACTTGAGGAACTTGCTCCTGAGGAACGCAATAAAATGGTATGGTTGGGGTGTTCAGACCAACGTATTGAAAATGCAGGGAGGTGGGAGGGAGTGGGGGGAATGAAGCTTAAGTCATACCAGTTTTGAACGGGAATGGGTCGGGACAGGAAGATGCGTGTGGGGGGGGGGGGGGGGGGGGGATGTAGTGATCTACTGACTGTAGCCATTTCAACTATTTCAGGAGGCGGCGCACAGCCTGACAGGCCATATGCAAAATTTGGAGGGGAGAAGGAGGAAGAATTGGGCTATATGCCCCTTAACTTTTTTTTTTTTTTTTTTAACTTGGCTGTCAGTGCTCCTTAACCAGAAATCTTTTAAAGATAACTGTTTAAGTAGCAAGTTTTCTGGCCACAGAAAGCCAGATAACTTGAGAAGCCAACTGGCTATATTCAAACATAGCTGGTTAGGTTTTAAAGTTATCCAGCTACATGTAGATAGACAGTTAACTTTTTAGCATGTACATTCAGCAAGACGTTTATCACACCGAACATAGAAAACAAGCTATCTGTCTACCTTTACCTGGATAACTTGTCCACTAAATGGCCTACTGAATATTGGCACCCCGGGTCTAGAAAATGACAGCTGAAATATTGGTAATATTCTAGTAGTCACTAATCACTTCACCCCGCCAAAGATCAGTGTGCAACTACTGTGGCAAAAGTACTATGGGAGAAATGCTTTGTCCATTACAGATTCCACAACAGTATCCATTCAGATCAAGGATGAGACTTCGAGAGTTGCCTAATTAAAGAAATGCTTTAGATTTCTGGTATTAAGTAATTGCACACTACCCCGTATCACCCTCAAGGCGATCCATACATGAGTGATTCAGTCGAATCCTGTTGAATATGCTGGGTATTCTAGCCCCAGGGCAGAAATGTCAATGGCGCCAGCATGTGAGTAGGTTGATTCATGCCTATAATTGCACAAAGAATAATGCTACTGGATATTCTTCCTACTACTTCATGTTCAGTAGGGAGGCCCGGTTGCCAGTGGATGTGTGCTTTAGAGTGACTCCCAATGGCAACTCCACACAAAGCTATCTTAAATACATTGAGGACTTGAAGGAGCAATTCATCCTGGCCTACCAGGCAGCCGCTTAAGCTGTGGGAAGCCAAAACACCAGTAACAAAGTCAGATATGATGCCAGTGTTAAAAATCAGGAACTGAGTGACAGAGAGTGGGTTCTAGTGAAAGCCTTGGATATCCCAGGAAAATACATGTGGGCAATTTGAAGGCACAAGAACCCTATTTCATTGTTTCCAAGTTGCCCAACCTTCCCATTTACAGTGTGTCCAGAAAGTGGACAAGGCCCTAGAAGGACATTACACAGAAATCATCTGCTCCCTATAGGGCAGATGGCATAATTGTCTTCACCTGAAGCTGTTCCTCGTCTGGGCCCCAACCACAGAGACTATGGTAACTGAAGTGCCAAATGGATGGCCCACCTATAGGCGCAAAGATTGCACGGGCCACTTAATAAAGCCATCAGACAGTGAGGACTCTCAGTCAGAGATGGAATATTCTGCTGCTTTCCCAAGGAATGAAAGTTCTGATCACATTGAGTTGGTGCTTTTCACCCAAGCACCAGCCGCTAAGCCATCAGAAACACCCTGCCCTCAGGCCGGAGAAGGTTCAGGCCAAAGAAGGTTCAGCTAACCCCCAATCTGGCACCAACTTAAGCACCACCCTCTATCACATGTCAGCCACCTATACACAAAACTGTTGGGGCCCCCTCTGATGGGTTGGGTGTACCTCTAGCATCAATAACACCTGAACCTCTAATGAGTAAGTATGGTAGGAGGGGCTCCAGGTGGTACAGACTCACATGACCAGGATGTGCCAAGTGGGGTGCCCCAGGTAGTTGATGATGCCCCTTCACTATAAAGATTGTGCTTTTGAAAATCCCCTAGTTGAAGATGGTGAGGAGAGGGAAGTATAAGCCAGGAAAAGAATAATTAAATTTATGAAGTACAATCCAGGAAAAGAATAGTTAAACTTATGCAAAAGTCCACATATGACAAGCTAAGAGTGACTACTGATATCTCACTGCAAGTAGCCTCCCAGGGTGTAGTGACCACCATAAAAAGAACACTGGGTTTGAGTTGTAAAGTGGATGTTGCTGTTTTATTAGCTAGTCCCAGAAACGTATTAATGAATTAGATGCTTAGCCTGTTTCTCTTTCAGAGACATGAAAACAAGCATTTTGCTTAAGTGTGTATTTTACGGGGGGAGGGCAGGAAAATATAGCAGAATCTATCAATTTGGCTCCCAGCCCCCATGAGTTTGCAGTGGATTAGAGACTAAGTAGTACAATGAAGATGTTTGCTATTGTACTACTACACTGTTCCTCAAATTTACATAGGAAAGTGTAGCATGTACAACCTACTAGCAGTCACCTGTTGCCAAACAAGAAAAAAAACACTGCCTCTGGAACTGTCTATGTTTTGCTAAAATTTTGTTTTCACTGGCAGCAGCTTGTATTGCCTTAGATCCAGCACTTATAGGGTTAAAAAGTTTGGAAAGGGGCTGTACTGATTATCCTGCCAGAGAACAGCACTTAGCTAGCCAGCAGAGGAAGCATAATGGCTGATAGGAGCCATGCCAAATAAGGTGCAATTTTCTCTCTCTCTCTATTTCCAATTTTGTTTCATTTTGTAGGTTGAAAAAATGATAGAAAACCCCACAACATGTTGTGTATTTTTTTTCTATTTTTTGAGGGGGTGGGACAAAAAAAGCAATATTTAAAAAAAAAAAAAACAAAACAACCCAGTACCAGCCCCAACCCTTCCTGTTTATTAAAATATTCAGCGACCACCCCCTCCCCCCCACCTCACCCCCAGGACTCACCAAAATTTCCCTAGTGATCTAGCGGGGGCACGGGAAAAACTTCCTGCTCCTGGCCCTGCGGCTGCTATTATTCAAAATGGTGCCAGTTGCCTTTTGCCCCATCTTGTGACGGGGCTACCAGTGCCCTGGGCTGCAACCATTGCCTGGCAAAGGCTGCACAGTTCACTCATTAGCATTTTCTTGCCACTAGGGATCCTCTGTGTTTATCCCTTAACTGCCACTATCCTTCTCACTGCCACCTCCTCCGGGAGTGCATACTAGGTATCCACCATCCTCTCTGTGTAAAAATATTTCCTGACATTTGTTCCTGAATCTACCCCTTTGGAGGTTCAGATTGTGATCTCTAGTTCTATACCTTTCTTTCCATTGAAAAAGCTTGGCTTTCTGTACATTAATATGATTCAGGTACTGTATTTAAGAGTATTTCTATCCCGTACTCTACATAAGTAGCTTTAGATGACTAAAAACACTGTACATAGTCAAAGTATAAAAATTATACATAAAAATAACAATAGAAAAGTAAAATGGGAGGGGAAGGGGGAAAACTATAATTTACATTATAGTTCTTTCGAGATGATAGACTGGAAGCATGCCTGAATTTTCTCTATTTGCCAGGTTAACTTTAATTTGAGAAGGTTTGTTTGAAGAAAAAAAATGTAGATCTGAAATCTCTCATATTGGTTCAGGAAGGGAGCTCCAAAGTCTTGGATCTACAATTGAAAATGCTTGATTTTGTGTGATGTCACATCTTGTTGTTTTTACAATAGGTACTTCCAGGAGGTTTTTGTTGGCAAACCACAGTTGCCTGGTTGGCCTATAAATCGTAAGGGAGGTACTTAGGCAAATAGATGAGTCATGTATATTAAATTAAATTAAATGTAACTGATAATACTTTAAACTAAATATGATGAGCAACTGGGAGCCAATGTAAGGAAATTAAAGCCAGGGTTAAATGGTCTCTTACGCATGTTCAAGTAAGGAGGAATACTGCAGAGTTCTGAATTATTTGTAAAGGACAAGTGACACATACCGATAAACCAAGATATAAAGAATTACAATAATCTAGACTGTCCAGTACCAATGACTTCAGATCTAAACGGAAGCTGTGAGTTTCAAGAAGTGACTTCAAGCATTTCAACAAAAACAGTTTGTAGAAAAATGATTTTACCACAGTAGATATATGATATTGCAAAGAGACTGGAGTGAATTATTATGCCTAGGTTTCTAGCTTTATGAGTAATTGGAATGCCATATCATTGGAAGTTTAGGGTGGTAGGAATCTTGAAGGTGGGGCATTTGAAACCTGAAAGTAACATGATTTATGTTTTAGCAATGTTTCATTTCAATCTATATGGGATAACCAGTATTTTACAGAGTTTATACAGAGAGTGACAAGATCTAGTGCATAGAACTGGAGGAATTATAAGGGACAAAAGATTGGATATCAGCATACATTTTGTAATTTACACCTAGACATGCCAATAGTTGACAGAGGGGTGCTAGGTAAATGTTGAAGAGTGTGTCAGAAATTGCTGAGCCTTGGAGAATTCCAGAGGACACAGCATTCCATCCAATTTGAGTAAGAAGAACCAATGTTTATTTGCCGAGTTCTCTCTTTTAAGTATGATGAAAAACAACTGAGTACTGTTCCAATAATGCCAACAGATTGTAGTCTTCTAAAAAGGATAATGTGGTCAAGGGTGTCAAAAGCCACAGCTATAGCAAGCAATACAAGTACGTAATCAGTATTATAGTCAAAATCATAGATTATGGTGTTAAATGAGGAACGTAGTGGTGTTTCTGTATTGTATCTTTGCCTGAATCCATGCTGCTGCTGATTAAAAATGTGACTACCACTGATGAAATCAGTGACTTTATGAACAACAACAGATTCTATAGCTTTTACTAATGAGATGAGAGATGATAATCGCCTCAAATTGGTAAAATCTGAGGGGTCAGTGGATGCCTTTTTGGAGATAGGAGTCACTGAAGCATGTTTTAATCAAGCAGGTAGTTTTCCTGTTGAAAAGGATAAGTTTACAATCTTGGAGACATATTCAGAAATTACATCCTTGGACAGCCTGAACATGGAAGTGGGGCAAGGATTCAGATAACAGGAGGAGGAATTCATCTTTATCAATATTAGCTTAACAGTCTCTGCAGAAACCATTCTAAAGGAATCTGATTGTTGCACAGGGATAGTGACAGTAGGCATAATAGGTAACAGAAGATTGGAAAACTTTTGTTACATTGACTATTTTTTCTGAGGAAAAAGAGGCTAACATTACAATAGTATGGTTTTACCAAGTTTGTGGCTTTAATACTGGAGGAGGTTAATGATTTCACTATACTAAATAGTTAGGCTTTAGTATAATTACCTGTATCATACTTCCCCATCTCACCTCTCTTCATTTATTTATTTTATATTCTGCCTTTCAGGTGCTTCAAAGAGGATTACATTCAAGTGTTGTAGGTATTTCTCTGTCCCTGTCCTAAGTTTGTGCTTGATGCAATGGAGGGTGAAATGAGTTGCCCAAGGTCACAAGGAGCAACAGTAAGATTTGAACCCTTGCTTCCCTGGTTTGTAGCTTGCTGCTCTAACCCCTAGACTACTCCTCTACTCATCTCATAGTAGGGATGTGAATCGTTTTTGAACGATTAAAATTATCGTCAGATAATTTTAAAATCGTCCAAAATTGTTAGAGTGCACGATACAATACAAATGCCCCCGATTTATCGTCAGGGGCATTTGTATTGTATCGTTAAATAGGGCGCGAGAAAACCGGCACACCAAAAAAACCCTAAAACCCACCCCAAACCTTTAAAACAAATCCCCCACCCTCCTGAACCCCCCAAAATGTTTTAAATTACCTGGGGTCAAGTGGGGGGTCCCGACGCGATCTCCCTCTCTCTCTGGCCACGGCTGCATTGAGGAATGGCGCTGGTGGCCCTTTGCCCTTATCATGTGACAGGGCAAAGGTAGCGCCGGTGCCATTTTGGTTCCTGGCTCCCGACGTCACGCGTGCAGGAGATCACCCCCGGACCCCCGCTGGACCCCCAGGGACTTTTGGCCAGCTTGGGGGGGGGCCTCCTGACCCCCACAAGACTTGCCAAAAGTCCAGCGGGGGTCCGGGAGTGACCTCCTGCACGCGGGCCGTATTGCCAATCTTCAAAATGGCGCCGGCGCTACCTTTGCCCTCACTATGTCATACGGGCTACCGTATGAGGTTGAGATGAGGTTGCACCATGGAGCAATGAATCTAGTGACTTTCTTCAAGAAAGAGTTGGCAACACTGCATAGATGTTGGAACGGGGTTGACCATTCAGACCCTAGTTCATCCAACCTTAACTCAGGGACATACCATCCCTGCCTGCAGGCAGAAAGAAGACCTTAGCAGTTTTCTAACATTGAGTATTTTATTGGTAGGTCTAGGAAAGAATAATTCTAATCTATGATTTATACAAAGAATGTATATAAGAAAGAATAACATTTACTATAAACATAAATTGACAGTGGGGGATGGAGATGTGGATGGAGTTGGGAGTGGATCTAGACGCACAGCTTTGTTACCACCTCACTACTACCACCAAACAAAAAGGCGTTCTACTGCCCTTGCGAGAACCAATCCTCAAAATATCTTTTACGGAGATATCACCGAGATCAAGCTGTAGTCCTGATTTTGCACCATTAATTATTTGAGGAAGACAAACAGGTACTGGGACTCAGATGGGAGACCTTCCAAGGACCATAGGTGTCAAAGTTGAAACTATAGCACAATCAGTATGATCAGATAAGACGGGATATGGAACAGGAGCATTTCTGTCACAATCTTGCTGCTCAAGTCCAGCAATCCTGTCCACAGAGGTAAAACACTGCTCCAAGCCTTCACACTGGTGTCCATTAAGAGGGCTTGAGGGTTTGGGGGGAGAAATTCAGACTTTGGGGCTTAGAGGGGTTTCCTCCAGCTCAGTACTCAAGCTATCTTGCAGTGGTGATTGGGATAAAAAACATATAGATCCATTGAGCCATGTATAAAGGTCAAATATGGGAAGAAACTACAGTTTTCCCTTTTCTTTCCCATCTTTAGTCAAAAAAAAAAAAAAACCTGACATGAGGCATATCCCTTAGGCGCATGGTTTCAGTGCACAGGCAGCACGCAACTGGTTGTCGTCTTATCAAGGGTTGGCAACTTGCCTCCCTAGGAGAATCAGGATCAGGTAGGGTGAGATAAACTGGCTCTGCATTTTAGTCATTTTGATATTGACATATATTGTTACTTCTCCCCCTTTTCTGCTAACCCTATCAATCCTAAACAGATTGTAACCTATTATGACTGTATCCATTTTATAGAAGTCATTAAGCAACATCTCTGTGATGGACAATGTCCAGTTCTTCCTCCACCATATGGGTTTGAAGATCAGGTATTTTATTACTTAGACTATGAGCATTTGTGCTCATGGCCTCCCATTTATTTCTTCTTGGGTTTTCTATACACTGTATATCCTCACGACTGCTCCCCTCACCTTCCCTGTTGCTTAAGAGTAGATTGAGTTTTCCACTTTTGTGATTTTCTCTACAGTCATTTGTTTGTGGGGTATGACAGCCCAAATTCGTTATTTTCCATTCACCACCTACCTTCTTTAAACACTTGGCACAAATGACCTGAATTTCTCACTTAAGATCTTTATTTCTCTAACATAAAGATGAAGGCCATTATTACAGTAAAGCCTTTTGTTTCATGTACAGACCCAGTCCTCAATATATCTCAAATTTTCCTCCTTGCACCAGGTTATGAGCCACTCATTAAAGTTGGTGATACAACCAAGTCTTACATTTCCTTTACCAGGAGCAGGCAATATTTCTGAAAATGCTACCATCTTCACCCAATGCTTGAGCCCATTCCCTAAAGCCTGGAAATCTTTCTGTACTTTATTGACTTCATTTATGGCCATGTCATTGGCTCCCATATGGATTATGAGATCAGTGTCAGAATTCCATACTTTGTGATGGTATAAAGAACCTGTGAAGGGACTTGAGTTGGTTGGGGTGAGCATAGACTCAAATGCATCATGGTGTGTCAGATTTTTACACTCCTGATGTACTGGAGTTAGATAATAGTGCAGGTAGTGTCAATACTGGTGCCCCTGCAGTTGCCAGTACCAATGCCATAGCCGCTGGTGTGCTGAGAGCTTCCGGGATAGGTTAGATCTCAATCTGCATTGATGTCAAATGCCGGCACACCAAATTAAGGCAGCTGACACGTCAAAATCTCCTGAATCTTCTTGTTCATTTATTTATTTTAGATTTAGTTCATGCCTTTTCATAGTAGCTCAAGGTGAGTTACATTCATGTACTGTAGGTATTATCCTTGTCCCCAGAGAGCTCACAATCTAAAGGCCTCATTACTAAGCACGTTTCCATAGACACAGAATGGGAGAAAAGCTTTAGTAAATCAGGCCTTCTGTTTGTACCTAATGCAATAGAGGGTGAAGTGACTTGCCCCCAGATCATAAGGAGCAACAGCGGGATATGAACTCTGGTGTCCCTCCTTGAAAATTGCCAGCACAAACATGGATGGGAAGCAGGAGGAGAGGTCACATCTTCCTGAGACACCTAAGGTGTATTAGAGCAGTGGTTCTCAAAATGTGTGTTGGGGCACACTGGTGTGTTGCAGGGCCAGCAGGAGGCTGCTGTCTCATCAGCCTGGGTGGGAGATGGTTGACTTCTCCTTTATTGGGCAGGAGGCTACTCTCGCTTCCTTCTCCTCTTTCTGGCCCAGAGGGAAGTTGTTTCCTCCTTCACCCAGATCAGAGCGAGACATTGTCAACTCCTACTGGCTTGGGCCCAATGGAACACCAACTTTATCTTCCCCCACTGTGCTTCGAAGTGATGCTGCAGATGCTCTCTCTTCACCCTGTGGGGAGTAGGGAAAAAGAGATTGGGGATGTTGGGCAGGGAGAGGTGGAAGAGAGCGGGAGTGTGGGGCTGCTGATCTGGAAAGGGTGGGAAAGAGGGTTGGGAGTAGCTAAACAGGGAGGGGGAGAGGGGAAGAAAGGGGAAGGGTAGTCAAGCAGAGGAGAGAGGGAACAAGGGAAGAGGATGCAGGGGGGGAGGTCAGGAATGCTGGGCAGGGATATGAGTGTGAGGGGATCATTGAAAGGGAATAATTGGGAGAAGGGGCATGGAGGGAGGGAGGGAGTGACAGGGTGCACGAGCCATAAAATGTCAGTTTAGGAAATGTGCATTTCTTCTGTCTTTGTACTTTGCTTAATGTAGGAGGACATGTATTTCTGTTTCTAGTTCTCCAGTTTTGCTCTGCATGCAGAGTGGCTTTTCAGGGTTTCCATTCCAGTTTGTGTCTCCACATTTGCAATTTATGGTCTTTAATCCTGTGAGTGTAACAGAGGTGAGGTATTTTGGTAGCATGTAGGCATTTGCATCAGTCTTATTTGTTGTGTTTTCTCACTAGGACACTGCACTGGTACTGCACTGCTGCCTTTTCATAGGCAGGGCAATTGCTGTTTAGTGTGCTTCAAGTTAGTGTTGCTCTGGTATGGCAAGTTTTGTTTTTTTTTCTGGTTTTGTATTTTACAATGCGCCTGGTAGTAGAGGGAGTTTGTGTTGTTTTTACTGTACTGAGATGACACCAGAATCAGAATATCTTTTTTGTATGGTGTGTGGTACAGGAAAATATCCAAATTCTGCTCTGCACCCACTGTTCGAGGTTGAGGGTACCTGTGAATGTAGAGTATTTGTTTATATTTAGCCCTGTGATGGTTACGTGTTCAGTGTGTCATGCATGGGAGCATCAGCTGTCAGGTGTGTCCCAATAGAAAAAGACTGAGAACCACTGTATTAGAGGATGTGCCTTGTGCCCTTTGAGGTTGCAACATCCCCTAGATTTTCTCGAATGTGAGCAGCCTTCTCAGAGGGGGTGGGAGCAGCTATGTAATCCAATAATACTGCCTAATACCATTTTATCGCTTTGAGGTACAGGGGGCAGTATTACTGGATTGGATGTGGAAGTGGGAAGTGGAATAGTAATCGCTAACAGTTGCAGTTGTGCTGCAATTGTTGTAGTATTGATGAGTGACCTTGGAATTTTTAAGTAGAATTTAAAATTATGATGATTACATTTAGAAGAGGTCTATTTGGATGATATACAGTATGTAGGGTGTATATAATTGTAGATGCTTAGTTTGATGCAGGATGAAGATAACGTGGAGTGGAAGTGTTCCCCCTGAAAAAGCCCATTCTGGAATAAATGAGGGGCTTTTGTTGGGGTAGTTGATGATTTCACATAAAGGAAAGGAATCAATACAATGATATAATGAGAAGAAGAGATGAAGTCTATGGCCTGTTAGAGGATTAGATTGATTATTTTTAGAGTTCTCTCACATATATATAGGTTTTTAGCTAATTAATATGTATGAATGCGGGTGTTTTGTTGAATATGTATGAGTGATATGGGAATATTAGCATGAGGTGATCTCATATTGTATGTTTCTATGTGCAGGATGTTTTAAATATACTAAACAGTAACAACTTTCATAGCAGCGCGTGGGCACACATATGCATTCATTTGTCAGCCTGTGCCCAGGGACATAGCCATTTTATGACATGCGCACATGTGATAAAATAGCCTGACTGGGCATGCACCTTTGCACACAAACGCCACTTTTACTGCATAAGAATGGTGATTTTAAAAAGACACATGTGCCAACGCCATTGCCAGCTTTCCCAGTTGTTTCCAAGTATGCACAGTTCAGAGATAGGACTTCCAAGCCCCCCTAGTTTAATACCCTTCTTTCCCCCATTAGACCAGCCTCTTCTAATCCCGCTGATCTGTCTAGATAGTTTTTGTTTTGTAAGTTGCATGTCATCCGTAGCAGAAGTAAAGTTACACGGCTGGAGGCCAGGGCACGCGCCAGTGCACAAAGATATTTGTGTGCTAATTTCAAGTTTAAATCCGGGACCATCTCTGCCCCGCCCAGACCATGCCCCCTTTTTGACCTTTTCTTTTCGGCAGGTACCCACATATCCAGGCAGCTTTTAAAATCGCCGGCCCGACATTCACGCATCCCTTAATTTCAACGTGCATCGGGCTTTTAAAATTCACCTGTATGTTTGTATTTTTCAAGATGTTTTTGAGAGTATTTTGTATGAATGTTACAATGTACCACATTGATTTAGAGTTATTACTGTGTAAAATATATTAAACAGAGTAAAATTATTTGATTGTATTGAATTCTCTCATTGGATATTAGTATTGTAAGCGTATTTGAGAGTGAACTTTTACCTTCAGTTGTATGTTTACCTTGAATAAATAGGCAGGAGAATACTAAGGTAAACTGGGACCTCAGTACAAAAAAAAAAATAAGGGTTAAAGCTTCAAAGTAAGATACTGGAGCAAACAGGAATACAAAGGCAGAGCTAGCAGAGTTGCTGCATCAGCAGACGTTAACCACTACTGACCTGGAAGTAATGTCCAATTAGGACCTGCTCTTGAAAATCCAATCAAATAGCAGTGGGTTCTGATTTAAGGCAGATTTTGATGAATTAAAGAATAAGCCGGCAGCCATCCAGTACCCAGTGTCTGGATAGGTCACAAGGATCTGAGTTTTAAAGCACATTTTTAAATACATCTTCAATTATGAAGTTCATTGTGGTTAATGTTTTGCTTTCATTACGGCATGTTGAAATATATTAAATATTTATATTCACTATAGAATAATGAATGTTTAAAGCATTTTTTACTTCCAAGTAGCTGTAATATGTTTTCCTCCTCCCCCAAACTACCAGTAAATCTCGCTTAGTAAATTGTACCTGCACACAATATTGTGTCACATTGTACCTCCTTAGATAAAGATTTACGTTCACTTTTAAAATGGTTCTTGGCAGCCAGTTTAACCAGAACAGTTGGATCTGTGGCTTTGAGCTTGAATCAACTTGTCTTCCTGGTGCTTGAATCAAATAAATTTAAAATAATAGGAGATCATATACAAAAGGTGAAAGAAAGGGCCTAGAAACTAAATGTCACATTGAATTAGATTAGAAAACAGTTTAAATTAGAATGATAAATCTTTAACAAGTTTGCTGGTGCAAGATGTTTTATTTAATCTAAAGGGTGTCCTGGCATTTCAGCTGAGCAACAGCTTGATCTCATACAGCATGATATACTAAAGGGTTTTTCCCATTTTGTATTCATGGGAAAAATGTTTATTACCACTGGCCCATAATTAGAGCAAAGAAAGAAAACAAGAAAGGTCTGATTCATTAAAGCTATTCTCCCATTCTGTGCCTATAGAAGAAGACTGTGGTGTATCTGACCCTAAATCACAGTTTATCAATTTCTGTATTTCACGTTATAGCCACCAATTTTCTTTCATAGGCTTTAGGTTCTGCTAGTCATTCTGTTGATATCCCACAAAGTAATGCAGAAAGGCTTGTTAGTATAAATAGGCACAAACGTAAGCATTAAGTCAGTTCCGAAATGTTTCCCTTTGGTAACAGTAAACTGAAAATTTGTCATAGTCTGGCAGGCTGGAATCATGGATTACCCCTACAAGAGCAGCACAGAACTGCAGGATAGGACTGGACATAGTCTTCTACCTGGCCAGCCCCCCTCCCCCTTGGGTTGAGCCTGCAGGTTCTAGGGGCTGACAGGACTTTCCTTACAGAGAACAGCATAGTGGAAGAACAAGAATTGGAGACAATGCTGGGACTGAAGACAGGCACAACTGGAGACAAGGACTGAGAACAAAGGCAAAGATTGGGCTGGAGACATGGCTGGTACTGATGACAAGCAGGAGCTGGAGATACAGGCACGGCTGGAGACATGGCTTGGAACCAAGGGCAAGGCTTGGGCTAGAGAGACAAGGCTGGTATTGATAGCAAGCAAATGAGGACGAACTGAGGGCAGGCCTGGACTGGAGACCGTGGCTAGAGTGGACAGGACAGGACGGGACAGGACAAGACAAGAGTAGACCAGAGCTGGACAAGGACAGGACCAAAACAAGCAAACAAGAAGGCCCAAACAGGCCACAATGCTGGGCTAGATGAACCTAGAGGGCTTGAAGGCCACAAGGCAGGACAGGAAGGCCAAAGAGACCACAGAGCAAGACAGAAAAGCAAAAGAAGGCAGGCCAATGAAAAGAGCCAAGATGACTCAAAGAGGAAAGGGGTGCATGGAGAGGCTGGGATAAATAAGTCTGGAATTGCCATGACATGTGATCAGCAAGAAGGTGGTTAAAGCAGGAGGAAGCGTGGCTCCATGAGGACGTCTGCTGGTGGGGAGGCTGCCTAGCAGCCGGGATCATGACAAAATGTTAATTCTTTCAGAACATAAGTTGTTTCAACTTGGCTTTCTGTGAAAAAAAAAAAAAAAAAAGATTATTTAAAAGGCAAGGGTTGCTGAGCTAGCAAGCAGCAGGTGCATATAAGACCATGATTCTTATTGGCTAGTATAAACATACTTTGCAAACTTATAAGAAGTGTAGGTATTTTACATCAGAACCTGGCTCCCACTAATCTCCTCCACCCTATCAAGGAGGTAAACCTGCTGCGAAATTATGCATTTAATAAATCTACTCTGAGATCACTTATTTCTTGTTATTCTTCTTCTATTCCACTACTTCTAGAAGCTCAGCCCAGGCTTCACAGAAGTCAGAAAAGGAAGCATGACAATCTCCAGGAAAACTGATTCTGACATGTACTTCCACCTGCATGGTGCCTACTCAAGTTGGATCTGAAAAACTGTCTGGGACAATTTCATCTGTAAGCTATTTAGAGCCAACATTATAAATCCCTTTATTAATGATTTATAATTTAAAAAAAATATTCACAAGGAACAATATTCCTCATCAGAAATACAGGCAATCACAAGAGCAATAGGCCAAAGGCCCTATATAGATAATTATAAGAAAAGAAAACAATGTATGCTATCTTTGCAAAGTCCTTAACAAGGTAGTGACATGGATAATAGTTAAAATGAAAAAAAAAGAGAAAGAATTAATAGCAAAAAGAGGCATACAACTCAACAAATTAAACAAAAGCAAGATTATAAATATATGTTTATAACTACCAATATATAAACAATCTAATAAATCCCAGTGGCAAATTCAAAGATAAACACAGAACCCACTAATGGCAATATTTTAGGTTTATTGCATTTGCATATCTTCTTTTTAATTGTATTTTAGATTTTATTTTATTCACAGATCTTCCTTGAAGATCTTCCTTGAAGCCATAGCTCCTGAATTCTTTCTTAAACTGTAGAAAATTCCTTGAAAACAAATTTAAAAAGTGAGTTATGAAATCAATGTCCCATTTTTCAAAAAACAAGATATCAAAAAATATAAAAAAATTAGTGGGGAAAAAACCTCAGACAGCACCCAAGAGTGCAAGACTTCTTAGGATTATTCAGCATTTAACTGCCATCACAGGGGAAAAAAAACATTCAAAACCAAATCCTATAGGCAACATTAATTCAAAAATTCCTGGCCATATACTGTAACCTTGGCATTTACTTCAGCATTTCTTCCCAAATGGATTTTTAAAACAGCAATCAACAAATTCACAGTTCTTAATTTGTTTTTGATGATCTGTAAATAAAATAAAATCTAAAAAAGAAGATATGAATGTGCAGTAAATATTAAAAATGGTCACTACTGGGTTCTGTGTTTATCTTTGTCTATAAGCATCAAAATATCTACAGCAGATGAAACTAGATCAATAACCAGGTCCAGGCACTGAAGCAACATTAGACTCTGAGTTACAATATTATATATTCTATTATATATTAATATTATATATTAATTTATATAATATATATAATACATATATTATATATAATATATATTAATATTATATATTGTGAAGACCGTATCTCCGAAGGGACAGAGACAGGATGGAGGCGGTCCAGACAAGGGCAACCAAAAAGGTGGATGGCCTTCATCGAATGACTTATGAGGAGAGATTGAAGAATCTAAATATGTACACCCTGGAGGAAAGGAGGAGCAGGGGTGATATGATACAGACTTTCAGATACTTGAAAGGTTTTAATGACAATGACAAACCTTTTCCATTGCAAAAAAATCAGCAGAACCAGGGGTCACGATTTGAAACTCCAGGGAGGAAGACTCAGAACCAATGTCAGGAAGTATTTCTTCACAGAGAGGGTGGTGGATGCCTGGAACGCCTTTCCGGAGGAAGTGGTGAAGACCAAAACTGTGAAGGATGTCAAAGGGGTGTGGGATAAATACTGTGGATCCATAAAGTCTACAGGATGTGAATGAAGCGAAGAGGCATGGGGGTGGCTTGCGGGAATGACGACTACTACCTGGAGATCAATCCTTATTCAATAAACATACACATGGTTGCTCTATGCTTCAACGGCAAGAGGAAATGTGGAAAAAAGGATTTGCATCCACATAAAAGCAGGGGAGTAGCTTGCTTGTTACGGCGGTTACTACCCCAAACCAAAAATGCCTGATACTTCACGTTCAATGATTATCCAGCATAGCTCTCTGCTTCAACAGCAGGGGGAATGAAGAAAAGATGATTTATATTCAGACAACTACCATCAAGGTCTGAATTACATAGTCTGGGTAAAACAAATAAGCATGGGTGTAGCTTGCTTGTCACGGCGGTTACTACCCCGAATCAAGCCTGATACTTCACTTAGAATACATATCCAGCGCAGCTCACTGCTTCAACGGCAGGGGGAATGAAGAAAAGAGGATTTGTATTCAAACAACCAACAAGGACTGAGTTGCACAGGCTGGGTAAACAAGCGTGGGAGTAGCTTGCTTATTACGGTAGTTACTACCCCAAATCAATTAGCTAGATACTTCACTTAGATGCAGCTCCAGCACTGCTATCTACGATGGCAGGCGTGGAAGTGAAATAGAACCAAAAAAGTTATTTATAGGGACAACAGTAACAGAAAAGTATGAAAAAAAAAAAAAGTGTGAAAGCTTGCTGGGCAGACTGGATGGACAGTTTGGTCTTCTTCTGCCGACATTTCTATATGTTTCTATATTCTAATGTTCTTCTCTTTGTGCCATAAATACATAAAGCTAGATTTTAAAAGGCCCGCACGCACAAGGATGCGGCTATTTTATAACATGCGTGCATGTTATAAAATACAGTTCACTCATGCACATATGCACCGGATTTTAATGTCCGTGCGTACATGTGCATGCAGGTAGCCTCCTCCACAAAAGAATTGCATGGCAACACAATCGGGCCTTTGCTCAGTTCCCTTCCAGTCTACTCCAATAAAGGAGCGGACTGGGAGTGAACTTCCCTAACCCTTCTCCCTCTTCCCCTCTCTTCTCCAACCCCTAAAAACTTACTCTAGCTATCCCCAATTTTTTTGTTTTACACTTTCTGCTCCTCTGGAGCAAAAGTAAACTCTGGCCGGCATGCACTTCTCTGGAACAGAGTTTAATGGCGCTATCCCAGCCCGGCCCTTTGTTCTGGCATGGCAGTTCTGCATGTTTCCGGGCCCTTTCTAAAATGCGCTCGGTGCGCACAGGACCTGGCCACATGCACATATCCCCTGGTATTTGCGCGCGTGGGCCTTTTAAAATCGACTTGTGACTGAGCAGCCAAGTCACCATGTACATCTTTCAGTTCCTCACAATGGATTACGCATCATTTTTATTACTGATATGGTTCTTCCAGTCTGTTCAATATTTTACAGGTATGCAAAGCATTTTGGGAGCAATTTTTTCTCTTCCCAGCTAGGTGCTAATTCCCCTGGTATTTTGTATCCACAGACCTTGTACTTCCAGTTTTCAAAGAGAAAGCACACATTTATTTATTTATTTATTTATTTAGGAGTTTTTTTTATATACCGAGGTATAGCAAAACAAATGCCTTCACTCCGGTTTACATTTACAACAACCTGTTACATCTAAAGCATTTAAACAGAAACTGGAACTGGTACTGAACAATAAGGGGTAGATTTTCAAATAGCGCGAATTGGCTTACTTTTGCTGGCGCATCAGGCGCAAGCAAAAGTAAGCTGGATTTTAGTAGATACGCGCGGAGCCGCGCGTATCTGCTAAAAACCTGGATCGGCGCACGCAAGGCTATTGATTTTGTATAGCCGGTTTCCATCAGTGGCCAAGCCAGGTCACAAGTACTTGGCAGGATCCCAAGGGGTAGATAGATTCTAAGCTGCTTATCCCAAGAATAATAATGCAGCTACATTAATACCTTTCACCATATCCTCTGCCAATGAATTCCAGAGCTTAATTATGCATTGAGTAAAAAAAATTATTTTCTATTATTAGTTTTAAATGTATTACCTAGTAACTTCATTGTGTATCCCCTGGTCTTTGTACTTTTCAAAAGAGTAAACAACTGATTAACGTTACATTCCACTCATGATTTTATAGACCTCTATCACATCTCCCCTCAGCTGTCTTTTCTCCATGCTAAAGAGTCCTAACCTCTTTAGCCTTTCTTCATAGGGGAACTGTTCCATCCTCTTTATCATTTTGGTCACCCTTTTCTGTACCTTTTCTGCTATATCTTTTTTGAAATGTTGTGATGAGAACTGCATGCAATACTCAAGATGAGGTTGCACCATGGAACAATACAGAGGCATTATGATATTCAGTTTTATTTTCAATTCATTTCCTAATAATCTCTAGCATTCTGTCTCGTTTCTTGGCTGCTGCTGTACACTGAGCAGAACATTTTACTGTATTATCAATAACTGTGTCTAGATCCTTTTCCTGCATGGTGACTCCTAATATGGAAGCTTGCATCATGCAGCTATAATTTGGGTTACTCTTCCCTAAGGGGTAGATTTTAAAAAACTGCGCGATCGCGTACTTTTGTTTGCGCAGCAGACGCAAACAAAAGTACGCTGGATTTTATAAGATACGCGCATAGCCGCGCGTATCCTCTAAAATCCTGGATTGGCGCGCGCAAGGCTGCCGATTTTGGGCAGCCGGCGTGCGCCGAGCTGCGCAGCCTGCCTCCGTTCCCTCCGAGGCCGCTCCGAAATCGGAGCGGCCTCGGAGGGAACTCTCTTTCGCCCTCCCCTCACCTTCCCCTCCCTTCCTCTACCTAACCCCCCCCCCCCCCCCCCGGCCCTATCTAAACCCCCCCCTACGTTTATCCATGGATTTACGCCTCCCGGGGGAGAAGTAAATCGACGCGCACCAGCGGGCTGCTGGCGCGCCGACACCCGACCCGGGGGCAGTTCTGGAGGGCGCAGCCACGCCCCCGGAACGCCCCGGCCCGAAACCACACCCCTGGGCCCGTCCCTGAAACGCCGCGTCGTTCGGCCCCGCCCCCGACATGCCCCTGACACGCCCTCGTCCAAAAACCCCGGGATCTACGCGCGTCCCGGGGTTCTGCGCGCGCCGGCGGCCTATGGAAAATAGGCGCGCAAGGCCCTGCTCGCGTAAATCCAGGCGAATTTACGCGAGCAGGGCTTTTAAAATCCGCCGTAAGTGCATCACTTTAAACTTGCCCACATTAAAATTCATTTGTCATTTGCATGCCCAGTTTTCAAGATTTTCTTGCAATTTCTCACAATCCTCTTGTGATTTAACAACTTTGAATAATTTTGTGTCATTTGCAAATCTGATCACCTCACTTGTTGTTCCCATTTCCAGTTCATTTATAAATATATTAAAAAGCAGTGGTCCCAGAACAGATCCCTAGGGCACGCCACTATACACCTTTTTCCATTGGGAAAATTTCCATTTACCATTAGTCTCTGTAAATAGCTTGAGAATTGTCCTCTATAGCACCAGATGTACTAAAGAGTTGTCATTTATGTCTATGGGAATAATACTTAATATATAACACCCTAAATCCATTGAAGTCATAGAATAAATTGAGCTACAGATTTCTAGTACTCATTTACCTCCACTCCCCCAAAAAATCTATCTTATAGAATTAATCTACACAGAAGCCATTGAGAAGCAAATTCATTTCATTTTTATCAACTGTTTACTGATGTTCTCAAGGAATTAATTTCTGAGATTTTCTGCTGATATTATTTGCTTTTGTGCCATAAAACTAACAACACAGGGTTCCATTTTCTTTCTTGCTTCCTTTGAATGTAATCCTTTCCTCTAGTAATGCCTGTGTGTTCTCGGAAAGTGATGTCCTTTCACCACTATACTTCTTAGCACAAACCAGTGCCAGTCTATATTTGGGCAGGAAGAATCCAGGCTATAGTCCATCCCTGAACCACATAGAGCAATGCAAAGACTCATGAGTGCAGACGGAATATAGCTCATTGTAATACAATAATGGAACAGAATTTCTCCCTTTTCTTCATACTTTAGCTGTCTAAACTTTAGCATTCTAAAGCTTGGATACTATTTTCTGGCTTTCAGCTTCCTATACTACCACTTACACTATATTATCTTTATTTATCCTTAACTGCATCACTGATTTTTTTTTTTTAATTCAGTTGGTATGTAGCTTCCCTCCCTCCCACCCACCCCAAGACAATACTACAGAAATAGGATGCCTGTATTCACTAGTAGTAAAGAAATGCCACTCCAGGGACCAAACACAAAGCAGCTGCAGATTTTTGGCATGTGAGACAGCACAAATGGCACCAATAAGTGAAATCATTGCCTTGATTTAATTGGATGAATGTCAGGCTTTCTAACTGAGAAATAATGGAGTCAATAAAGACCCCACTGCATCACATGGAAACAATAATACAACTTTAGGAGAATGTAGGTGTTGACCCTGTTCATTCTTGTAGCGTGAACTTTTCAACAAAACCAAATAAATTACTCAGACAGTACAATGAATGCCACATCAGCATAAGTGAATCCACATTCAGAGTAGCTCCTTCACCATCTAGTCAGCAGTTATTATGTCTTTCTGAAAATGTTATACTTAGAAATCAATTTAGGAAACTGTGAAGCACTTTTATTTCTTGTACCATTTAAATTGAGATCCTTTTGAATAACAAATGCTAAGAAAGTAGTTGTTTACATTTTCAGAGAAGCAGAAAACCTTGGAAACATTCTGGCATCATCTGTGTGCACTGAGTTCATAGTCCACATCTCCGATTACAGCTTAAAAGAAGATGATACCTTTAATCCAATGATAAAAATTAAATACAAATGATTTTCAATGATCCATTATATATTTCAATAAAAGAGAAAGGTGGCATAACCAAAAGCTTCTTAATCAAAAAAGATCTACAGCTAGCATCAAGTGAAACAATAGTACTTGCTGATTTTACGGTCCTGACTTTAAGAATAGGTACTGCAGTACTATGTTACTTCTGAGCCACTAATAACTGAGATTTTTGTGACATTCCATAGATACAGTGAAGAAAATATGACACTCAAGTGGGTGATGGCATTGGAGATGACTAATGCAGTTAGAAACATGACTTGTCTTCCTATTAGTATAGGAGTCTCTCCAAACTCAGTCCTTGAGGGCCACAACCCAGTGTGGTTTTAAGGATTTCCACAAAGAATATGCATGAAATTTGCATGCACTGCCTCCATTGCGTGCGATTATATCTCATGTATATTCATTGTGGAAATTCTGAAACCCAACCGAGATGCGGCCCTTGAGCATTGAGTTTATGGATCCCTGCATTAGGATATTCCATGCCATGAGTAATTGGGGTATTAGCAAGATGAAGTGAGGATCAACAGAGTTATGTGAATATAGACAACTTCACTTCAGTGGTAGCTTTTCAAATATTTCAAAACTGTAGTGTTACAAAATATGGACATTTCAAATAATTGTAACATTTTTAATATGTCCTTCTGATTCCTCAAACATTTGGAAATATTTAGAAGTAAATTAATCTCAAGGTAAAATCTGAGTATATTATTTACAAAAACTTGCCTTAAATCTGAGAATGCGCAATAACTGACCAATTTTAGCTGTACTTGCTTTTGAGGTTACAACCTTGAATTTTTAAATGACACTGTGATGGAATTGAAATCCCGCACAGCCAGAACCAGTTCAGAGATTTGGAGTTAGAAAAGACAGAGCACAGTCTAAAGAAAACACCAGAGGAAGAAGTACAGAATAGAAAATAAGTAATCCACTTTAAGAAAAAGGGGTTCAGAGGACAAAAGGTAGCTGGGAATTGCAGTTCTGGGAAAATGTGACCAAAAGCTTGTCAGAAGGAAGGAAATGACAGTAAGGAGAAGCAACATTAATTGTTGGGTCCAGATGAAATTAATTAAGGACTTTTCAGAGAGAGAAACGTCTATCTTGGAAAAAGTTGCCAGGTAAGAAGAGGCTTGATAAGGTAGACTAAGATCACTTTAACGGGGGATATCCACGTAAGAAGGCTGTGAGGGACTGCAGTTAAGATTTTAGTAGCTTGATAGTAAACAGGGTAAAAGGACTGTTTGGTTATTGCATGGAGTTTGTACCAGCTTAAATTTAAATACTTCCTGCACCTGTCTAGAGTGCTCTTGTGCGTCAGAGGTGGAACTGCATTAGCATATTTGAAGTAACAGATGTTGAAAGAAAATAGACTATTTTCCTGCAAGTTCTTCATCCATGTGAATGTTTCTGGCTATCGGGATAGTAATTGAAGATAATCTCAGACCCACCAGTGAAAAAATAACAACTGCAGCCTGGACCAGATTTAAGATTATGGTGGCCATAGGCAGATCATCAAGGATTGGGGGGTTTGCCCTCGGAAATAAAAGAACAGCATGGGAAGTTTTCATTTTTGGGCGCCTTCAGAATTTGGCACCCTAGGCATGTGCCTAAATCTGGTCCTGACTGCAACTGAATACAATGCTTAGGGCTTTTCTTTCGGGAACTGACATCAAACAATAGGAAAGCATTGACTCAACATGTCAGCTCATGCAAGAATTATCCTAAGGTCTAGTGAATTTTTAACTATTAAGGGAACACATGTATAACCAGAACCATGTGGTTACAACTCACAGATTATGTTGTAAGAAATTAAACATGTATTATAAAAGGGATTTCTTATACATTTTTTGATCTGATCCTTTCTTCCTTTTGAGTTTCACTCTCACTTTTTACTTTTTTTCCCCCCTTCCTGCATTTCATCTCTGAAAAATCAACCTCCAGAAGGTTGCGCTGCCCTTTTTCAATCATGCCTGTCACCTCCAGTTATGGATATAGTATACCAAGGCTAGTCTCCTCTAGGTAGCTCCTCCACCTTTGTAAAGTTAATGGAGTGGCCTATGCTAGTAGTATGTATCTCAATTGTTAGTCCAAGGCCCACACATCCTTGTTTCAGCAGCAGATAGTTGGAAAACCCTCTTCAGCATTGCTGATTCACAAATTTGGGAACTTTTGCATCTCTAAGATTTGCAGGCAAGAATTCAATTTATTTATTTAGATTTAGCTTATGCCTTTTTATTGGTAGCTCAGGAAGAATTACATTCAGGTGCAGTAGATATTTGCCTGTCCCCAGAGGGCTTAAAGCCTAGCAGGGTAACTTTCAAACACTGCTGTGTGGAGATCTTCAATAGTATTATTTTTTT
Organism: Rhinatrema bivittatum; assembly: GCF_901001135.1. Classification (NCBI taxonomy): domain Eukaryota; kingdom Metazoa; phylum Chordata; class Amphibia; order Gymnophiona; family Rhinatrematidae; genus Rhinatrema; species Rhinatrema bivittatum. Next base: position 255,395,505 of record NC_042618.1, read on the forward strand.
ACCTGCACGTATCACATACACACGTATTATAAAATAAACATATGTCTGTCCTTCAACATGCATGCATATTTATGTTTATGCTCAAAAATGCATGCAATGCATTGAAAGAGTATAATGTATTCAACACATGCACTTTTCCTTCCAATTTAAAAAATATACACTCTTAAATAAAATAGGATTTGCTCATGTAATACCCGATTTACCTCATAGATCTTTTTCCTTTTGCAAAATATATTTTATTGAAGTGGCTCAGATACATTTAACACCAAATAATTTAAATGCCCTTTCCCAGCCAAAAAATGGATAACAGTATTTCTCATATGCTCTTATTACTGTCAGGAGGACATGTTTAACCAAATACTTTAGCCACTTAATTCTTAAACATGTAACCCACCTCCCCCCATCCCCTATCATACCCCACCACTTATACATCCAACCTTACCATTATCAGTCTCATTCAACTCACTCATCCATCCATAAAAACATACCAACATAACTACACCAAATACCAACCCTGATTACCTGGTCAGGAACCACTTCACATGAAAATTAACATATAAATTCAGTTTGTAGGCTTTGATAGTCCTGCACATTTTCATTTCAGCCCCTATATAGGTTATAATTTCTCATATATCGCTAACAAAATTTGCAAAAGAAAATGACTACTGTCTACAAACACCTTTGTACTATAAAGGCAAAGAGATCAGATAACTTCTTGCATCTCCCCTTATTGAGGAGCAAAGTTAAGGAGTGTTACTCAAGTTCATAGAGTACCCCGTTGCAAGAACACTACTTTTCAATTCCAGCTGCAACTGATCAATAAAACCCTTCCACATATCCCCGTATCAAGCAGAAGTTTTACGCTTGGTTATTTTCATACCCAACCATTCCACTTGTATGACCTGAGTCATTTTACTCTGCCATGTTTCTATTTTGGGAATTGAGTCACCTATCCAGTTCAATAAGATACATTTACACACCACTGCCAGTGCCAGATGCATGAATTTTCCTTGTGTCCTAAGAACGGGTTACCATACTCTGGAATTCTCACAAGGTCAATATTCCTTCGCATGCCAATAGTACCCCAGAACAGCTGAATACCACTTGGAGCACCTTGTTCCAGTAGGCAGTCAGTGTAGGGCACATCAGAAAACAGTGCAGTATATTTCCAGATTCAGCTTGACATTTAACACACATCCTGTGCTGCTTGACAACATCATTGTAAACATGATGAAGCAATTTGAATTTGATTTCTCTCAAATCTAAGTCCTTGAGATTATGATCTGCTGATTTAAAGAACTTTTTAATATCCTCTGGTGAAATGTATTCATCCAACATGGCAGACCAGTATTTGTTTAGAATGTCCAAATGGTGCCCTTTGGCGTAGCTTACACATCTTATGCCATCCCAAAATAGAATTTCCTTTAGCCAACATATTCTGCACAACTTGTTGAAAAGAGGTCTCTATTGCAAAAGCTCCATCTGGTCAGCACAAATTGGAAATGTAATGTCCAGACTGCAAGAACACAAAACATTGCACAGAAGGAATCTTTAAATAGATTTGAAAGATAGGCAAGAGGAACAGCCCTCCTCACATTTATTTATTTAGGACTTTTATATACTGACATTAGTATACATCATCATACCGGTTTACATTGTAACTTAAAAGTATAGGAATTACAAAAAACAGATAGGGGGAGGGGGATAACGGGAGAAGCAAAGCAGGCGAGAAGAAAACGGAACAAAGTAATAACAGGAGAAGGCAAATAACATAGGTTAAGCAATCATGGTGGTTAAATTAATTACAAAATGAGCAGGGATGAAAGGGCTCAGGGGGCGTTGACAGGGAAGCTGAGGTCTCGTCAGGGTAGGCCTGTCTAAAGAGCCAAGGCTTTAGTTTCTTCCTGAATTTGTTGGAGCAGGGTTCGAGCTGGAGAATAGAGGGGAGGGAGTTCCACTGCATGGGGCCGGCAATGGATATGGCACGCTCCCGAGTGCAAGATAGATGGGCCTTTTTGAGAGATGGTACTTGAAGGGTTCCTGCTTTGTCAGTCCCAGTGGGCCAGTTTGAAAGTGTGAGGCAGAAAGGTTAATCTAGCCAGCAGGAGTTGTGACTGTAAATGGCTTTGTGGATAATAGTGAGTGTTTTAAACAGGATGCGTGAGGGAATGGGGAGCCAGTGGAGGTCTTTGAGTATGGGTGTGATATGGGCACTTTTTCTAATATTGGTGATGACCCTGGCTACTGCATTTTGGAACATCTGTAAAGGTTTTATGGTAGAGTAGGGGAGCCCAAGCAGGAAGGAGTTGCAGTAGTCAAACTTGGATGAGAGAGTGGCCTGGATGACAGTCCAGAAATCGTGATGGTGGAGTAAAGGGCAGAGTTTTTTAAGACATTGAGTTTAAAAAAGCCCACATTAAGTGTTGAATTAATGTGCTTTTTTAGGATAAGTTGCTGGTCGAGGAAAACCCCTAAGTCTCTTACGCTTGATTGCGAGTGCAAAGAGCTAAAGGCAGGGTCTTTGGAGATGGTTTTAAGTTTAGTAAAATGTTGATGCGAGATGAGGATTATTTCTGTTTTGGACGTGTTCAGGGCAAGGTGGAGGTTGGTGAGAAAGTTGTTTATGGATACCAGGCATTTGTCCCAATGCTTGAGGGCTTCGGATAATGAGTTATGGATAGGGATGATGATCTGTACATCGTCCGCATAAAGAAAGAACTTCAGGCCTAGGTCTGTGAGGAGCTGGCAGAGGGGTGTGAGATATATATTGAATAAAGTGGAGGAGAGTGAGGAACCTTGAGGGACTCCTTGGGATAGGGGGTGAGGTGCAGATTCAGAGTTTCCTATTTTGACTGCAAACTTTCTATTGCATAAATAAGATTTAAACCAGAGGAGAGCTAGACCTGAGATGCCTATTTCAGCTAGCCGGGAGAGGAGGAGGTTATGGTTGATGGTGTCAAAGGCAGCTGAAATGTCAAGCAATGCCAAGAGGAAGCAGTTACCTTGATCCATGCCTCTGATGAGGTGATCGGAGAGGGTAAGGAGGGTTTTTCTGTGTTGAGGTGCTTACGAAATCCAAACTGGGATGGGTGCAAGATCTTGTTGTCTTCTAGGTAATCAGAGAGTTGGGCGTTAATGATTCTTTCCATAATTTTGGAGAGGAGGGGGAGATTTGAGATAGGACAGAAGTTTGACGGGTCTTTGGGGTCCAGGGAGGGTTTTTTAAGAAGTGGTTTAACCACGGCTTGTTTGAGGGGGTCAGGGACAATGCCTGAGGAGAGAGAGAGGTATTAATAATGTTGGCCATGGGTTTGGCGATGATGTTGGGTATGGAGAGCAGAGATTTGGTGGGGATGGTGTCTGAGGGGTGGCATGCAGGTTTAATTTTTTTAAGGACGGATTCAATTTCCTTGACAGATGTAGGGTCGAATGTATTTAAAGTCGGTGTAGCAGGATCGAGGCAGGGAGGGAGGGAGGGTGGGTCAGGGGGAGTGGAGGATTGGAATCTGAGAAGGATGGTGTCAATTTTCTTCTGGAAGAAGTGCGCTATTTCCTCGCATCTGGAAGAGGCTTCTTTGTCAGAGATGGGGTGCTGAGCTGAGTTTGTGAGGTGCGACATATGAGAAAAGAGCCTTAGGGTTGTAAGTGTATTTGTGTATTTTAGCGGCATAAAAATCACGCTTGGTTTTGAGAGTGGAGATTCTGTAGTGAGGAGGGCTGATTTGTAGCTGGATGCATGTTGCTGTGACGGGGCTTTGCGCCAGGTTTTCTCTAATGTTAAATGTATTTGACAAAGGTAACTTTTTTTTCTGCATCTCCTGTTTAATGTAAACCAGTATGATTTGTATATTATACAAGAATGTCAGTATATAAAAATTAAAAATAAATAAATAAATAATTGTCTAAGTTTATTTTTTAAGATTTTCAGTTTGGGAGTGTACCATGGTTGGCGGCTTTTGGTTGCTGGACGCAGTTCGCGTGTGTGGATAGGGCAGAGCTTGTTGGTGATTTCTAGTGTGGTGTTGCACCAAAAGGCAAGGGCAGCGTCAGGGTTGGAGTAGTCGAGATCAGGTAGGGCCTTGGTGAGTGCAGCAGTGAGCTCCTCGCTGGAGCAGGGTTTTCTGTAAGTAATGAAGGTGCTTAGGGTGGGCTTGGGAGTGGTCTGTGTGTTTAGGGGTAGTGAGGCTTCAATAAGGAAGTGATCGGACCAGGGTACCGGGGAGCACTTGGGGGGGTGGGGTGAAAAAAGGCCTTGATTGATGAAAATGAGGTCTAAGGAGTGTCCGGCTTTATGGGTGGGGGAGGTAATGATCTGAGTGAAGCCTATAGACTGGAGAGAGAGGAGAAAGAACTCACAGGATGATGTCAGAGGGAGGGAGTCTACATGGAGATTGAAATCTCCTAATAAGATAGAGGGAATCTCTGCATTAATATTGTTAGAGATAAATTCAATTATAGGGGAGGGGTCACGTTCTATGGAGCCTGGAGGGGCATAGATGAGGCAGATTTGATTTGAAGAGGCCTATTTCCAGATTGGAGGGGGAGTCTATGTGTGATGGCTTAAGATTGAGGTGCTTTTTAGCGGCCAGGAGGCCACCTCCTCTTTTCTTGGGTCTGGGGATCGAGAAAATCTCATAGGAGAGGGCAGGTAGCTGGTCGAGAAGGACAGTGTCTGTTTCCTTGAGCCAAGTTTCAGTTATGGCACAGATATCGGGGTTGCAGTCAGTGAGGATGTCATGTAGGATAGGGATTTTTTTGGGGAGTGATTGCGCATTGATCAGGATTAATGAGAGGGTAGTGAGTCCTAGTAGCTGGGTCAAGGGGGTAATGAGAATTGGAAGGAGGGAGTGGTGGGGATGCCGTGGTTTGTGAAGGTGCATGGAGGGCGGGTGGTTGTGAGGGTAGTGGATGCGGGGGATGTAGTGAAAGGCCATGGGGAGATCAGTGGGGAGGAAGAGTAGAGAGAAAGCGGCGCAAGGCAAGGAGTTGGGCTGGGCAGCGAGGGGAGGGGGGGTTAGCCAGCCAACTGCGGCTGGTGCAGGAAAGAGGGGAAGCACAGTCGTAGGGGGGCAGGTGCAGGAGGCTGTGAGGGGGGAGGTGCTACCAAGGGGTAAAAGGGAGGGGGGAAGTCCTGGCTAAAGCAATTTCTAAAGCAGGGGTGTAGAGGGTGAGGAAAATAAGGAACGTGCTAAGGGACGCGCCAAGAGGCCTGCTCCTTGGTCGCGCTCCTTAGGCGCGCGACGTACGGCGCACGACGCCTTGAGTCTAAGTCAGGTTTAATGGGCTGGAGAGGCCCGCCCCCGATGATGTCCAACGATGGTGCGCCTTGCTGTGGAGATGGGAGGAGGGAACGAGGCTGTCGTCCGCCGGTGCGGCCTGCTCCGGACCCCGATGGGTCTCACGCCAAGTCGCAGGAGCCGAGGGCCGATGAAGAGCCAGATTGGGAGAGCGAGGGCAGCAAAGGAAGGAGCTGCGGTAGGAGGCTTACTTTTAAAAGGGCTCGAGAGGCCCGCCCCCGATGACATCCAAAGATGGTGCGCCTTGCTGTGGAGATGGGAGGAGGGAACGAGGCTGTCGTCCGCCCGGTGTGGCCTGCTCCGGACCCCGATGGGTCTCGCGCCGATGAAGAGCCGGATCGGGAGAGTGAGGGCAGCAAATCTGAAATGCAAAGTATTCCCTACCTTTGCCAAGAACTAAAAATGGATTTGTATTCCATGCCCGGTGCAAAATCCTTATTTCTGAGTAAGGATGTAAACAGAGATTGATGTACCCTAAAGCCCCAGGTCTTGTGAAGCTACCACCAGGCTAATACAGAAGGATGCAACAAAACATGTGTATTCACCACTTTCCTTAAATGTTTATCAGCAGTATGAATTAAGTACATAGGAGACTATGGGAAAACCATATTATCCAACATGTCCTTTTTTTCACAGTACACATTTTACTGAAATCCATTTGCCAAAAAACACAACTGAAATGCCGCATTTTACTATTGGAGGTCGGGGAAATTAATTTGGAGCAGCTAATCCTTGCATTCCATTCCAAATAAAAGAGAGAAAGACAGACCTGAGCTTCAAGTCTTTAACCAGAAGCCAACATGGCAACCTCTGCATTTTGTATACAATGTTTGGGAGGACTACCATTTTTAAAAGGGTGCACCCTCCCTAGGAAAGTAAAGGGTAATGAACACCATATGACTGTAATTGGTCAGAAATCTTGGGGTCACCATGGACAATCTGCTGAACTACAAAACTTTCATCAATAACATCATAAAAGATTGCTTCTTTAAACTCCAAGTATTAAAGAGACTAAGATCCCTCTTATATTTCCAAGACTTCAGATATGTTCTACAAACAATAATATTCTCGAAAATAGATTATTGTAACTCTTTACTGCTTGGTCTACCCGCTAACACTTTGAAACCTCTACCATTATTACAAAATGCCACTGTGAGGATTCTAACCAAATCCAACAAAAGGGAACATATTACGCCCATCTTAAAGAACCTTCACTGGCTCCCCATCAATCAGAGAATCTTCTATAAAACCATAACAATAATCCACAAAGTCATCAATAACTCTTCTCCAATTGACCTCACCATCCCTTTACAACTTCACACCTCTTCCCGTCCAACGAGGCTAGCCCAGAGAGGCACGCTAAAGGCCCATCCGCTCAAAATTTCACTTAGTAAAAGAGCTCTTTCCACCACCGGACCTAAACTCTGGAACTCTCTCCCTCCTGACCTGAGAATGGAACAATCGGCACCCATCTTTAAAAAGAGACTCAAGACATGGTTGTTTAACCAAGCATTCTCCTAATCCCAATAACTATTCTGAACTTTTCAACAATCAACCTCAGGCCCGACATAGTCAATTCTGAAAATATATTCACCTATATTATATTGTATTTAAATTGTACTCTCCTTGCTCCGTTGAAGTTATTTATTGCTCTCATTAAGTTATTTTATTTATTTCCAAGTTCAATCTTCCCTGTTCTTTGTAAGACATTATTCTATATACTGTCAATTTTATTGTTGTAATGTAAACCGAATTGATTAGTAACTTTGTTACTAGAACTTCGGTATATAAAACTGTTAAATAAATAAATAAATAAATAAATAAATAATTGCTCTTGGACACTTGCAAAGACTTCTATACAGTTACCTCGTATAGAAAAGAAAGATTCCATGGGATTCAGACTCCCAAATATTTATTTTTTTTGGTTAGCCCACATGAAGGGAAAGGACCCTACCCATGATTCAAAAACACTAGGGTTTAGTGCCAGTGCTTTGGACTTAGTAACATTTTTTAACCCCACAATTAGTTGGAATTGGAAAAAAATCTGTATTATCATTGGGATAATCTCTCTGGCTTTGCCGACAAACAGCAGAATATCATCAGTGAACATAGCCAGTTTTAAAAGATGCCCCCCCCCCCCCACCTACTGTTAAGCCATGAAATGTTTTCTCTATCCTCAATTGTGTAGCCAATGGTTCAATCACGATAAATAAGAGAGGAGATAGAGGGCACCTCACACTGCAGCCTAAACAGGGGGGATAACTCTCCATTCACAAGGATACATGAACTGGGGTTGCTATACATCGGTCGCAGCCACTGCAACATGCTTCCTTCAAACCCATATTGTGATAACGCCCAAAACAAAGTCCCATGTCATGGAGTCAAAAGCTTTCTCTGCATCTCAGCAGAGAATCATAGCATCAGAATGTGATTACCTAAAGCCGCTATCAAGCAGCATACATTTTTGACCCCATGGCACCCCTTTACAAACCCCGCTTGGTCTCCATTTATCAGATCTGGTAGCACCATGTTAATCCTACCCACCAGAACTGTGGCCATAATTTTCATATCAACATTTATAAGAGAAATGGATGTAAAAGACCCTACTAATGGATCCTTCCCTTTCTTTAGCAACACTACAATTACTGATTGATTCATATCTAACGGGACAACCCCCTGAGTTATAATAATATTATAAAAAGCAGCAAGAGAGGGTAACATTGGGAATTGCTAAATTTTATAGAACTCAGTGCCCAAACCATCAATTCCCACTGTTTTTCCCAATTTGAGGGTCTGGATCATTCGAAAGATCTCCCTGGGCCTATTTAGCCTAGCCACATGATCCTGCATTATTTTGGGCCAGTTTAGATTCCAGAAGAACTCCTTTCAGACTCCCTCATTCACCTTTTTATGGCTATAGAGATCCTGGTAGTACTCTAAAAATCTATCAGTGATATCCTCCAAAGAGTGTTTATGTATGTTTTTTTTATCTCTTATGCCTGGAATTAAAGATCTTGGGCCTTATAGCTGAATTAAGTTAGCCAATAGTTTGCTAGACTTGTTACCATGCTTATAAAACTGATATTGGAAGAAGAAAAGTGATTTTTCAGCTCTTTGAAATATCAAGTAATTTAATGCTTCCTGCGCTCAGTCAACCTCCCTCTTAGTCTGACATGTCAGCAATATGCTACACTTGTGCCTCTTTCAATATTATCATCAGTTTTAAGATATCCACATTTCTGATTTTGTTCACCTTTGCAACATAGACTACTATGTGCCCCCAATCACCATCTTCCCTGCTTCCCAAAATGTTCACACAGAAAACTCCTATTTTCAATTAGTGGCCACATACTCGCCCCATTTGACTTTTAAATATGCCTGGATAGCCTCATCATAATTTAAACCTCCAGGAAAAGTGCAAATGCCTATGCTCCCCCACTTCCAGCCCAAAGGACACTGGCACATGATCTGAAAGAGAGATCGTGCCTATGGAAGAACCCTGGATCCTAGAAAACAAGCCCTCCAAAATCATCAAATAGTCCAAGCGTAAATACGTTTTATGAGGGTTTGAGAAAAAAGTGAAATCAAGCTCCCCAGGGTGAAGGGTTCTCCATACATCCGAAGTCCAAGCTCCCTGCATACAAAATTCACACCCAATTACTCAGCCCCAGGCCTCAGATTTCACAGCTCTACAATCCTCCCCAGATTTGGCAATTACATTAATCATCTCCAACAATAAGATTATATTCTGGGAAGGCTAACAATTTAGCTACAATCTCTTTGAAAAATGTCTGAGTAGAGGAGATGTTGGGAGCATATAAATTACATTGTGCTTGCTACACTTACTGTTGGAAATTAGCACTATCATATACCTTCCCCTCCGCATCCTGCAACTGTAGTTCCATCTGAAAGGGCAGGTGCCGGTGAACCACTAGAAAATGAGAATAAGCACTGCCCCACTCATTCTCTTTTTAACTTAAGCCCAAATTTTAAAAGCCCAGTGTGTGCAAAAAACCAGGGTATATGTGCGTGGCCATGCTGAGTGCATTTTAAAAACGACCCGGCTATGCACATATCCCCCGGTACGCACGGAAATGCCAGGCTCCTTAAAAGTTCCAAAATAAAAAACAAAAGTAAGACAAGGAGTTTTAGGGGCTGGGGAGGAGAGGGGAAAAGGGAGGAGAGGGGAGAGGGGAAAAGGGAGGCAGAGTGGGAAAGGGGATAGGAAAGTTCCCTCCCAATCTGCTCCTTAATTGGAGCAGACTGGGAGGGAACTGGTGTAGGCCCAATCGTGTCCCGCGTGTTTTGTTTTTTTAAATCCCCCCCCTTTTGCACGTGCGAGATGCCACCCTCTCGCACACAAGAGCGCACCAATGCGCGCCTGTTATAAAATTGCCGCATCCACATGCGAACAAGGGTTTTAAAATGTACCCCTTAGTGTGTTCTATATATTGTTTAAGTGCTTCTCTTGCAAAAACACAAGCTGAGATTTTAAATGCTTGAACATGGTAAGCAATTTCTTTCACTTTAATGGCAAGTGGAATCCATCAACATTTAAGATAGTAATGTTAACTCTCACCATGTTTGCATCTCTTGCATAACCACAAAATATATTGCGCTGATAGCAGCGCTCAAATACACCCCATGTGTCCAAGGAGCCTCCCAGCTGAGCCTCCAAACCCCCAATCTTACCACCCAGGTTCCTGACTTTCAGGCCGATACATTACAGTGTGCTCCGGTGGAGCACCCTGTTAATCTGCATTTGGACACACGTTTTCAACGCGCTAGCTTTACCCCTTATTCAGTAAGGGGTAATAGCGCATCGAAAACGCGCGTCCAACCCCCCCAAAACTAATAGCGCCCGCAACATGCAAATGCATGTTGATGGTCCTATTAGTTATTCCCGCACGATTCACTAAATGTGCAGCCAAGCCGCACATTTTACTTTCAGAAATTAGCGCCTACCCAAAGGTAGGCGTTAATTTCTGCCGGCACCGGGAAAGTGCACAGATAAGCAGTAAAAACTGCTTTTCTGTATACCCTCTGACTTAATATCATGGTGATATTAAGTCGGAGGTCCCAAAGTAAATAATAATTAAAAATTAAAAAAAAAAAAAATTTAAATCGGCCCGCAGCTCGAGGGTTGAAAACCGGATGCTCAATTTTGCCGGCATCCAGTTTCCAAACCCGTGGCTGTCAGCGGGTTTGAGAACAGATGCCGACAAAATTGAGCGTCAGCTGTCAAACTCGCCGACAGCCAACGCTCCTGTCAAAAAAGAGGCGCTAGGGAAGCCCTGGTTGAAAAGAACTTGCACCCTTTACCAACTTTTTAGAAGGCTGACACATGAAGATGGCTGCTGCCATTTGCTGCATGTGCGATCTTTCGACTGACTATCAATAGCGATCACCCTCCTTGACCGCAAGAGAGGATAAAAACACTACCGCTTCACTTTTCTTGTAAAGAAGAGTACTTTATTTCCATACTGCACCCCCAGCTTAGCTGGGAACAATAAAGAGAAACAGACTCCTTTGTGGAATAGTTCTGAACAGAGGTCAGACATCTCTTTCTGCAGCATGGCCATGTTCACTGAAGTCATTAAAGAGAAGAATTTTGCTGCCATTACATTCAAGGCATTCTTGCTAACAGTATGGTCTGAGGATCTTGACTTTATGTGCCCAATTAAGTATCCTCACCATCATTGGCCGTGCCTTACCCGCAGTGTCATGTGGCAGGCCTAGGCGATGCACCAGTTCACAGCGCAGAAGGTCCTCCATGAAAGTAAGGCCCAAACACTCTGGTAACAAGTGTTCCACAAAGTTATAAAGTTCTAGGGGTGTGCATTCGGTCCCTACGTATTGGCAATCTGCAACGGATGTGCCAATATTCGTCGTATTCGTGGGGAAGCGAAACGTATCGCGATTCCCCACGAATACAACGAATTTTAGCCGAATTATTCGGCCGCCAATTTAAACAACCCCCCCCCCACCCTCCTGATCCCCCCAAGACTTACCAAAACTCCCTGGTGTTCCAGCAGGGGTGTCCGGGATCCAGCCCCTGCATTCTCACACCCTCGGTACATTTCAAAATGGCACCGGTAGCACCTGTGACATAGTAAGGGCAAGGCTATTGGTGCCATTTTGATTCCTGGCACCCGACGGCCCGAGTGCAGGAGATCACTCCCTGACCCCCGCTGGATCCCCAGGGACTTTTGGCCAGCTTGGGGGAGGGGGCCTCCTGACCCCCACAAGCCTTGCCAAAAGTCCAGCGGGGGTCCGGAATGACCTACTGCTCTCGGGCCGTATTGCCAGTATTCAAAATGGCGCCGGCGCTACCTTTGCCCTCACTATGTCACAGGGGCCGACCGTTGGCCCCTGTGACATAGGGCGAAGGTAGCGCCGGTGCCATTTTGAATACTGGCAATACGGCCCGAGTGCAGGAGGTCGCTCCCGGACCCCTGCTGGACTTTTGGCAAGGCTTGTGGGGGTCAGGAGGCCCCCTCCCCCAAGCTGACCAAAAGTCCCTGGGGATCCAGCGGGGGTCCGGGAGTGATCTCCTGCACTCGGGCCGTCGGGTGCCAGGAATCAAAATGGTGCCGATAGCCTTGCCCTTACTATGTCACAGGGGCTACCGGTGCCATTGGTCAGCCCCTGTCACATGGTAGGAGCACAAGATGGCACCGATGGCCATGTGACAGGGGCTGACCAATGGCACCAGTAGCCCCTGTGACATGATAGGTCAAAGGCTATCGGCGCCATTTTGAAACTGGTTCTGAGGGTGTGAGAGTGCAGGGGATGGGTCCCGGACCCCCCGCTGGACCACCAGGGAGTTTTGGTAAGTCTTGGGAGGTTCAGGAGGGTGGGGGGTTGTAGTAAATTTAATTTTAGCCGGGTACCAAATAGGATTACGTATAACCGTATCGGGGCGCCATACGGACATATGCAACGTATTTGCCCCCCAACGAATACGTATCCTGAATGCAACGTATGGCGTCCCTCTGCACATCCCTATAAAGTTCCTTCTCCCAAAGTAATTCTGGCAGCCAAACAATTTTTAAATTGTTGCACTGATTCCAATTCCCTTGATCTTCAATCCAGTCGATTAAGGCAGCATTCTTCACCTTTAATTCCTCTCAGATACCATTAATTGGTTATCTTGTAACTAAATTTGTTGTTCTGCATAGTCTAGCCACTTCAATTGACCGTCTAAACCTCCCTTTATATCCTCAACTGCAGCCTGGATTTTAATTAGGTAATCTAAAGCTCACAAGACACTCTTGGATATTTGTTGTAGCACTTCCTCTGATATATTCGCCAGCGTTTTCTCCACACCTTCAGACCCTGCCATTTTAGCCTCTGATGTTTTCGCTTCTCGGCTGGGGCAAGTTACCTTTGTGCTCATAATCCCCTTGAAAGCACATTGCTTAGATGCAGTTCCAACACTGCTCTCTACATTAATGGCGGGGGTGGAAGGGAAATAGAATAAAAAAGGTTACTAAGAGCCAAGAGAAACAAATACGTATGTGAGAGAAAAAAAAAAGTGTGAAAGCTTGCTGGGCAGACTGGATGGGCCGTTTGGTCTTCTTTTGCCGTCACTTCTATGTTTCTATGTTTTGCAGCAATGAAAACCTTTTCCTGTCCCATAGGCATTTGCTCAGAGGAAATATGGCAATATTTTGTGATATTTAAGGAGTTTTCGAGGAACGCTCTGGAGCTCGAATCCCTAATGTCCGATCAAGCTTGCATCATAACTGGAAGTCAGATCAGTATACTTTAAAACCTATGTGCCTAAATGAAATTACCAATTTCCCAATTCCTCTACCAGTTCACCTAATCCTTCCCCAGGTCAAGACTCTCCTGGTTCTTCAGCCTGAACTCCCTGCAGTTCAACCAGACCTCCTACCAGCCAGTAGTACACAAACAGATTTGATATCAATTACACAAGATAATTATCATGTGTACAATTCTACAAGTAGATTGTCAAATGTACATCCGCAAGTCTCTTAAAATAATAACTTATGCATGCAGCTGTTGGGCCTCGCCCCAGTATGCCCCTAGACCTCCCCATTTTTGTACACACATATGTATACAAAACAAAGTATGTGCATACTTTTGATGGTTATAAAGTAGTAATTTCATGAATATAGGCTACTTATGCAAGCATATGCTAATTTTTACACACATAATTCTGAAAATTACTTCTTAAGTTTCAACCTGAGGCAACCAAGTGTGCAGTGACTTGCCAGAGATCACAAGGATTATCACAGGGATCTGAATCCTGGCTTCTCCAGCTCTAAGCCTGCTGCTCTAACTACTAGGCTACGCCTCCATGCCCAATGAAGTGTTTATAGGGATCTTCCCCACTAAAAAACAATATAAAATGTTAACCTTAAAATGTGCAGTTTATTGGATCCAAGAAATTATATTTTAAAAAAGCAGATACTTCAAAATCACATGGAAATTTTTGTTTTGTTTTTAACATTTTTCTATTTATTTACAAACATAATTTCAAGATACATATAAGGGTAGATTTTAAAACCTCTGTACACGTAAATCCCTGGGTTTACGCACCTGGCCGAGCCTTACGTGCGCTGGGTGAATTTTCAAACAGGCCCGGCCATGTGCGTAAACCCCGGTATGCGAATAAGTGCCAGGCCCTGAAAAGGGGACGGGCTGGGGGACGGGGAGGGGCAGGACGGAGGCCATCCGGGAGAGCAGCCATTAGCTGCTGTCCCGGGGAAGTCTGCGCCAGCAGCCGGCCAGCACATGTAAATTACTTCTGCTCCAGAGAAGCAGCAAGTAATAAAATAAAAAAATTCTGGCCAGGTAGGTTAGGTTTAAGGGGTGGGGAGGAGAGGGGAAGGGAAAGGAAGGTTAGGCAGGGGGTTAAGGAAGTTCCTCCCTAGTCTGCTCCTTAATTGAAGCGGACTGGGAGGGAACTGGGGAAGCCTGGATTGCATCGTCACCCAGAGTTTTTAAAAGTCCCTCCCCCTTGCGTGCGCGGCCACAGGATTTTATAACATGCGCGCATGTTATAAAATCAGCACGTCCACATGTGCATGCCAGGATGTATGCACGCATGGATGCACGTGTGCACACGTATTCAAATCTACCCCATATTGAATAGCAATGACACTGAACATTAAAAGATAATAAGATTTAATAAAAAGAAAAAAATAGCAGCAAAAGATATTGATGCGCATGCTCAATGTAAAAACCAAGTCCACAAATAAAGGGTAAGTCCAGAAGTTGTGAGGCATCAATATAAAAAGAAAACAATAGTCCACAAAGTAACCAGCATTTAATTCTACAGAACACAGCAATAAATTTAACATTACTGCACTAAGGGGCCTATGCAATAAAGTTGCATAGAAATCAGGCGCTGAACAGTCAGCACCCACTCTCTTAATGCACCCCAGGCCGATAGACCCGGCATCGGTTTTCCTTACCAGTAGAAGGCAGTCACAAAAATTGACGCAGGGTTTATCGGCGTCGGTTTTCGTGATGCGGCTGTCCACCGGTAGAAAACGGATGCCGATTACTGGGTTTTTTTAAAAACTTTTTTTTATTTCTTTTATTTTTCATCCTACTTATTAATATCACAATGATACTAAGTAGGAGGCAGTACAGAAAAGCAGTTTTTTCTGTACTTTTTTTTTTTAATGTATTTAGCTATTAACAACTGCTCAAGGCAGGCATTAATAGATGACAGTTAAATGTGCATCCGAGACGCACATTTTTTTTTTGCATCGGCAGTGAATGCCTAATAGCCTCATTCACATGCATTTGCATGTGATGAGCGCTATTAGATTCACTCCGCATTGGACATGCGTTGAATATGTTCTAATCCCCTTATTGCATTAGGGGATTGATTAGCACCTATTCTACCCGCATTCTACTGCAGGTTAACAGTGCACTCAGCTGAGCACACTGTATTGCATCGGCCCCTAGTTAAGGAGGTTCAAGTTAAAAAGAATCAAACTGGTTTATCTTTCAGACAATTATGAAACTAAAAAGGTAAAAAATATTTGTTTTCTAAATTTTGTTCTGGAGTCAAGCAGAGAATGGTTTTGGAGTAGTACTTCTGTCAAATGAAAGACTTGTTTTGAATATAAGCGTTTGTGTGTTGATGAATGTTGTACAAATTACCAAGAAAAGATGACTATCTTTTCTGGATATAGGAGAGAGAATGGTTCAGCTGGGAGTTCATTTCTTGCCTATATTTCCTTGCAAATGAGTTATTTACAAAATAACATGCTTTTAATTAACAAATGTACTATCAACTAATGAGTCAAAACCAAAATATTCTCTTACATGAAATAAATATTATGAACTAACATAGGGGGTCATTTTCTAAGCCTATCGCAAGCGAAAAATCCCTTTTTGCGTGCGATAGCTTGTTGGGGGTGGAGTCGAGGCAGGGAGGGGAGGAGTCAGGGCGGCAAGGAGGCAGACACAGCGGTATCTTCACTGGTGGTGATAAGGTAAGCACCATTATTGTCGCCAGTAGTGCACCCAAATGCACCACCATTCACAGTGGCGCTATTGGGTGCGAAAGCCGACAGCAATAACACCGTGGTGGTGTAATGGCTGCCGGCTTTCGCAGAACCGCCCCTTTCGCCCCCTCACCCCCCATTACTGCTGTATTCACCAATCTGTGCGAGAATGGAGAATCCAGGCCATAGTGATGTAAACATATTGATATTATGGATTAACAATATTGATATAAATTTCATATATATATATTTCGTTAAGGGACCATTATAAATAAAGGGGTGTCAAAAAGACTGCTATCCCTAATATATAATTATCAGTCACATTAAAATCTTGCAGTCCAAAATATAAATAATTAACTTCTGCCCTTAGGTATTTTTTTTCTTTTTTCGAATTTTTAGCAAATGCAAGTAAAATTGATTTAGCTCATGTGTGGCTTCATAATCTCATTCTTTAACTTAATGGGCCTGATATTCAGTGCTGGCCAGGTAAGCAATTTAGCTGGATATGACTTATCTGGCTAAGTTATAAGGGATATTCAGCGGCATGTCTATGCCGCTGAATATCCGGGGTCAAGGTGCTACTTAGCCGAAAAAGTTAAATCCGGCTAAGTTAGTATTAGATTAATTTAACTGGATAAGAATGAATGTCACTACTTATCCAGGTAAGTAGCGCCACCCCAGATCCTCCCACAAAATGCTGGCTAAAAATATAGCCGGATAAGTGACTTACCTGGCTATCTAGCAGCTGCTGATTTTCAGTGGACCACTAGATAGCCGGATAAGTCCTACTTGTCCAGCACTAAATGCACTTTCAATATAGGGCTCAATGTAACTTGTTGAAGCTTTGATGAAAATGATTGCTGGATACCCTCTTATCTATTCGAGCACACATCTCTTTATCCTGATATAGATCCACATTTCAAATGACTGCATCAGGAGAAAAACGTCAGCAACCTGTCATGTATCCATAATAACTGCAATGAAAAAGAAGACTATTTTAAAGCCTGACGCTCACACATATGTCACCAAACAGCATGACATCATGACTGCCTTATTTTTAAAGGAATATATCAATTAAACTGTAACTTGCAAAATAAAAAGTGAAGTCTGATATTCTCAATGTTATCCTTCAATCATTGAGTCCATTGATAGAAAATCAAGAGGCTGTAAAGTATACCACTTGATCACCTGATGCAATCCTTATAGTTGTATCACTTGTAAATAAATATCCAAAACTGCTCCCTTTTGCTAAATTCAGACACTAAATCTGAACCCTGCCAGTGAGGAGAAAATTAGTCAAGCACACTATATTTCATATCTTGAAAAACATGATGCTCTGAGATAAGGTGCTCAACCATCGGTGCCTGCATCTTCCCAGTTTGAATTCAACTACAATGTGATGAGCAGCATGGAAGTGAGCCCTTAATGCTGTAGCGTAGTTGACACAGCTTTGTGGGAGCACCCATGAGGTCCACGCCAACAGCTGTCGAACGCATCCTAAAGCGGGACAGAATGGAGTTTCGCCTATAACAGTCGCATCCCCTGCAGGCTGAGCCCTTGGGTTCTCACGACTGACAGGACTTAAGTGGGTGGGGGGGGGGGGGGGGGGGAGAAGAGAGAACAGGAGTCCAAGGGCACACCAGGGTCAGGACAGGCAACATACTGAAGGTAGTGAACACAGCCCAAGGTCGGGGCAAGCAGCAAGCAAGCATGGTGGGGTCCAAAGCAAGAGGTCGCTACAGGAGATCAAGCTGGAATAAACACACAAAGGCAGTGGATGAGAAGGAGAAGGTTGGACAAGTCCAGGCTGGATGAAGCAAGGCTAGAGAAGGCAAGGCAGGAACCAGGAACACGCAGGAATAACACGAATGTAGGAGCAACACGTACCACAAATGCAGGAGACCCTTTGCTGAGGTTTCTACAGTTTCTCCGGAGCAGCCTTATATAGTGGGAGCAGGTGATATAAGAGGGTGCCGGGTCCAAGTTTCCCACCGGAAGCCTTTTAAGTATAACTGTGCGTTGTGCATGCCTGCCTAGAGGAAGCACCAGGAGGAGCAGGAACATGGTGGTGCAGAGTTGCCACTCCAGTGTGTGAGAGCCACAAGGAGTGGCTCCAGCAGTCTGAAGTGGCGTTCTGACTGCAGGAGGCCTCAGGCAGCATTGGGGCTAAGAGTGGCAGCTCGCGGTATCTTCCTGTGAGCTGCACATCAAAACATATGTTCATTTAATTTTGTCTTAATCATGCGCTTAGTCCATCCCATATAGCTCTTAGAACATGAACATTTTATATCTGTCCCTGGACATCTCATTTTTCAATTGCTCTTTTTTTTTTTTTTACCTCTTTCTGTACACTTTACAATCTCTGGGCCTGAATTTCAAAAGCATTTACACACTTAAAAATGAGTTTTACATATGTAAATGCATTTTACCCATATAAGTTAGCTTTTGAAAATTGTTACAATATATGCCATTGAATTGTCAATAGGTTTTGCCCGCGTTGAGTGCACTTATTGCAGATAAATGGTTTTCGAAAATTGCTACAATAGTATGTTTCATTTACATCAGTAACTCCTTTGAAATTCACCTTTATGTCATTTCAAAAGCTCTTCTCTGTTTTATATTCTCTCTTTTGCACATCTGTTTTATTTCCCAATTGTGCTCCTCTCTTTTGCTCCTTTCTGTTGGTCTTTATTTCCCTCTTCTCTGCTCCCTCCCATCAACAGTTTTCAAAATGCTGCTAAATCTCTTCCATTTCTCTTTCTATTGCAACTTTATTTGACTAAAATTAAAGAAGAGCAATCAGTTTTCACCAACATTTCGAAAAACATACCATGTGGAATTATGCAAATATTTTGTCAGCTTCTGAAATTTTTCATCTGTATTCATATTCTGCAGCTCTCCCTTTCTGCACATTGCTTTGCTTTCTGCTCTCTTTGACACATTGCTTCTTCTCAATTATTATTTCTACTCATCTAGAGTTGTATGTGATGTCTGAGGTTTGGAGGGCTGCATTTTCAAAAGATCCAAATAGCTATCTGAATTCAATTTCACATACTATTTTGCATCCAGCACTTTTTTAGTTCATTCAATCACAATTAATTCACCTCATTCATCATTAAGAGGTGGCAATGTTACTTTTCACACCTTTTAATCACTAAATTGTGGCTGAGGATACAAAAAAGTGATTCTCAAGCAGTAAAATAATGGATAGCATGTAAGTCATTGAGCAGCCTGCTTCATATAGTTAATTTGAAATGCATGTTTTTCTAAGATATTTCAATTCCTAGGTTGCTGGTAGTCCAAGATACGCTTCAGATTCTACTCATCTGCTAAAAGGGGGAACATATGACATGTGGATTCAAATGAGAATCGCCAGTACATCTTTTAGCACTCGGTACTCGCAGGGATACTAGCACCAAGTATGGACATCATAAAAGGGTCTGGAAGGAGACAGGTGACAAGAAAGTGAGGATGGGGAGGAAATCAGCAACAGGAATAACTCCTGTATGGGACTGAAGGAAAAGAAGGGAAAGAAAAGGTCCATATTCAGCCACTGCACAGCTATGCTAATTAGCCGGATAAACTTATCTGACTAACTAGCACTGTAAACTCAGCAGTGTAGCCACACAACTGAACATACCCGCTATCTTAAAGTTAGTTGGATAAAGTTAAACCGGCTAACTTTAGGACAGTCCTATGGCCTCACCAAAGTTGGCCAGATAGTTTAGCCAGCTAGCTTTGAATATTTAATTAGCTGGTTTACTTAACCGGCGAACTCGACTCCTCCCCGATGTGCCCATTCCCCACCCCTGATTTAGCTGGCTAAAAACTTAGCTGGATTAGTGACTTATCTGGCTAAGTGGTGCCTACTGATCCTAGATGGATATTCAGTGGTACCACTTAGCCAGATAACTGGCATCCGGCTAAATGGCATTTTGATATCAACCTCATGGAAATCAAATAGAAGGGGAAACAGGAAGCTGAAGGAGAGCAGAAGCAGCTAAGGGTGAAAGTGTGGAAAAGGACACGTGGGAAAGATGAAACTGTCAAAGTGATAAAGGAAAGAACAGAAAACAGAGAAACAGAATGGAAGAATAAAAAAATTTCAAAGAGATGTCCAAACAATGAGGAAGACAAGCAGAAGATGTTCATGTAACTATATTTTTCTTTATAACAAAAAACAAAACATAAGAAAATGCCTTTGCAAATTAGTAACAATAGACAATGTCAAAGAAATATAGAATTCTTCCTATGATATATGAAGCTGGATATCTAGTTCTTTCACCACTATCTGACATATGAAACAATAGAAGAAAGGCAATGTTAAACCCCCAACCACAAGATGACCTGTTAATTTACAAGCTCAAGCATAAGGAATCAGTAAGAGGTAAGCCTCCAAGTAGAAAGATTTAAAGCTACACAGAACGCAGTTTTCACAAATGGGTGACAACTTTTTAGAGCAAACTATTTGTTACTGATAATCTTTGAACTGAGGCAATAGCAAGGAATGAACCACAGTACATGTTTGAATTGAAGTATGTGTGTTCAAGTAAGAGTTACGGATATCAAATTTGTATGTTAGAAACTTATGATAGAGAATTCTAGTAATTATATTTGTCCTATAGAAAACTGAAATATGCAGGCTGTATTACTATTTATTACATCAACAATAAAGATGTTGAAGTGCATGAACACTGAGACAGACCACATAGGCCAATTTCCCTGGGTCAGAAAATATAATTTACCTAGTAATATAATAAAGTAGATGATGTAGAGAAAGATCGACTGTCCTATCCAGTCTGCCCTGTTATTCCTGTCCAGGCAGAGATGGAATATGGGCTGAGGTCAGGGCAGGCTGCAGTCAGAGTTGGAATCCAGATAGAGGTCAGAGCAATGAGATTAGGCTGAGGGAACAGAAGCAAGAAAGGAACAAGGACAAGGCAGAGACAAGGATCAGAACAGGCAAGGCAAGGCAAGGACTGGAACAGGTAAGGCAAGATGAAGAACTAACAACCAGTACTGCAAAGCAGGAGGACCTGTTGCTGAGGTACTGGAATTCAGGAGTGTGATGTTTAAATATCCAAGGCTTGCTGATGTCATTGACCAGCACCACTGACAGGTTCCCGCCACATGTTCTATATCCAACATCAGGGCGTATGCACCTAGAAACAGAGAGGCCAGCTCGATGATGGTGGTATCTGGCCACATTTGCAATTGTGGGACCTGGGGGTGAGAGCGAGGCCGGCCAAGGGTGCCACCGCAGATGGCCCAAAATTACAGTATGCCTTCCTCTAAGTCCCCTCCCCAGGCCCTTCAATTTAGGCTTGTGGGGGAAGAGTTTGTGGAACTCTCTTGTGAGGTGGGGAGTTTAGACATTGGAGGCCGGTTGCCACATATTCTCTTTTGGTCAGAATTCCTTGCAGGATATTAGATAGTGTAGCTTGTCTCTTATGATCTTTGCATCTAAAATGGCTTGGACCTCATATTCTATGTCCATCTTGGGAGACTAAGTTTGCAGCTTGGGAATTCATCATGATCCCCATGATAATATCATGATAATATCAATGGGAAGATATGCCACACTTCCACCAGGCCAACCGTCCTACCAGAAACTCCCTTGCGGGCACCCTGCACACCCCTTCACTCAAAATTGCTCACCTCACAAACACCAGAGCAAGAGCCTTCTCCATCGCCGGCCCCACCCTTTGGAACTCCCTCCCCACCGAGCTCCGACTAGAACCTTCACTTAATCAATTCAAAAAAGGAATCAAGACCTGGTTATTTAAACAGGCCTATCCCAACGCCTCTCAACCCTAGCATTTGACTTCTCCTCAACACTCATTATTTCCCTCTCCCTAGTACAGTGTCCCCCCGCCCCCCTACACACCCTCCCTCCCTCACCACCCCATCCATTTTATGGCTTCCTGATATTCAGTCACCACCTCTCCTTCCCATCGCCACCACCTGCCCCCTTGTACAGTTCCTACCCCACCCCGCCTCCCCTATGCGCTTCATCCCCCACCCCGCGCTACCCCCCACTCTGTCGCCTCTTGTATATAATTAATTTATGTCCAACCTGGTTAACCACATGTAATCTCATTTAATAACTGTGGCGCCCGTTGGCTCTACAGTAAAGTTGTCACCTTTTAACTTCCTATCCTTCCTCCATCTATCATTGTAATTTCCTTTCTCAGTTGTCTGTAAACCGACTTGATGTTTTTTACGAATGCCGGTATATAAAAGTTATAAATAAATAAATAAATAAATAAATCAATGGCTTCAACAAGGACACATGAAATGTGCTATGAGTTTTAAAGGTAGGAGGTAAGTGGAGCTGATAGCTAACTAGACCCAACTGGTGCAGGACTGGGAAGGGTCCAATGGCCTAGGGGTTAGAGCAGTGGACTATGAACCAGGAGACCAGGGTTCAAGTCCTACTGTCACTCCTTGTGCAAGTCACTTTACCTACAGTACCTGAATGTAAACTGGTGTGATATCTTGATTGAGATTGAATGTCGGTATATAAAAGAAATAAACTATGGGGAGAACTTTGCCAAGGGAGTCTTTAGATGCAGATTCCTAGTGCTAAGCCAGACCCCTTTCTCCTGGCTTAAACTGGCTTGTAGTAGACTTGGAGGAGGAAATGGAAAGTTCTTTTTCAAAGGCACAAATGGTGTTGTTTGCCACTGGACAAGGAACAGTCAGAGGAATTGGAACAGCAACTCATAGGTGCTGGCCATACACAATGCTGAAGGGAGAAGAGCCTGATGATTCTCCCTGATGGTTGCCCATACTAGCAGGAAAGCCCAGTCATGCTGTTATTATGATTGACAGAGGCTCTCAGAAAGGCTTATAGGATCTGGTTGGTCCACTTGATTTGACCATTGGATTGCAGATAGGTTGATGAGTTGAGAGAGACATTGACTTTCCTGCAGAGGTTCTTCCAAAGTTTTGCTGTGAATGGAACCCAACAGTCACTGACTGTGTTTCAGATAACCTGTGAAGATGGAAGACATGCAGGAAAAATTGATGAGCAAGTTCTGGCACTGTGAGTAAACCTGGAAGGGGCACAAAATAGGCCACTTTTGAAAAATAATCTATGATGACTCAGATTACCATACAGCCATTGGAATAGGGAAGATCGGTTATGAAATCCTGTTTCTTTTAACCTGTTAAAAGAGAGTAGGATTAAATGGTCCATTTTCTCAGTGGAAACAGGAAAAGAGTGGAGTACCTCAGAGATCTGTACTAGGACTGGTACTTTTTAATATATTTATAAATGATCTGGAAAGGAATACGACGAGCGAAATGATCATATTTTTGGATGAGACATAATTATTCAGAATAGTTAAATCACAAGCAGATTGTGATAAACTGCAGGAGGACCTTGCGAGACTGGAAGACTGGGGGCCCAAATAGTAGATAAAATTTAATGTGGACAAGTGCAATGTGATGCATATAGGAAAAAATAACCCTTTCTGTACTTACACAATGCTAGATTCCATTTTAGGAGTTACCACCCAGGGAAAAGATATAAGGCATTGGATAGCATAATACCCATTCCCACATAATACAGACATAAATTCAGGCATCTACATCTCTGTTTCTCATTGGAGAGATTAGCGGTCCCGAGTTGCATAGGTTCATCTACTGTAGCAAGCACCAGAAATTCCTTGCCAAGCATCACTGGAAGAATCATGGAGCCAATCTCAGATGTCGACGAGATGAATCCTTTTCTCGTGCTCACTCCCGGAACCTCATGTTGATTTTAATACAGAGAGGTAAGAGGTTATCCAGTCCCAGTGGGATGCCTCTTCTGGCAAGCTCATCTTTAATTTTGTCATTAAGGCCATGTCAAAAAATGTCCACCAGGCTTTCTTGCTTCCATCTGATCTTGGATGCGAGAGTGCTAAACTGGATAGCATACTCCCTTATGGTCTTGTTTCCCTGCCTTTGGCAAAGCAACTCTGCTGCCGCAGAGGAGGAGCACCCAGGCTTATCGAAAACTCAGTGGAACAGCATCAGGAATTCTTCCAGGTTTCCCATGAAGGGTTCGTTCCTCTCCCAAAAAGGGGATACCCATGCTAGAGAGAGACCAGCTAATAAAGACAGGATGAAAGTCACCTTAGTCCAATCAGACAGGAAGCTGCTTGTCTTTAGTTCAACGTGCATTAGACACTGATTTATAAAGCCTCAACAGGCCCTAGGCTCCCCATCACACCTGGGTGGTAACACCAGATATGGTATAGGTGCAAGTGTGCAGACCGGTGCTGGCTGAGATGGGGTTAGTGGTACAGGAATCAGGGACTGTAGGGAATTCATGTACATGGCCAGACCTTGCAGCAAGCCTGCAATTGGGTTCAGTTGCTCCTGTTGCTGTTGTACCTGGTGGGCCAAGCCAGGAATGGTCTGTAACAAGGGTGTGTCCACTGAACTCATGGCCTCAGCAGTCTATCATGGGGTGTGAGTCCTTGGACTGTGACGTTGTTGGTACTACCCAGTACATGGAACAGCTGGACCCCCAGTGAGAGCAGGCAGACATGCTCAGGCTGGGACAGAGACAAAGGTATCAGCCTCTTCTGCAGGTTGAAACCTTGGGTGCTGAGACCAGCAGAACTGAGGTGAATTACCCAATGGATGTGGACAGGCGGCGCCGGTAAAAGGCAGAGGTCAGGGTAGGTGGCAATCAGATAGAAATGGAATCCAGGCCATGCTGCATTCAGATAGAGATGGTATCCAGGCTAAGGTAAGGACAAGCAGCAGGCAGATAGAGTTAGAGTCAGAATGCAGGCAGAAGTCAGGCCAATAAGACATCAGGCAGAGGGAACAGGAAAAAGAAATGAACAAGAGAGAGACAATGACTAGAATAAGCAAGGAAAGATGAGAACTAGACCAGGCAAGGCAAGTTGAAGAACTAGCAACCAGTATTGTGAAGCAGGACTACCAACTGCTGATGCAATGGTTTAAATACCCAAGGCTTGCTGACGTCATTGATCGCTGCCATGTTCCCACTGCAGGGCCTATATCTGATGTCAGGGCACACGCACAGGGAAGGAAAGGCCAACTTAATGATGGCAGTGTTCAGCTGCATTTGGCATTGTGGGATCTGGGGGTGAGTGAGGCTGGCTGCGGGTGTCATCACAGATGGACCAACATTAGAATACGCTTGACTTATTTTTCCTTAGCCAAGATGGTCTTTGTTATCTCTTTCATTTGCACTCCATCTTAAGCAGATTTCGCATATAAGTTCTGTCATTTTGTTCATACACAGTGCCTCACTTTTTTTCATAAAAATCCACAAAGCTTTGTAATAATTTAAATAAATAGTTACCCATACCACCATGGCTGCTACCAAGCATCCAGTCTGCTATATTACCTGTGTAGCCTGCCAGATAGATCTAGCCATTTGAAGGTCTGCATTTCTCTAGGACTTCTACTTATTACTATACTTGCCCCCTGCCAGCCAGACCCAACTGCAATTTAGTTTTATCATTACAGCCTAATATATATATATATATTTACACCCATACTAACAGGGCTGTTGTCTGAGCAATTTGGAATCAGTTGTTGTATTGCTCAGATATGTTTTTCTTAGGGAAAGGAAAGACTGGGCACCTGTCTGCCAGTATTGTGATGATGACTATCTTAAAATAGCTTAAGATCTACTTCCTGCTTTCTCCATGAAATTAGTGACTTAACATTAGGGGATCTTAACACAACTTCTAAAGTCGGACAAAATGATGCATACACTAATGCATGACAACTTTATAATATGGTAAGTTTCCCCATTGAACTAAAATACTCTTAATAAAATTATACTACATTAGACGACATTTTCTTTAGTTCAAAGAGAGCTATAGATGACAAAATTTTATGTAAAGAAGTTGTGTCATACATTTCTATATATGTCATTTTGTTGACTTTCAGAAAACATAAGCAATGACAAGATTCCATTCTGTTAAGCTGCTATGTAAACAGAAAAAAAGAAAGAATAATTCTATGCCATTGATAGATAGAAAGTCAGCATGGGTTTACTAAGTCTACTTCTCTTTTCCCTCTTAAAAGTGATAGCTGAACAATAAATTACCCAAGCACCAACTTTTGCAAGGGTTCCTTATTGTTCAGACATAGTGTTCACAGAGAAAAGAAAATGTGGGTAGCAGGTGTATCCTATCTTGCCTCATTGCTATGTTCATTTTTAGTTTTGCTAATTTAATCCAAATGTTCTCTTCTATGAATGGACTGAGATCTACATCGATTGTATTTGCATTACTAACATTCATCTTCAAGCCTTCCCAAACTCTTTCTACGGTGAATAGTGTACAAAAATATGTATTCAATATTTCTACCTTGACCTGAAGCCTTTCATCTCTTGCATTTACAATGCCAGCCCAATACTTCCTTCAATCACATGACCTCTGCTGCTTTTCCTTCATTTGTAGCTATGATCTCCTTGGTTTTAAACTTTCCAGATATTGTCCTCTGTACTTGTAAACCCTCTCTGAATGACAACTGCTGAATTATTACAGATTGTCTTAGATTAACTAGTCTCAACATCTTCCATATCCTTACTGGACTAGTGTCACCAAATATCTGAAGTGTCATGGCCAGCCAAACAGAGGACACTATATACCCTTTGGCTAGTCATACCATGGCAAAAAAATGTCTGAAGTCATGGAGGAGTTTTTTTAAAGACAACAGAAGTAATTAACATCACACCTGTGACTGCTTATGTGACAGATGCGACGAAGACCTTGGTATTAACCAGGAAATCTAAGCAACTTCCTGAAGAAGGAGGATTGGACTAGCTGAAGTCCCTATACTGTCTCTGTGCCCAAAGTGGCAAGATGGGGACACGTAGCAGACATGTCACCTGCATTTGTGGTGGCAGGATATTCAATGCATTTTGGCCTACTCATTGTTTGAGAATGTCCCCTGCTTGGTGCAAGATCTTGCTGAGACCAACTCACAAGCACTGAAATGTATCTATCAGTGGAAAGAAATATGAATTTTGCAGGTGAACATGAGAAGACAATGATAATGTGATTAGCTGTTAAGTTAAATAATAAAAAACAGAGTGTGTACATAAAGAGAGTGTGAAATACCCAAGTTAAAGCAAAATATAATTATTTTAAAGCAGCAATTAACGGATCAATAGTTGCTGACGACTATGGATTTCCTTTGCTTAGGTCAACTGTGCAGTTGTTGCTCACAAATCAAAGAAAAAATACTTGAAACAGTGGTTCCTCTAGAACTGCTGCTCTGATCAAAGCTTCCATTTGGAAAGAAGTATAGGATAACCACTGGCTAGGGATGCTGCTGTGTTTTCTTAAGGAAAAAAAATACCTAGCAGCAACTCTGGGCCTTTAATATTCTTTACTCCTGGGATTTAACCTCCTTTCACAGCCTCCCAGGGTTTTAGATATTTTAATTTTAGAGGAAAAATCATTAAACTTTGGTTACCTTTCCGCCTGACATTTATAACTTGGGCATTACTGTGATCTGGGAAATAAAAGGAAGAAAAAGAGGGAAAAGTCAGAAAAACTAATATATGAATTCTCTCTCTAGTTCAGCTCACTGTCGGTTCCTAGAGGAAACATAAGAAAAAATTAAGGGATCACATTCACTTTAAGTACTCAGTTTTGAAAAGGCCAGGCATAGCAAAAACTAATTAAGAACCAGATTTACAACATAAAGTGTAATAAATTTTAGAAGTTACCAGGCTAAAAGGGAAAAGGTCACATTCCTGTTACATGAACAGGTAGTATAAAAGGTACACTGACAAGAGAAATTAGCTAGCTGCAAAATATTGCTTACTTTTATATGACAATAAGACACAATGACTGGTAGAGTGGGATGTAAAAAGTGGTGTATGTATTGCATGGTATTGTAATGGTTTTCCTCTGTCTTTCTGAAACTACAGATAGATCTGGCACTGCATGAATACAGCAGTGTTTTAAGCTTCACATTATTTATTTATTTATTTATTTATTTATAGACTTTTCTTTGCCGACATTCGTGAGGCACATCATACCGGCTTACATTGAACTGAAAGGAGGAAAATACAATGAACAGAATAACATGTCATAGTTAAACACAAATGGTGTAAGATATAAGCATCATAAAAACATTCTGAGATTATATACAATAACATAAAAGAACTAAATAGCTATGGAGAAAAAAGGTAGAAAGAAAGAAAGAGAAACTTTGTACAAAACTAAGAAAACTTTATCTTTAACAATGAGAAAGTGGTAAAGGGGTTATGAAGTGCAGCAAAGTTCCGGGGGGGATGGTAGGGGCACAGATGGAAAAGGAGAAGAGCAAGGGGGGGGGGGAGGGCAGGTAGTGGAGATTCTTAGAAAGGTCCATTTAGAAAGGTCCATTTAGGAGAAGTCTACGTATTGGTTGAGTCGGGGTATGCCTGCTTGAAGAGCCATGTTTTGACTCCTTTTTTGAATTTGTTAAGTGATGGTTCTATTCGGAGGGAAGGGGGGAGGGAGTTCCAGAGGTAGGTGCTAGCTATGGAGAAAACCCTTTCTCTGGTGAGGGACAGATGTGCAGCCTTCAGGGAAGGAATGTGTAGGGTACCTGCATGAGCACTTCTTGTGGGGCGGTTGGAAGTGCGGAAGCAAGGCATTTCTTCCAGCCAGGTGTGACTGAGTTGGTATAATGAGCCGTGAAGAATGGTGAGTGTTTTGTATTGTGAACGGAAGGAGATAGGCAGCCAGTGAAGGTCTTTTAAAATTGGAGTGATGTGTTGTGTTTGCGGGTGTTTGTTATGATTCTGGCCATGGAATTTTGGAGGATCTGGAGTGGCTTGATAGTGGTAGCAGGGAGGCCGAGTAGGAGGGCGTTACAATAGTCCAGTTTTGACAGCATAGTAGTCTGGATTACAGTTCGGAAATCGCTGGTGTGAAGCAGAGGTTTGAGTTTCCTGAGGATATTTAATTTGTAGAAGCCTCCCTTTATGATGGATTTGATGTAAGGTTTAAAGTTTAGTTGATGGTCGATAAGGACGTCCAAGTCTCTTACAGCCTGTAATTTGTGTTGTGGAGCAGTTGTGTTCTGAGGTGAGTCGTGGGGAGAGCAGTCAAGATGGGTGGAAATGATGAGTAGTTCTGTTTTTGCAGCGTTTAGAGCTAGGTGTAGGTTGGATAGCATTGACGTTATTGAAGAGAGGCAAGATTCCCAGAAGCGCATGGATTCCTCAATGGATTTTTGGATTGGGATAATAATCTGCACATCGTCTGCGTAAAGGAAAAATTTGAGGCCTAAGTCAGATAGTAAATGGCAGAGGGGTAGGAGGTATATATTGAAAAGGGTTGATGATAAAGATGAACCTTGGGGGACACCTTGTGTGATAGGGATGTGTGAGGATTGGTGTCTGTCAATTTTTTACTACGTATTCTCTATGGTTAAGATAGGAGGAGAACCATGAAAGTGCGGTGTCAGCAATACCTATTTCAGCCAGGCGGGTCATTAGGATTTGATGATTGACAGTGTCGAACGCTGCCGAGATATCTAGGAGGGCGAGCAAGTATGAGGTTCCATGGTCCATACCTTTGAGGATGGTATCTGTCATTGATAGTAGTAGGGTTTCTGTATTGTGTGCTTTCCGGAATCCAAATTGTGAGGGGTGGAGGATGTTGTAGTCTTCTAGGAACTCGGAGAGTTGTTTGTTAATGACTCTTTCCAAAATTTTTGAAATGAAAAGGCAGGTTGGAAATGGGTCTGTAGTTAGCTAGGTCTGACGGGTCAAGGTTTGGTTTTTTAAGGAGGGGTCTTACTACAGCACGTTTGAGTGGGTCTGGGATGCTACCATGTGTGATGGAGCAGTTGATGAGTTCAGCAATGAATTTTGCAATGGTGGGATAGCGAGGAGAGTTTTTGAAGGAATAGTGTCTAGGAAGTGGGATGCAGGTTTCATTTTCTTTAGAATAGTTTCAATTTCGGCATGTGTTATAGGGTCAAAGTTTCTGAGTTTGCTCTTGTTGTCAATGCATGGCGGCGATACAGGGGAGGGGTTGGTGGGCAGGAGAGTGAGGATGTTGTCAATTTTGTTCTTGAAGAACGCTGCTAGTTCCTGGCATCTGTTACTCGAATTGTCCTCGTGAAGAGGTGTGGTAGCGGGGTTAGTGAGGTCAGTGACAAAAGTGAAAAGTGCGTTTGCATTGAATTTATAGGCATGGACTTTTTTGGAGTAGTAGTCCCGTTTGGCTTGGGTGATGGCTAGTTGGTAGGTATGTGCAGCGTTGATGTAAGTGGCTTTGAGAGTAGCAGATGGTTGTTTACGCCATGCACGTTCTTTGCATCATAGGTCATTTTTTATCATCTTTAAATCCTTTGTGTACCATGGTTTTCTTTTTTCACTTTGTGTCAAGGGAATTTCCTTGTGGATGATAGGACATAGCTCATTAGCGATGGTGGTGGTGAGATTGCTCCAGGAGAGCAATGCTGTGTCAGGGTCTTTAAGGTCGAGATTGTTGGTTGTTTTGTCAAATGCTAGAGTGATATCTTCTGTGTTACAAGGTTTGCGGAAAGAGATGGTCTTGCTGTGCTTCTGTGGGGAGGGAATTGGGGTGTTGGACGTGAGACTGACATTGATTAGGGAGTGGTTGGACCATGGTACAGGGGTGATTACAGGTGGGTTAAGTGTAGAAAGTTGTGAATTAACGAAAATGAGGTCAAGCGTGTGACCTGCTTTGTGTGTGGGTTTGTTGATGATCTAAAACCTAGGGCTTTGAGGGTATCCAGCAGGACCTTGCAGGCTGAGTTGGAAGTATAGGCGTCTACGTGGAGATTGAAATCTCCTAATATGATTGTGGGGAGTTTGGTTTTGAATTTGTCAGTGAGATATTCAATGATGGGGGAAGGGTCGTGATCAATTGTGCCTGGGGGGGCATAGACTAGGCAGATCTGTAGTGATTTCAATTTAAAAAGTGCTATTTCTAATTTAGGGGGGGATTGTAGAGGTAGAAGTTTTAGGCTGAGGCTTTTCTTGGCAGCAAGGAGTAGACCTCCACCTCTCTTCTTTGGCCTTGGTGCAGATAGGATGTCGTAGGTTTTTGTTGGGAGCTGGTTTAGGAAGACATGGTCAGTGTTTTTCAGCCATGTCTCCGTGACTGCACATATGTCGGGGTTGGTTTCAGTGAGCAGGTCAAATAGTATGTGGCCTTTTTTTTTTTAATGCATTGCGAGTTGAAAAGGGTGATAGCTATTGTTGTTAGGCCCAGGAATTGAGTGAGTGGGGATATCATGATGAGGACCAGGGATTTGCGTTGGTTGGAGGGGTGCGGGTGGGTAGAGTGGGGTTTGCGTAGTGCAGGGCAGTGACGCCTGGGTATGGTGAATAAACACATGTTTGATGTAGAAAGGGGGGGGGGGGGATTCTGTAGCAAGGAAGGATAGGGAGTCACTGCAGCACAGATGGGGTAAAGATACAGCTTATGTTGTTTGCTACCAAAGGTGGTAGAGGCTGGGTAATATAAAATTTCAGAGTGGGAAATTAGAGACCGGTGGGATAATTACATATATTGAGGAGATTGTTGGGGGGGGAGTGGAGTCTTTCGCAGGTTGTAGAGCTGCCTTGTTTTGATTGTGATGGGTGTTGTTGTGAAAGGTCAGTGTGGATGGTTTGGTGGCAAAGCTTGCATTAGGTGCCTCTGTTGTAGAAGTAGTTGCTTGCGGTGGTGTTAGGGCACCAAGGTGCTAGGGCCGCCTCCCCGGCGTCAGTTGGACGTGGCTTCATAAACTGGGACGTATGGCTTGTTAGTGGTTGGTGCAGATCGATGGGGCAACTCTGGCCTTTGAAGATCCTTTGTGTGTTTTCTCCTTTAACTTTAGTACTGGATGGTGTTCAGAAGATAGATGTCTGCGTGAGTGATTCGCTGGATTGTTTGGGTGGATAATGCCTGTGATGATAGAGGATCTTCCTTGGATGGCGTACTGAGATGGAAAGCTGTGGTGGGTAGGGTGAAATCAGCCAAGGAAACAGCTGTGTCTGCGCTTCGGGGCTGCGCGAAGGGGCGCACAAAGGGGCTGGCCCCTTTGTTGTGCTCCTTAGGCGTGCGACGCTTATGTGAGAGGGAGATTTAAAGGCAGATTCGTTTAGTTTCTGGGACGTCTTCCAGCTGGGGGAGGGGTTAACAGCCACGAGGAGGAGGAGGAGAGGGTCCAATGGAGGGCTGAGTACTGGAGAAATCTCAATCCAAGCCCTGGATCCTGGCTTGGAGAGCAGTTGCACAAACAGAGGCAAGCAGAAATGAAGTCAACTGCACAAAAGGGAGATTTAAAAACACATTTGTTTAGTTTCTGGGACGTCTTCCAGCTGGGGGAGGGGTTAACAGCCATTCTCTTAGTCTGAAAAGAAAGTTGTGTGCTGTAAAAATTATCATCCAGTAGAATCAATTTTAGTTGATAAGAGTATAATAAGTTTCCTATTTGTACTTCTGATAAACTAAAATTGCTTCTACTGAATATTTTTTTTTCAATTATTTACTTCGTACCCCTAGAGGAGCCATGTTCAGTATACTGTTATGCATTATTTCATGAGGAAATAAATCCACATGTATATGCATGTGATCATCACAGCTTATATGCATCTACCAGATCTAGATGGCAATTTTCAAAAGCCAGGTCACCTGGGTAACTTTTTAAAAATTGCCCATCCTGTGTGCAGTTAAGAGCATGCACAATGTTCCACAATGCATGCACTTTTACCCACATCGAGTGGAAGCCTTCCTGGGGTCAGGGTCGGGGCAGAGAATGAAACAACATGCTTAGTTTTGTATTTTCGGATCTAAGTGTATTGCTTTGGAGGGAAAACATATGTGCAAATCTCAGAGTACTTTTTCCCTAGGCAATTTTCAAAAGAAATGTATGTGTATACATTCCCTTTGAGAACTGGTACAAAGACTGCCAGTAAAAGTATCCATGGTCTTTGCATCAAAATGTATAGTTTTGAAAATTTACCTCTAATATGCATAAAACCATCTGAGACTCTCTTACTAACATTTCTACTCAGAGAGGGTAAGAGAAGCTGCCCGAAAGGTTTGAAAACAATCACTTAACATTTATAACATCTTTTAAAAGGTACAGAGTATACACAGTACTTACTAGCTAAAAAAGCATTGTGTGTTGTAGAAGACAGGATATCAGAATACTCATTTATTCAATTTTTGCCTTACACTAAACAGAAAAGATTTTATTTGCTATATAGCAAGCCTTACTACTTGTCATATATGCTTTTAAAATACTATGGGGTGGATTTTCAGAGCCCTGCTCGCCTAAATCCGCCCAAAACCGGGCGGATTTAGGCGAGCAGGGCCCTGCGCGCTGGTGAGCCTATTTTACATAGGCCTACCGGCGCGCGCAGAGCCCCGGGACTCGCGTAAGTCCCGGGGTTCTCCGAGGGGGGCGTGTCGGGGGGCGGGCCCGGTCGTCGCGGCATTTAGGGGGCGTGTTGGCAGCGTTTTGGGGGCAGGTATGGGGGTACGGCTACGGCCCGGGGAGGTCTGGGGGCGTGGCTGCGCCCTCCGTACCCGCCCCCAGGTAGCGTCCCGGCACGCAGGAGGCCCGCTGGCGCGCGGGGATTTACTTCTCCCTCCGGGAGGCGTAAATCCCCCGACAACGGTAAGGATGGGGTTTAGACAGGGCCGGGCAGGTGGGTTAGGTAGAGGAAGGGAGGGGAAGGTGAGGGGAGGGCGTTAGAGGATTCCCTTCGAGGCCGCTCCGATTTCGGAGCGGCCTCCGAGGGAACGGGGGTAGGCTGCGCGGCTCGGCGCGCGCCGGCTATACAAAATCGATAGCCTTGTGCGCGCCGATCCCGGATTTTAGCGGATACGCGCGGCTCCGCGCGTATCTACTAAAATCCAGCGTACTTTTGTTGGCGCCTGGAGCGCCAACAAAAGTACGCCTATGCGCGCTATTTGAAAATCTACCCCTATGTATGGCACAATTTTGCTTGCCTAAGATTATGATTGCGACATCAATGTTACATGAAGTATCATCTAGAAAGATATTTGGACTAAGGTGCCAATCAGGCAGTCATGTACCATATGTTTTTCCAAACTGAAATTTAAGCATCAAGTGGGCCATTTTTGTGACCTATGTTAAAAGTAGGTAATTGAGAACTTGACTATGGCTGCAATAGCCTTTACATAGTATTGTTTTTTTTATAAAAAGATGCCAAAATTCTCTGTTACATACTAGTTGCATTTAGGCCAGAACAATGAGCAAAAGTAGTCTTCTAAAAAAAAAAGGAAAGCAAGGTTTAGATATTATTTCAAAAGCTGGCCATACTGTTCTGTCTTGAAACATCAGGATAAAACCATAATAGAGCTAAGTGCAGCATTTTTGCTGTCCAAATCATTGCAGCTTCTCAGTTTAAACCACCAGACGAAAATGTACTTTAACATATGATACTAAACAGCTCTGCCATGATCTAGATACAAAATCCAGCACTACAGATGACACACGGGGAAAAATAAAACAAAATTAGCATACCACTGCTTGTGGCTGGACCACTGTACCATTACTGGCATTTTGCTTATGTAGTGATTCCACTGGTGTTTTGCATTACATGGTGAAACTGTAGGTCCCCCTTCTAAGAAAAGATTTGCTTGATGTGCCAAATGGTACATCTGACAAGAACTGCTGCCAGCCTTCAGTGATAAAAGTGAAAAACCTGATGCCTGCTGGCTACTTTCTACAATTGATGCTTTTCTCAGTATATCTGTACAGAAAAAATGCATGTTGGTAACTTCACACCGTGTCGACATTTGAAGCTGGAACAGTCTTGAATGTGTTATTGTATTTGTGCTTATTCTGGTAAATTCTGGATTGTAGGAGAGGCAGTTGTGGTTTCCATGGGACAGTATTGAATTGTCTGCATTTTGTTTTTAATTAATGTTCTCTTGCATTCCACTGTTACAGATACCATCACACAATGACTGGATATCATGCCATATAAGCCACAGTTTATGCCCAGCAGCGAGGGCTTTGATTCAAGTGGCACAGCATGGATATTTGCCGAAAGAATGCCCAACACTGAACACAGTAAACAAGCGTAGCAATTATTTGTTCCCTTCAATATTAGAGTATCAAGAATTCCAGTACATATGAAGAAAACAACTCATAAAATCAATATGCGTACATCAAAGAAATTCATACCTAACAACTCCTAATTACTAAGATGTGTTATTAAAGTTTAACATCTATAAACAAAATGCAGTAGAGATGCTATTCCAGACAAGGGAATTCATTTTAATGGGGGAAGGAGAAAGTAAGGAGGAGTTTAATGATTATTTTAAAAATCCATAACACCATATAGTAAGTTTTAAAATAATTCACGTTTTTATAAGTCAGAATTTCACCACCTTATTTTTAACAGAATGGACTATTTTGAAAGAATTACTTTCATACTGTATTTTTATTCTTGTTTATCTTTTGTCAAGAGTAAAGGCACAAAGCAGCATAGAAACATCTTGGTGACAGTGACAGTTTTAACACTCCTGCTGTCCCTTGGCATTGGGATAGCTGGCTGCCTCTGTCAGCTAGGGAAGAGGGGGAATCCCCTCTGATATTATGAGTTGAAGTGAGCCTGGACAGGTCTCACCTTGATGTTATATCAACTAGCTGGCTTAAAATAAAGACTGGACCATTTTTATTATTTTTTTTTAATTATTTATTTTTGAGTTTTATATACCGTCATTCGGTAATGCCATCACAATGGTTTACATATTTCAACAGGGGATATTAGAAATACATATTTCAATAAGGGAATATTAGGATGGGTAATACAAAGATCATCAACAAAGAAAGGTTGAAAGTACATGGAAAATAAAGGTAATAGGATAAACTATAGGAAAAACTAACATTTATAACAGGAGATGAATCGGCGTTATGAAGTCATTAGGAGTTAAGCATGTTGAGATTTGTTTGGGAGTTCTCTTGCTGTGGGGTAGTTGAGAGGGTTAGGGTATCATTGTAAGCTTTGAAGAACAGTCAGATCCTTTTAGAATGTTTTTAAGTTGGGTTGCATTCTAAGGTCCATCAGAAGTGAGTTCCATAATTTAGGACTGGCGATGGAGAAAGCTCTTTCACGGGTTGTTGTTAGCTATGCTGATCAGACAGGGGGAATTTTTAGAAGGCCCTTGTTGTTTGAACGTAGGTTTCTTTGAGTCAAGTGAGGAATGAAGTTAGTAGGAACAAGTGATACAGTGACAGGGATGAACTTCCTGTGGTGTGGTGACTGCCCCTAGGCAGTTACCTACTTTGCCTAATGGAGACAAACATAAAACTGCATGGATAATGTCAACAACAGGGCTTTGGTTTCTTGGATAATGGTATGGTATTCCAAGAAGGTGATCTACTTAGTAAGCTTGGGGGTAGATTTTCAAAGGGTTATGCTCATAACCCCGAAAACCTGCCCCCGCGCGCGCCAAGCCTATTTTGCGTAGGCTCGGCGGTGCGCACAAGCCCCAGGATGCGAGTATGTCCTGGGGCTTTGAAAAAGGGGTGGGAAGGGGCGGGGTCCGGGGGCGGGTCCGGCACAGCAGCCGGCCGGCGCGTGCAAGATACACCTGCAAGAGGCAGGCATAAAAAATAAAATAAGATGGGGAGGATTTAGGTAGGGCTGGGGGGTGGGAGTGAAAAAAGTTCCCTCCAAGGCCGCTCTGATTTCGGAGTGGCCTTGGAGGGAACGGGGAAAGCCATCAGGGCTCCCCTAGGGCTCGGCATGCACAAGGTGCACAAGCGTGCACCACCTTGCACGTGCCGACCCTGGATTTTATAACATGCGCGTGGTAGCTCGCGCATGTTATAAAATCGGGTGTACATTTGTGCGTGCCGGGTTGCGCGTACAAATGTACCCCACACGCGTAGGATTAAAAATCTGCCCCTTGGGGGTATACCTTATAAAGAATGGTAAGTGTGTGTTCACCAACAGATTTGCCAACCTAGCGAGGACTTTAAATTTGGCTAATGAAGGGATGGTGAAAAAAGCCCACAAGTAAAAGGAAGTCAGTCAGTAAATACAAAAGTCAAAGTCTCAGGTAGGGAAGTTTGCATTCTAGAGATAAATGAACGGCTGCATAGCTGGTGTTGATGTGAGCATTTTAGCTTCCTGGATCATGGGATGATATTTCAAGGATTGCTGAGCAGAGATGGGATCCACTTGTCAAAGACGGAGCACAGCGTCACAGAATAAAGACCTTTTCAATAGGTATCCCAAACTAGAATCATCGTGGATGGGTGAACAAAACCCTAAGGTAAGTAAAACATTGAAATACTCATATAGAAATGGGAAATATGGGGGAAAAAAAGGCAATAATGGAAAACTGTGTACTCTAATGCTCATAATGGGGTAGATTTTAAAAGAAGCGCGATCAGCCTACTTTTGCTTGCGCATCAGACTCAAGCAAAAGTACGCTGGATTTTAGTAGATACGCGCGGAGCCGCGCGTATCCACTAAAATCCTGGATCGGCGCGCGCAAGGCTATCGATTTTGTATAGCCTG
Organism: Rhinatrema bivittatum; assembly: GCF_901001135.1. Lineage (NCBI taxonomy): Eukaryota > Metazoa > Chordata > Amphibia > Gymnophiona > Rhinatrematidae > Rhinatrema > Rhinatrema bivittatum. Next base: position 255,432,812 of record NC_042618.1, read on the forward strand.
CGTGCGCCGAGCCGCGCTGCCTCCCCCCGTTCCCTCCAAGGCCGCTCCGAAATCGGAGCGGCCTCGGAGGGAACTTTCCTTTGCCCTCCCCTCACCTTACCCTCCTTTCCCCTACCTAACCCACCCACCCGGCCCTGTCTACACCCCCCCCTTACCTTTGTCGGGGGATTTACGCCTCCCGGAGGGAGACGTAAATCCCCGCGCGCCAGCGGGCCTGCTGCGCGCCGGGCCGCGACCTGGGGGCGGGTACGGAGGGCGCGGCCACGCCCCCGGGCCGTAGCCACGCCCCGTACCCGCCCCCAAAACGCTGCCGACACGCCCCCGGAACGCCGCGACGACCGGGCCCGCCCCCCGACACGCCCCGACACGCCCCCCTCCGAGAACCCCGGGACTTACGCGAGTCCCGGGGCTCTGCGCGCGCCGGGAGGCCTATGTAAAATAGGCTTCCCGGCGCGCAGGGCCCTGCTCGCGTAAATCCACCCGGTTTTGGGCGGATTTACGCGAGCAGGGCTCTGAAAATCCGCCCCAATATGAGGAATAAGATTCCAAATCTAGAGGCAGTCATGGAAGAAGCTGATTTAAATATAGTAGCTGACATGGAGACTTGGTACATGGAAAACCATGACTGGCATATAGTTATACCCAGCTACAATCTATTCAGGAAAGACTGGGTAGGATGGAAAGGAGGTAGCATGGCACTATACTGTATATAAAGAACAATATTAATGCAACAGCATTGCTGGGTTTACAAGGTAAGGAAGAGGAATTATGGGTTAATCTGGAAAAGGGGAATGGAACATTATTTATATTGGTGTAATATACAGACATCCATCACAGACAGAGGAGATGGACAGAGATTTAATGGAGGATATTCACAGGATTGCTGTGAAAGGGAAGGTGCTGCAGCTAGAGGATTTTAATCTTCCAGATGTTGATTAGAACATCACAATTACAGTATCTTCTAGAGCAGAGTGGCCAACTCTGATCCTCGAGAGCCACAAACAGGCCTGGTTTTGAGGATATCCACAATGAATATACATGAGGTAGATTTGCATGCTCTGCCTCCTCTATATGCATTAGATGGGTAAGGGTTCGAGAAGGGTGAAAGTTGCCTTGGAGGGCCAGGATTGAGATTGATATCCCCAGCTGAGAGAAGGAGGAAGAGCAGATAAAAATAGAGATGTGAAAGTATGATGACAGCAACAGGGATGAAGTGCTGTCAGGGAGAATGGAGATGACTGGATGAGAGGAAGTAAACCTTGAAGCTCAAGATCAGTGAACAGGGCAAAAGACAGAATGGAAGGGAAAATAAAGAATGGGGATAGTAAACAATTTTACTAGAGGTTTGTAGCAGGGAATAAGATTGTGGAGGATTACCAGTAAGTCAGTGTAAATTTAGTGGAGCTATATGAAATGAAGAGAGAAAAATCTACTGACCTGAGTTAATGCTATGATATGTACCTTCTGGCCAGCAAATGACAGCCCAAGAGTGTTGGGAGGAAGTCATGTACAACTCATGAAAAATGACCAAAAGATTCTGGTTATTGTAACTGTGCTGAAGCTCTGCTGAAACAAAAGGAAGTCTCTGGAGATCATAAAAAATTGACAAGAAAATGAAGCAGATATGAATAATGAAGTACAGTTTCTCATTTAAGGATGAAAATTCTCCCACTGAGGTGTATAACTTTGATTATAAACATTTGTTATAGTTGTTTTCTCCAGAGAGCAGATTATAAACTGTCTGTCATGAGCCATGAATGTTTCTAAATTATTTTAATTTTTTCCCCTTTATCCTTGTTTTCTACTCACTGTTTCTTGCTATTAGTGTGGTACTTTACAACAATAGTCGATAGCTATTCTCAGTGCCATCGACTAATGTGGGCTAAATTTTGTTGAGTTCCATAAGTTAGAAAGGTCTTTTTGTCTTGAGCGCTGATACGATTATAATAAGAGTCTGGACTCTCCGTGTTTGTGAGTCATTTTTATTACATTAATTAGGGTTTTGTTACCTTAATGCTAGGCTTCATTGAGTCTTGATGTTATCTGTTAATGTTTATGTTGTAAACTGTATGCCAATTTCAAAATTACTGAAAAATGAAACACAGAAGTATAGAAATGATGGCAGAAAAGGACCAAACAGTCCATCCAGTCTGCCTAGCAAGCTCGTGGTAGCATCAAAAATATCAGGCTTATTGGTCAAGGACATCAACAAGTTACTCCCACTCCTACTTATTTTCCCAGACCCCAAAATCCATTGTCCTCATTGGCTGCTGTCTGGGTTCGAACCCCCCCACCACCTTTTTTCCCCCTATTGTTAAAGCAAAGAGCAATATTGGAGCTGCACCAACAGCATGAAGGCCCAATGGCCAAGGATAGCAACCGCCACACAGCAAGTTACTCCTCTTCATTTCCATCCTTTAGTCCCTAGGGATCCACAGTGCCCCTTTGAAAGCTTTCACTGATTTTGTGTTCACCACCACTTCTGGAGGGGCATTCCAGGCATCTACTACCCTCTACGTGAAGAAATATTTCATGATTTTGGTTCTGAGTCTTCCTCGCTGGAGTTTCATTACGTGACCCCTAGTTCTACTAATTTCTTTCCAACAGAGAAGGTTTGTTGATTGTGCATCATTAAAATCTTTCAGGTATCTTAAGGACTGTATCATATATCTCCCCTGCACCTCCTCTCCCCCAGGGTATACATAGTCCTTCAACCTCTCCTCCTAAGTCATTTGATGGAGACTCCCTACCATTTTTGTCGCCCTTCTCTGGACAGCATCCATCCTGTCTCTGTCCCTTTTGAGATATGGTCTCCAGAACTGAACACAATAATCCAGGTGAGGCCTCATTAAGGACTTGTAGAAGGGCAGTATCACATCCTTTTTCTTACTGTTATTCCTCTATGCAGCCAAGCATTCTTCTGGCTTTAGCTATCGCCTTGTCACATTGCTTTGCCATCTTCAGATAACTAGACACTATCAGCTCAAGGTCTCTCTCTTGCTCTGTGTACAACAGCCCTTCAACCCCCATCACAAACATCTCTTTTGGATTATCACACCCCAGATGCATGACTTTGCACTTCTTGGCATTGAATCCCAGTTGCCATGTCTTTAACCACCACTCAAGCTTCCTTAAATCACGTTTCATTCTCTCTACTCCTTCCAGTGTGTCTACTCTGTTGCAGATCTTAGTATCTTCCGCAAATAGACAAACTTTACCTATTATCCCTTCCGCAGTGTCGCTCACAAAGATATTGAACAGAACCGGTCCCAACACTGATCCTTGTGGCACTCCGCTTAATACCATTCTCTCTTCTGAGTAGGTTCCATTTACCATAACATGCTGCCTTCTATCCGGGAACCAGTTTGTAATCCACTCCATTTTATTCACAAGCATCCTGCGCGGGACTATCAAAAGCTTTGCTGAAATCCAATAGATCACATCGAGCGCTCTTCCTCGATCCAATTCTTTAGTCACCCAATCAAAGAAATCAATAGATTTGTCTGACAGGACCTTCCCCTGGTGAATCCATACTGCCTCGGGTCAAGCAACCCACTGGATTGTAGATAGTTCACTATCTTTTCCTTCAACAGAGTCTCCATTAATTTTCCCACCACTGAGGTGAGGCTAACTGGCCTGTAGTTTCCAGCCTTCTCTCTGCTCCCACTCTTGTGAGGCGGGACCACCAGTGCTCTTCTCCAGTCTTACAACACCATTCCCGTTTCCAGGGATCTATTGAACAGGTCTTGCAGTGGACCCACTAGTTATCTCTGAACTCCATCAGTATCCTGGGATGAATCTCATCATGCCCCATGGCTTTGTCCACTTTCAGATTTCCAAGTTCATCCCATACATTCTCTTCTGTAAACAGAGTTTAGTCTACTCCACCCCCTTCCGATGTCTTGTTAATTAGCGAAGGTCCCTCCTCCAGGGTCCTCTTTAGTGAACACAGAACTGAAGTAATTGTTTAATATTTCTGCCTTTTCTTTCTCTTCACACATTGATCCCTGTCACCTTTCAATTTCACTATGTCACTTGGGAGCTTTCTCCTTTCTCTGATGTATCTGAAAAATGATTTGTCCCCACTCTTTACTTCTTTGGCAATCCTTTCTTCTGTCTGATGGGTTTTCTTGATTTCTTTGTCTCCCTCAGTTTCACCAGATATTCTTCTTTGTGTTCCTCTTTATGGGATCCTTTATATTTCTGAATGCTGGTTCTCCTTTGAGAACCAGATCGGTTTCTTATTTCTCTTGCTTTTGTTTACTTTTCTAACATATAGATTATTTGCTTTAGTAATTGCTCCTTTTAGTTTGGACCACTGTTCCTCCTCTCTCATTTCTTCCCAGTCTTCAAGTTCTGCCTCCAAATACTGCCCCATTTCCACAAAGTCTGTATTTTTGAAGTTCAAAACTCGGGTCTTTGTGTGACTTCTCTGGATCCTATTTGCATTATCAAACTGTTTGATGATCACTGGTGCTGAGTTGGGCATCCACCTAGACAGAGACATTATCCCCATTAGTGAGCACTAGGTCAAGTATAACTCCCTCCTTCATGAGTTCCATTACCATTTCTTTGAATAGAGCCCCTTGCAGATCATCCACTATCCTTCTACTTCTGGTAGATTCCGCAGAAGGGATACTCCAGTCTATGTCTGGCAGATTAAAATCTCCAACAATCAATACTTCTCCCTTCTTTCCCACCTTTTGGATGTCTTCACCCAGATCTCTGTCTAGTTCTTCCATTTGAGTTGGAGGCCTGTAAAACCACTCCAGTAACAATGTATGCACCATCATCTTTTTTTTTTTTTTTTTTTTTAGCACAGCCCATAAAGTTTCTTCTCTACCCCATCTTCCTTGCAGTTCAGTTGATTGGATATTGTTTTTGACATAAAGAGCTACTCCACCCAGTGTTCTGTCCTCTCTGTCCTTCCTTAACATGTTATAGCCTGGTATGGCCGTATCCCAATCATGAGAATCTGTGAACCACGTCTCCGTAACAGCAACAATATCCAAGTCCACCTCTACCATTAGAGCTTGCAGGTCTGGTATTTTGTTGCCCAGACTACAAGCATTTGTGCTCATAGCCTTCCAGCTTTTGTTGTTCAGGTTTCTGCTTCTCTTGAACTTGTTTTGTGTCTTATTTGGCTGACTTTTGTTATCCCTTGCTCCCATTTCCTTTGTATTTGTATTAGGGGGTGACAATTCAATGTCCTTCTGCCACCCCCATCGTCAAGTTTAAATGTCTTATGGCATAGGATTTGAATTTATCTCTTGGGATCCTTTTTCCTGTCACAGACAGATGTAATCACTAAAGTAATGGCTCACTTCCTCAAATTAATACAAAATAATTAACAAAAATCCTTGAGGAAAACTGCAAACTTGCAGATTTTGTATTCATAAATCTCTATTCAAGGTGCTTTCAAAAAACCAACAGGGAATGGTATCAGAATAATTAGTGCTTCCAATCTCATGGGCTCTTGCCCTTACAGGGCTACAACCCCTCTCTTGTGTGAGCACTATCTGATCACGTCACTTACCACTTCCCATATGGTATTTTTTGTTTTTTTATTTATATATTTTTTTCTGTTTAACAGTGCTCACACAAGAGAGGGGTTGTAGCCCTGTAAGGGCAAGAGCCCATGAGATTGGAAGCACTAATTATTCTGATACCATTCCCTGTTGGTTTTTTGAAAGCACCTTGAATAGAGATTTATGAATACAAAATCTGCAGTTTTCCTCAAGGATTTTTGTTAATTATTTTACAGATGTAAGCCATCTTCAACATAGATCCTTTTACTGTTCCATAAATGGCCCCCATTTTCAATATATCCAAAACGTTGTTCATTACACCAAGTTTTGAGCTAATCATTGAAGTTCTCTATGTGGCTTAGCCTCTCTTTCCCCTTTCCATGAACAGGTAAAACTTCTGAAAAGGCAAAAGTCTTCACCAAGTGTCTAATCTGCTTTGCCAGAGACTGGAAATCTCTCTGTACCACTTGGATGATGTTTCTAGCAAGGTGATTGGTTCCCACATGTATGAGAATATCAACTTCAGAGTCTTTGTTTCCTTCTTTGATCAAATTGACTGGCAGATGATCCTGGAAAGCTTTTAACTTTAGTGTTTCCCTTGAAGAGAGTTCCCATGTTAGTGCCTCTGATTATGGAGTCACCCAGCACTATGAGCTTTTTCTTATGGTTATTGATTTTACTGATTGTATTATGGAATTTCTGCATGCATTAGGATTCTTCTCTCTTTTCAGATACTACTTCAAGTCTCCATTGCTAGAGCTTTATTATTTATTTATTATTAGAGCATTATTTAATACAGAAAAAGTATTTTGTACTTGTGTACTTGAGGGAGGGTGTCTCTGCATCACAGATCTTTTACCAGATCCCACTGTAATCCATTTGTTCTTGGGTTCCTGTGTGCTCTGTGTAGGTGGGGGAGGGGACATGTGGGCTGTATACTTGAGCAGAATGGATGTTTTGGGGGTCACAGGTTTTATCCTACCTGAGCCCATGGTATACCACTATTTTCTGTGTTTTTTAATTCTCTGTGGTAGTGGGGAAATGATTCCTGAGTGCTGTAGAGTTGGTGAGTATAACTTGGTGGTTGCTGATACTTTATTGCAGCTAATTCAGCTTTAAGGTGAGCCAACTCTTTTTTCATGGAAGAAAGTTCTAAACAAATGGGGCAAGCCCTAAGTCTCCAGATGATTTGCCTCAAGATAAGCGCTCCACAAATTGTCCTCATTTTCCTCAATTGATTTGATGGAGAACACTTAAGGAGTTGTCTATTTACCAAATTATCTTGTTTTCAATTATGTATCCAGGCAGACTATATTAGAAGAACAAACCCTGGAGTGGGTGGGTAGAGGGGTAGGGTGGGATGGAATTAAACAGTTGCCACCCTTCAGAAGCAGATACTTAAGCCTTAAGTATCTGCTTCTGAATTGGCGCAGCCCCTCCCCCAGACAAACTCCCCCTATTAGGTACACCACTTTTGCACTGCTAAAATACTCAATATTAATATTCCACATTACAGTGCTGACCTATGCCACACAGTTATAAAAAGGCTTTTTGCTAAAAGTTAAGATTTCAAGGAATTATCATACACTTAGCTGAAATTCCCATGCTCAAGCAGAGGCAGCCTACAATGGCTTATAAAATCAAACAAATGCTGTAAATACTTGGAGAAGGGAGTGGAATATGGTCTTCTTGGTTTGTTTTTCTATTTTTTAACTCAGTTTTATTTCATAATACTTATTGGGGCAAAAGGGTATAATAGGAGCCCCTTTTCAGTGCTTTCACTATTTCAGGGATGAAGTTACATGGGTTCCCCTCATCTGTTTTTAGAGTAAGATTTAGGGTGGGGTAAAAGTTTATTGGGGGTTTGGATTTTTTTTTTATTCATCATATTTTTTATTGATGTTTAGGACTGTGAGATACCTTTTACCATGCATTGGCAGATATTTGTGGTGCCATATGGATGGGGTGCGAAATCAAATTCAGCTAAATACATACATTTACTTTGCTTTTCTTTAGAGTCCCCTAGCATTCTTGCCAACCAGTTAGAGAGAGCCAATATTCTGCTGTAAGTGGGGCCCAAATCTGAGACCACAGAAGACAAGGTTGTACAAATGAAATCGGTGCTGATGGATTGCGATTTTGCTAATAGCTATATGATCTATCACTTACTGGAGGAGCAGGTCTTGACAGTCTTCTGGCCCGAGATCTGCTTGCTACTGGTGACAGCAGAAGAAGAAACCCTTTCCAAAAACATCCACCAGCGAGTCTTATCCTATCTGGCTAGTAGCCATAAGGTTTTGAGGCTTTTTGCTTTGTTTACTTTCGATGGTGTCCAAGAGAAGAAAAAATGTGGCATGCAGGGTCATTCAAACTCTAGTTCTCACAAAAACTGAAAGCAGTGAAATCTCTTTCAAGGTGCTGACCAGTGGCATGGTTTCTGAAGTCCAGGATGGAGTAAAAGACAGTGTGGAACAATGGACACACGTAAACAGTGCAGAGAAAGACCTGCTGATGATCCTCTTGCCTTCTCCATAGTTATATGGAGAAGCCATTCTTAGCCAGGTACAGTTGGAAGTGTCTCCCAGCTCTCTGGTTATCTGTACTGAGGCAGACTTCAACAAGCTGAAGGTAAGCAATGCCAGAAGATATGTAGCCCTGACAAAAATCCTGAGTAGTCTGGGTCTAGATTTTGAAATGAGTGAGGTGCCTTCCTTAGTACCTCTTTAGCTAGTATCCTCAGATGAGAAAACTCATGTTTCCTTTCCTCAATGGCTGTGGAAGAAAGTGGCCATGGAGGGTGTCATAAAATCAAGGAGGGTGGCTTTCAGAGTTGTGGCAACTTACTAGCCGGGAGCAGAAATCAAGCCAGTCCTCACCCAGCTGGGATTTATAACAGAGCACTTCAACTTGAAGGCATATCAGAGAAATCTGCAAAAAGGTTTGGAAACATTGTTCTGTTCAGTGAAGTGACATTTACCACCATGGATCTTCTTGATGGATCCGTACTGCTGCGAAAGGAGTCAGGCATTGTGGAGTGGCCCTGACATTTTTCCTTTTTTCATTAAAATTAAACAAAAAAACAGCCTAAAGGTTATTTATTTATTTATTTATTTATTTTTAATTTTTATATACCGAAGTTCTAGTAGGGACTACAAATCACTCCGGTTTACATAAAAAGAAGGTTGTAGGAAATGCATGATTTACCTACATCAGCGGCAGCAAACAAAGGGATAACCCATCTTTGGAAATTCAGCAACAGCCAGACAGTTTGTTCTTCTGGAAAAAGGTTAAACCATTTCTGTTTAAATAGGCATTCCTGTCTAAAACTCTCTGACATGAATAATGCTCAATCCTTGATCAGCATTGCAGTGATATTAGCTATATTTTTGCTGTTTTATTTTGTTATCTGGTGATTTTATTGTGTTTTATAATTATATACACATTTTATCATTGCAATCCACCTTGAACAGGTTTACTGTACATGAGCAAATAATTTAAATACATATTTGATCTGATCAAATTTTTTGGATTATTATTAAAATTGTTTCCTGGAATGTATATGGCCTACATCCACCTATTAAATTAAAAATGTCTTAATGCCCTCAAAATGATTAAAGCAAGGATTATAATGTTGCATGAGATACATTTAACTGAGATTGAACATGTTAAACTTAAAGATTGGGTGGATCTGACATTGTCAAGGAAGTGGACTATCTAGGTGGCTCCATCCATGCCGCAGCCACAAGTCTGCAAACTCACTAGGCCCACACCAGCAGCTGGTGGAGAAGCTTGTAGGCGGGACCAGCTGGTGCTTCTCCTATATCAGCCACCTCCCCCACTGGTTGAACCCTTGGGTTCTGGCGGCCAGCAGGACATAGGTGGGTCCCTTGGGCTAAGCTGAAAGTCCAATCTGAGCAAGGGTTGTGGCAGGTGGCAAGCAGCAGAAACAGAACAGAAAATAGGCCAGAGATCAGGGCAGGCAGGCCAGGGTTAGGATCCTGGTAGTCCATCCGAAACAAAAAGGACATCAAGGCCAGCAGGACAAGCAAGGAAGGGAAAAAAGCAGGGCCAGTAGCAAAGGCAGGCAGGCAAGGAACCAAACAAGGAACAGAGCACAGGGAAGGAAGGACAATGCAAGAAAACAAAACAGGAACACAGAACAAGGCACAAGGCAAGGATAGCAACACACACTGTAATGCAAGGGCACCAGGACACCTGTTGCTGAGGTTATGGGCTGTGCAAAATACTTCTTTATATACTCCTGAGGATGTGACATCAGCCAGTGCCACAGGAAGTCCTGGCTAGGGGACCTATAAAAGTAGACTCAAGTTGAAGGAAGTTCTGTCCTGGGTCCTTGGAACAGCATGCCTCTGGAGGTTATGCTGGATTCACTTTGTATCAGAGGTGAGGGGCTTAACAGTGGATCAGTATTGTGCATTGTTGATGCAAGGGAATAAAACTGCTATGATTTTACTTTTCCATAAAATTATCTCCTCCCATGTGGAAAGGGTTATTAGAGATTCAAAAGGCAGATCTGATATATCAAAACACCATTTATTTCAAAATAAATTTATTTTTGTAATGTCTATATCCGAATCATATATTTCTCCAGGCAATTCTCCCTTCATAATAGAGGGCAATTTGAATGGTATGGCTAATCACCAACTGGATTGGTCTAATGTGAGTAGAATGGTGGTATGAGTAATACCAAAGGTATCCTCTTTGTCTGTAAGCCTCTGTCTTTGATAGATGCATGGAGGACTTTGTACATACTAGAGAGACTATTGTGACTCCATTGCTGCAGGAGTGTGATGGACACCACCTCCGGCATTGTGCAGGATGGCTTGACAAGTCTAAGGCTAGATTCGAGTGGTCCGATGAGGCTGGAACAAGGCTGGAGCTCAGGAACAGAGTGCAGGCTGGACAGGAGCTCAGGAACGGACTGGAGGTAAGGGTGAACTGGAACTCAGGAACAAACTGGAGCTGCATGGAGGTAAGAGTGAAACTCAGGAACACTGGAACAGAGTGCAGGTAAGCGAGGAACTGGAACTCAGGCAGGGACTGAGTCAGGCCAAGACCAGGACAAAACAGAAAATGAAACATAAAGCCCCAAGGAGGCCCCGAGGGGCAATACAGAAGAGGCCTAGAGTCAGGAAGAGACCTAGGGAGGCCTCAGGGCTAGATCAGAAGTCAGGGAAGACCCCAAACAAGGAAGAGCCTGAAGGCCCAGAGGCCACAAGGCAAAGACAAGGAAGGCTGAAATCAAAAGCCCCAAAGGAAAAGGCAAAGCAAAACAGAGATCAGAAGTCCTAGAGGGCACAAGGTGAAACAAGGAAAGGCCTAAAAGGTCACAAGTTAGAAGTGGCTAGAGCAAGGAGTACAAAATAATTTGATACCATAGCATTGAAGCATGGGACAGACTGGGCTAAGTAGTGCCTGAATCTTCGCATGATGCAGGCAAGCAAGAGAACAGACAGGAAAGTGTGCTCAAAGAGGTCCCCTTGTGGAACAGAGACTGTAGGACTGGCTGAGGCAATAAACCAGGGATGTACTGGAGAGTACAGTCCAGAACAGGGCTCACCTGGGTCCTCTGGTGGAGAGAGAGAGAGAGGGGTGGGGGGCTGCACAGCAGCTGAATAGTAACATAGATATATATGCATTATTCTAAAGCCTATTTTTAGTCAAGGATAGATTATTTGCTGGTTTCTCAATCTTTTTTTGTTAAAGTGACATCTACTGAAATAGGCTTCTTTAACATTTGTGATCACACTCTGAGTAAATATTTTTCTAGTGAATATTTTTCTAGGGAATGGAACAGCTCCCCTATGAGGAAAGACTAAAGAGGTTAGGACTTTTCAGCTTGGAGAAGAGACGGCTGAGGGGGGATATGATAGAGGTGTTTAAAATCATGAGAGGTCTAGAATGGGTTAATGTGAATCAGCTATTTACTCTTTCGGATAATAGAAAGACTAGGGGGCACTCCATGAAGTTAGCATGTGGCACATTTAAAACTAATTGGAGAAAGTTCTTTTTCACTCAGTGCACAATTAAGCTCTGGAATTTGTTGCTAGAGGATATGGTTAGTGCAGTTAGTGTAGCTGGGTTCAAAAAAAGGATTGGATAGGTTCCTGGAGGAGAAGCCCATTACCTGCTATTAAGTAAGTTGACTTAGAAAATAGCCACTGCTATTACTAGCAACAGTAACATGGAATAGACTTAGTTTTTGGGTACTTGCCAGGTTCTTATGGCCTGGATTGGCCACTGTTGGAAACAGGACGCTGGGCTTGATGGACCCTTGGTCTGACCCAGTATGGCATGTTCTTATGTTCTTAATAATTATGGAATAAGAGGGTGAAAGTTTCTAGGTTATCTTCCTTCTGATTTAAGAGGTTAAGAATACTTAATATCAAAATGAGATGTTTGATAAATGTAATCAGGGCTATCAGGAAGATCCTTTCCATTTCTGGGAGATGGTAAAATTGTTATGTGAGAAGAAATAATTGCTAGGGATGTGCATAGGAAAATATGTTGGCTCAGTTTGTTATTTCGGTTCATTTCCCATTATAATTTGTTTCATTCCTTTTGGTTCCCAAGTTAATTCATTTATGCTGGTATGTTGTCTAATTAGTTTCCATTAAATTAGAATGCATTATATCCCCATTTGATTTTGAACTCTAACATTGTGTTTTCTAGCCAAGTTTAATGAAACTTTCAGGCAAGCATTAGTAGCAGATGTAACAGCACTAGGAGACTCCAAATGTAGATGAAAAGCTGCATCAACCGTGGCATGAACAACCCAAGACAAAGCAGGACAAACAGTACCTGAATAACCTGAGGCACCATGAAAAGGATAAAACAGGACCAACCAAACACACTGTAAAAGGAGCAAAGCAGCACCAACACTGGCAGGAATACTTGAAGGCACCATGAGAGGGACAAAGGGCAACAATAACGACAGTGGCAAGAAGACTCAAAGGTAACAAAAGAGAAATAAGAGGAAATAACAACAGTAACATGAAGACCCAAGACACAAAAATAAAAGGCAAAAGCGGCACATGAACACTCCAAGTCATCAAGAATGGGGTAATAGACAATGAGAAGAAAGGCAGGAAGAAGACTGGCATCAAAACTCGAAGGCACAGAGTGCAGAGTGAGCCAGCAAATTTTAGTGGCACAACCACTCAGCAAGGTGCTAAACGAAGAGAAAGTCAGGGCAGGAGAAGCAGGTTGGTCAACAGCAGCAATAGTTGCACCAGGATCCCAAGGCATCCAAAGGCAGAGGAGTAGGTTTTTCTTTTCAGAACCAAAACACTCCGGTGCAACCAAGAAAGAAGCAGGACAGCAGCAACAATGTAACTGGCAACAAAACAGCAAGGTGCCGAATGCAAAAACTGTGAGCATTGGTTCACCGTGTAGCTGTACAATTAGTCCACCTGCTACTCTCATATGGAACTTTGTGGAAACCCTGCAGAAGGCAGTTTATCTTAATAAAGACTTTTCAACTAACTCTGGTGTCAGCTGAGAATGTAGTCTTTCACTGAAAATACCAATTCAATAAGCATAGTGGTTGGTGGGAAGGAAAGGAAATGCTTGGAAAACCCATATGAACATAAGGTTTGCAATACTAGGTCAGACCAAGGATGCATCAAGCCCAATATCCTGTTTCCAACAGTGGCCAAGTCAGGGCACAAGTACAAGTACAAGTGTAAGCATAGAATATCACCCATTACACGCACTGGTATTAATGTTATATTGAGATACAAAGTCAATTTATCACATATGGTCTACACTTATTTAATTACACACTTATTTATTTATATTGTTCACATTGCTAATCACCTATTAATAACACTACACAGTTATATTGTTCACAATGTTATGATCATTATATTAGTATAAATGTTAACTTTATTTACTGTAAAAGTTATTACAAATGTAAACCAGAGTGAAGGCTTGTACCAAACTTCGGTATAGAAAAACTCACAAATAAATAAATAAATACTTGGCAGAATCCCAAGAGGAAGATAGATTCCAAGCTGCTTATTTATCCCAAGAATAAGCAGTGGATTTCTGCAACTCTCCTTTAATAATTGTTAATAGACTTTTCCTCCAGGAACGGGCCCAAACTTTAAAAATGCAGCTATACTAATAGCTTTTACCACATCCTCTGGCAACAAATTCCAGAGCTGAGTTGAATGGTCAGAGAAATTTTTGAAACAACCAATGGGAATCCAAAGTTCGAATGAAATCGCTGATTGCAAAATGGATAATGATTACCAAAGTTCATTCAAAACCCAACATCTCATGGTTGCAAAACCCGAAGATCATCTGCTCCACAACACCTAAGCATGGGACATACCCGTCTCAAGGCCCACCTTCACCCACCAATGAAAAAAGGAGAAAAAATATTTTTATAATCAAACCAAAAACATTATAGATTAACATTGTAAAGAAAAAATGTTATAAAAACAATTCAAAGAAAAACATTGAAGTCCAGTTCTGAATTCAATACCATAGGTTGTAAAGTGTTCAGTCTGTACATTCATTTCTGTTCAGACTGCACAAGTTTCAGATCGAAATCACCTCCCCACCATCATGGAGTAAACCTTTGCAGAGCTCAAAATCAAAGTTGAGCAAATTCATGTGATGCTTCTAGGCAATGCGACACCAGCAGAGCCATCATGCACTGTCTGTCTGTTAAAATTTGATCTATGCACAATTATCCGCGTTTTTAAAGTGCATTTGGTCTTTCCTATATAAAAGTTTTTGTATGGACATTCAATTGCATAGATTACGCCTGTCGAGAGGCATGTAGTGTGTTGATGTAAAGTAATTGTCCTGTTGGCTGATGGAATGGACAACAACATAATGTCCATAGAAATGTAACATACGGTGCACAATCTGCAAGGTCTGTGAGATCCTGTAGAAGTGAATGTGTGTCCAGGGGTTATGGGACTGGAATCAGAATGAACCAGGACATCTCTCAAATTGTAGCCTTTGGTATAGGAAAAAAGTGGTGGATCTTATCATGGAGTTGTAAAATGTGCCAATTTTACAATATAGTCGCCCAAACATGGTGTGCAGAAGATGAAAAAGGAACATGTTAAACGATCTGAATTTTTCCATTATTGTGAAGTCAGGAGAAAAAGCCACTTTCTGTGTGTGTATTTGGCCCTTAAATAAGTCCTCCTAATACATGTGGCTGGGTATCCCTGTGACAAAAATCTATGGCCCAACACTGTAGCTGGAATTTTATAAGAAAAAGGATGTGATAATGCCCTTCTACAAGTCCTTAGTGAGGCCTCACCTGGAGTATTGTTTTCAGTTCTGGAGACCTTATCTCAAAAGGGACAGAGACAGGATGGATGCTGTCCAGAGAAGGGCGACAAAAATGGTGGGGAGTCTCCATCAAATGACTTAGGAGGAGAGGTTGAAGGACTATGTATACCCTGGGGGAGAGGAGGTGCAGGGGAGATATATGATACAGACCTTAAGATACCTGAAAGATCTTAATGATGCACAATCAACAAACCTTCTCTGTTGGAAAGAAATTAGTAGAACTAGGGGTCACGTAATGAAACTCCAGCGAGGAAGACTCAGAACCAAAATCATGAAATATTTCTTCACGGAGAGGGTAGTATGCGTGAATTATCAGTCTTTCTCCCCTGCCGTTGAAGCAAATCTTGGATACTTCAGAATGAAATGCTCGGGTTAGCATCTGTGTGTCCAAAGATTTCATGTAGTGCTGAGCCTGAAGATATGCAAAAAAATGCTTATGATCTATGTCATGAGTGGCGTGTAATTATTTAAAGGAGGGAATTGTGGTGTCATCACTTAATAAGTGCACCAGAATCTGAATTCCCTTTGTGGCCCATTGCCAATATACTGCGTTATGGATTCCTGGGGTAAACGCTCTATTTCCCTGTATGGGAAGGTAATGTGAGATCCTCCAATTAAGACCAAATCTGGAGCAAAACCATTTCCATGTCAGCCAGATCAGTATAATAATGGAACTCTCTTTTGCTTGTGGTGGAAAAAATCCTTTAGTAACATGTAGTATATAGCATGGGTCGCAGGGTGCTACCAATTCCCTTTCAATATCCAATGGGGTGTAGAAAGTCGAGCTCATCAGTCAATCTCCTAGATGGCAGAGATTACATGCCATATTGTAAAAGTGTAGATTGGCGAGGCCAAGACCACCTTGTTTCCATTTCCTCATCAATTTGTACAGAGCGATTCTGGGTTTTTTCCCATTCCAAAGGAATGTGCCTATCAATTTCTCCACATGATCTAACCAAGCAGGAAGTGCTCAAACAGGTAGAGTTTGAAAAAAATAAAGCCACTTTGGCATTAGTAACAGGAAAAAGATCTAGGCATCATAGTGGATAATACTTTAAAATAGTCAGCTCAGTGTTCTGCAGCAGTCAAAAAAGCAAACAGAATGTTAGGAATTATTAGGAAGGGAATGGTTTATAAAACAGAAAATGTCATAATGCCTCTGTATCGCTCCTTGAATACTCTGTACAATTCTGGTCGCCGCATCTCAAAAAAGATATAGTTGCGATGGAGAAGGTACAGAGAAGGGCAACCAAAATGATAAAGGGGATGGAACAGCTCCCCTATGAGGAAAGGCTTAAGAGGTTAGGCCTGTTCAGCTTGGAGAAGAGAGATGGCTGATGGGGGATATGATAGAGGTCTTTAAGGTCATGAGAGGTCTTGAACAAGTAGATGTGAATCGGTTATTTATACTTTCCGATAATAGAAGGACCAGGGGGCATTTCATGAAGTTAGCAAGTAGCACATTTAAAACTAATCGGAGAAAGGTTCCTTTTCACTCAGCGCACAAGTAAGCTCTGGAATTTGTTGCCAGAGGATGTGGTTAGTGCAGTTAGTGTAGTTGGGTTCAAAAGAGGTTTGGAGAAGTTCTTGGAGAAGTCCATTAACTGCTATTAATCAAGTTAACTTAGGGAACAGCCACTACTATTAATTGCATCAGTAGCATGGGATCTTCTTGGTGTTTGGGTAATTGCCAGGTTCTTGGACCCAGCATGGCAATTTCTTATGTTCTTGTGTTATGTTCTTGAAAGAGCACTATTCTACCTGAGAGAGATCATGGATAATCCTTCCAAGTTTGCAAACTATATTTAGTGTGGTCAAAGAGCAGCCGGTAGTTGGTCTGCTTCAATTTAGAGAGGTCCCGATGTAGTTGAATCCCCACATATTTGAAGGAATCCTCTGCCCAGTGCATTGGGAAATGAGGTCCGCACATATTGATCTCAGCATCGTACATAGGTAGGGCCTCAGACTTGTCCAAATTCAATTTTAGACCTGCCAGTATGCCATAGCTTGCAAACTCTTTAAGGAGTAAAGGAAGAGAAGACTTTGGCTCGCACATATAATGTCATCGGCAAAAGCAGCCTCCTTAAATACTAGGTCTTTTGTGGCACTGGATGAAGGAAAACTACCAGCCACAATCAATGCACCATAAACTTCTCACAGGAGATGCAAGACTTTATCCCAGTAGTTTGTAGAACTCTGCAGAGAAGCAGTCAGGACCTGGGGCTTTTAATAATTTGGATTGATGAATACCATTCTGAATCTCTTGAATATTTATGGGAGCATTTAAGAGCTCTATTTGACTATCATTAAAGTGAGGCAAGCTTACCATGTTAAGGTATCGTGAAGTATTTAAGGTTTGGTAAAAAGTACAAAAAATATTGGCAATATCTGTGGGAGAACTGATCATCCTACCCCCAGAGCCCTTCATGGTGGGTATGTAATTTTTCCCTTTTCGTGATTTTACCAATTGAACAAGGGAATTTACCTGGTTACTGCCAAAGTGAAAGAACTTACTTTTGTAGTAGGTCAAAGATTTTTTAGCCCTCTGATGTGAGTTCATTTAGGGAAATTTGAGTCATAAGATAATGGCCTTTATTAGCTCGGGATGGATGGGCCACATAGGCTCGATGAGCAGCTCCCAACTTTTTTTCCAAGTGAAAAATCTCATTGCACATGAGCTTTTTATCAGTGCTTTCATAGGAAATGATCTCTCCTCTTATTACAACTTTAGCCGTCTCCCAAAAAAGGATGGAAGACTCTTGGTGTTCCTTATTGTGCTCTAGGTATTCTTCCAATTTTTTTCTGCACAAAGTCCCAAAAACAAGAGCCTGTATCCAGGTATCTGGGAAACCTCCATAACCATGTAGGGTGGAGGGGGCTCAGTCCCTCCACATCCATCCACAGTAATGTGTAATCGGAGATAGCCAAGGGACAAATTTCAGTCTTGACTATAAAGCCAGTCTTCCCTTTTCACCAAAAAGTAATCTAATTGTGAGCAGGTCCCAAGTGCTTGAGATATGTGTGTATAATCTCTATCTTGGGGATGAAGTAAGCACCATATGTCAATTAAATCAAGACCTTGGCAGAGATATTTAGGTCCCTTAACTGACTTGGGCTCACCTTGCATGATAGGAGAAGATGATCAATCCAACAAGGGGTTGTGCACGTAATTAAAATAGCCCCCAACAATTAAAAAATCAGAAATATGATTAGTCAATAAACTGAGTATTTTCACAAAAAAAAGGGTGATCATACACATTGGGGCCATATATATTGCAAATGGTTAACAACTTACCGTATAGCGGTCCTGAGATCATTAGAAATCTCCCCTCTGGATCTTCAGTTATTTTGGATAATTGAAAGAGAATATGACGACCTATCAAAATAGCAACTCCTGCTTCTGACTACGTATTTAAAACAACACACAAACTTCCATTTGTTGCCTGCCTGACTACCTATTTAAAACAAAACACACAAACGTCTGCAGTGATGTGGCATCATGCAGATTTCCAAAAAGAAAACATAGGATTGTATGTACCACATATACATATCGAGCAGCAGGAGTAGTAAAATAAAGATATAACACTCAGGCAAAATATAAGATTTACAGTGCAGCCAAAGATAAGAGTGGCAAAGGAAGTGTAAAACTTAAGAAAGAGGCAGAACATCCATAAGCCCATTCAATTAGAATATTACATTGCAGACATCAGGAACACACCAACAAAAAAAGCATTCTCGGGAACAGAGCCACACAACAAACAGAGATGATGAGAAACACCAGATGCAAAAGTTAACAGTGCAAGTGGGAGCTGCAGAAACCATTAATGCAGTGGGAGCAGCCTAGGACAAGTGTCTTGACAGCAGGGCTGGTTGTAGAGGTAAGATGAGAAGTAAACAGGAGCATTAACAAGGGCTGTCAATGACAGAAAATGAATACGCCAGTTTTGGAGGGGGAGAAGGGCAAGGGGAAGGAACAAAAATAATCAGTGATCAGCCTCCTCAGGGCCTCATATCATGACCCCTTTTTCTAGAACTTTCTTTCCACTGGAAACAGCTTCTTGTGCACTATTAACACTACCTATAAAAGTACATCTAGATCTCTATCTCCAGCTGAACAGGGATATGTACAGACTTAAGAGAGCATCTAGCAATTGTTTGCTTATGAAAAATGTGACCTGTCTATCAGAGGACAAAAATGCATGAATGTAGAGATTGACCACAAATTATTTTGAGGTCATTTCTAAGAAACAGCTGAGTGCAGTTCAAAAAATATCTGCAGCATATGTGCCTGTGGCATCAATGCTACCTTTTAGATGTGGTACACAGAAATGGACTAAAATCTATATTGCATACCACTTATCAAGAGTAAATTATTCCATAGCAACAGCATGGAGAACGACAGAACATTATGTCCTAAACCTGATGCAACACAGTAACACAAAAGGATACAGAAAGCAAAAATCAATCCAATTATATTCACAGCTTGCATCAAGGATCAAAGAGTGCGCAATAGCACATCCTATTTGCTTAATCTCTTGCTTAGGACACCAAACATCTGTTGAAGTCTCAGGTTCAAACCTATGGTTTACTACATACAGATTTTATGTAAACTAAATCATAGTGTGACATTCTGGTATTCTCTATTGCTCAGGTTCTCTTCCCCACAGTCACACTATCATATCAAGCAACAGATTATCACATTTTCTTTCATCACTGCTCATTATAGCCTTATCCCTGCAAATTTGCTCCAAAAAAAACAAACAAAACAAAACAAAGTAAAAATGATACATTTTTCTCTCTCACAGAAAGAAATTTTTTCTTGTATAGCCACCACACTCAGCATATCTGTACTTTAAAACCCCATGTGAAAACTTAAATGTATGGTAATAGGAAACCAGGCTTGTACAGATATACTGTACAGTGGAGAATTACTTCTTTCTGTAGATAGAAACATTATAGCCTTGAAACGCCACATCTGCAGCTCTAGAGCAGCTTTTTAAGCATCCTAAAATTAGGGTGTTTATAATTTTAAACCAGTGTCACCTTTGGAAAAATCCGTGAATTTATGGGTGAAAATCAGTTTAAACTGAAAACGAAGGACCCTAGTTGTAACCTTCCAGGAACATAAGTCTCTCTATTTTGCTTATGTACAAATACCTATTTTAGGTATCATAGCATGCAATTTTAATTTAAAGACACAAATAAAAATTAACAAGGTTTGAAAATACAAAAATAAAAAAATCATTTTCTTTATTAAGGCGGTGGGAAGAAAACAAGAAGAGTCCACCACAATCCAATTCAAGCCCTGTGTATATGTCAAGCTTTCACAGCCTGTCAGAGGTTCCAAATTTGCTTTCAAGGTGTTGCTGTCTTTCCTGCTAAAAGAAATAATGACATTGTTAAAGCTCAGATGCATACTTTGTCACCCTCTGTATTGCCTATATAGGTTGTGACAAGTCTCACCAGGGAACCAGCTAAACAAGCTTCAAGTTTTTAAACAAACTGAAGCTGAATTGTAAAGCACCTGCGGAGACTGACTGACATGGAGAGAAAGACATTTTATTTTGGAAAGTTACGAGGGAGGTGGAGAGAGGAACGAGCATTTAGGAATACGTCATACCTGTGGGTTGAATCCCATCCTTTCATAGCATCCCACTTGAAGAGATGTGTAGGATTTGACTGCTCCACATGAACAGTATTTTTCTCAACAATTTGTTCCCATGATACTGAAAAGCCATCATTCATAAATTATTGAGGGGGAAGGAAAAAGCAAAGGGGAGTTCATAAGGCCACAGAATGCAGTGGAAACCACAGAATAAGGCCTTCTGTAAAAAAACGCACCTGTTTAGCTGACACCACAATAGCTTAACTGGAACATTTTAATGCACTGAATGAAAAAATTCTCAGAAAACATAATGAAAGCTTGTTCAGTATCAAAAATGCAGGGTTTAACTCCTTCAATGCCATCGATGTGTAACGTCTAGGAGGATATATAATCCCAGTCCAATGGATGTTGCAGCATGTCAGTGCTAAATCTTAATTTATTTTCTTTACATTGTGTTAAAAATGTTTCAATAGCCCTAAACAGCAGTTCCTGATTTTTTGGCTTGCTCCCGGCAATGAAAACTAGAGAAGTATAAAAATATCACCAGATAAAATTCTCATTTTCAACCAGTAACTAGTGAGAAAATTAATTTCCTTTTCCCCAAGAAAAAATACTACTAAATTGTCCTGTGTGTCTGTAGCCTTGATTCTTTTCAGTTTGTCAGTGTGCCAAAAGAGCTCACAAGCTATTTGGGGATCAGTTTTTCAAGTTCAAAAATAACACTCAAAGGGTGCCATGCATGTCAAGAGAAGGATATAATTGGAGTTTGGGTGACTCCTAAAGCTGTCTTATGTTCAAATATCAAATACATCTCCATTCACATTCTACTTTTTCTTCCACAAGCTGTTTCTGTTTAGATATGTATTCTTTCTGATGGCATTGTATATAGATAGATAGATATAGATATACGTATATGGGAGAGAGAGAGAGACTGAAAAGCCACCTTTTCAGCCCTTTTGTTGTGGATTATATACCCAAGCTACAGGCAAAAAAAAAATCAGGGGGAAAAAAAAAAAGCCACAAATCTCTTTAAAATATGAGCAGGCATTTTTGGCTTCATACTCTTCCTCCCTGGTGACAGCAAAAGTTGGAGCATGCTTAATAGCCTCTCTCTGCCCCTTTGCTGGAGATATCTATCTGTACACACACACACAAAACACCACTTACATTGGAAGAATTATGATAGAAGCCACCACACACTGACATCTCATTTCAATGGATTTCAGAAATAAATCTTAAGTGGACTTTTTTTCTTTTTTTTTAAATCTACTGAAATGTGTTCCAATTATAACCTCTATCCCTCACATCCTAATTACCTACCTAGTGTGAAGATGTGAGGGTAACACTCACCCCATTCCTGTTCCTATTTCTCCTTATCATTGCTCCTATTATCCTTGTAAATCTGGCTGCAAGTTTTTACGTCTTCATTCTGATCCCTATTACTTACACTACCCTCTCACAGAGCCTCCATATTTATTGCTGCTTTCTGGGACACATTCTCTTGGCTCTAAATTTACTGCTATTCTCAATCTTCTACAATGTGTTGGCTATTACTGAAACTTGCTGCCCCCCCACCCAGAATTTTGCCTCCTTTCCTGCCCTAATTTTATCTTCAGTTGAATCTCAATAGTATTGAAGTCTGAACCCTTAGACTAATGAGAACCCAACAACCTTTCTGTGGTTTATTGTCTTTCTCCACTATGTTGGGTACATCTGGTATGGGCTTTACAAATGAACTAGTACTATTTTAAAATTCTGTTCTTTTGCACTCTTTTACCTGATAAGCCATCCACTTTCTTCCGTTTCCTTCCACTCCATTATTGCATTCTTCTTCATGTGCTCCTATTTCACTCTCTGCAGGCCACACCTTGCCTACTATTACTTTCCTCTTCACCTCCTCTACCTATAAAGCCTCTGATTTTATCTTTAAATCTAAACTCAGCACTCCCCCAGAGGACCTTGACTACCTCTATTCTCAATAATCTCACAGCACTTCTCCCATCTATCCATGCTGTTTCCTCTGCTATTTTCCCTTCACTTTTTAAATTGTCTTCTTCTGTTCTATTCTTAAGCAACCTTTCTAGGATCTTATCATAACAACCATCTTATCTCTTTGCTTCTATTTCTTTAGAAGGTCCTTGAGCATTCTGTCTACCATAAGCATTTGGACTCTATTAATCTCTTTCAATCACCCAATATGCCAAATTTGTTTCATTATGCATGTTTAATCACCTGCTATCATCATGACTAGCTGGATTTCTATAATTCTTGTTCTCCTGAACCTGTTGCTTTTGATACCATTGGTCACACTATCATCATGAGATTACTGTTCTTTATTTTTCTTATCACTCCTTAAGGGCTCTGGTAAACAGTTGTTTTTCTGATCCCTACCCATTATCTTTTGAATCTTGTCTTCTCTTTTAATACATCTATCTCCATGGTTCTGGCTCTCTAACTTAATCATAATCATTACTGCTCTACAGATAACACCAAACTTGCTCACTTTTCCTTACATATCCAACTCTGCATCTACTCCCCCCCCCCCCCCCCCCATTGTCTAACGGAGGAATTCACACTTTCTCAAGTGACTACATCCAAAACTAAGATGCTCTTGCATTCTTGAAACATTCATTTTCCCTTCTCAGCTGGGACTTCCCTATTGATTCCATACCTCTTCCTTAATTAAGATGGCTCAAATTTTGGGTGCCATTTTTGAATCCTCCATATCCCTGCCATATGTCTAGTCTTTGTCTCTTAGTCATCTGCTTTCTTATATTCATAAAAATCTTTATTCTTCTAATACTCAGTGTTGCTGTACACTGTTTCATGATCTCTTTACTCTTTGCCTGGACTATTGCAGCAGCTCATTTACTAGTCTCCCTGATTCATGTTATCCTCTCCAGATTCTAGAAAGCTCTGCACTTTGCTCTTTCAGCTTTTCCCATGCTGGCTTCCTGAGAAATAGAAATATTCTTAAAAGATTGAACATAAGAATTGCTATACTGGGGCAGCTCAAGGGTTGATAAAGTCCAGTATCCTGTTCCATCAGTGGCCAATCCAGGTCACAAGTACCTGGCAGGATCCCAAATAGTAGATAGATCCCCATGCTGCTAACACACAGGTCTATCCAGTACCGAGCGGTAGGAAGAGCTGCGTTAGTGCCCGGCGCACCCGCGGTTGCCGCCCGCACAGTGCAGCTCACCTACCGCTCGATCCTGAACAATAATTTTATGCAAATGTAAACTGCGTCTAAGAAGGGCCCGTGAAGCCTTAGGCCCGCGCAACCCATTTTACTGGATAGAGCGCCTATACAGTATCCTGGGTGCGCGGGCCTAACGCTTCACGCCACGCTGGTATCTGTCATTTCAAATGTCATTTGAAATGACAGATACCAACTTACTTTTTGCACCCCCCTCCGGACATCGGACGACCACTCCTGCCTCCTGCCTCCAGCTGCTCGCGAAGATGGACGCCTGCAAAAAGTAAGTCGCTTCGCCGCTTCACACCGTCAGTGTCTCTTCTTCCCTCCTCCCGGAGCAAGGCTGCTTTTCGCGCCCTGCTTCGGGAGGAGGGAAGAAGAGATACTGACGGTGTGAAGCGGCGAAGCAACTTACCTTTTGCAGCCCCGATCGGAACTCTCCTGCCTCCCGCTGCGCGACTTACGTTCTTCCCGATGGCCGGACGGCTGCAAAAAAAGTATCGTGGCTCCCCTGCCTCCCGGGGAAGATGGATGCCTGCATGGGGGAAAGCGGCCCCTGTGCATGCAATTGGCCGCTCAAGACGTGACGTCACGACGTTTGGCATCACGGCATGTGATGTCACATCTTGAGCGGCCAATTGCATGCACAGGGGCCGCTTTCCCCCGTGCTGGCATCCATCTTCCCCGGGAGGCAGGGGAGCCACGATACGTTCTTCCCGATGGCCGGACGGCTGCCAAAAAAGTAAGTCGCGCAGCGGGAGGCAGGAGAGTTCCGATCGGGGCTGCAAAAAGTAAGTCGCTTCGCCGCTTCACACCGTCAGTATCTCTTCTTCCCTCCTCCCAAAGCAGGGCGCGAAAAGCAGCCTTGCTCCGGGAGGAGGGAAGAAGAGACACTGACGGTGTGAAGCGGCGAAGCGACTTACTTTTTGCTTTTATGTTTTTTTCGCTTTTTTTTGCTTCAGGAGGAGGGGAGAGGACTGGGGCTGCCCCGGAGACCGGCACCCATGATCGCGGCCGGGGCAGGTGAGCGGGGGCTGGGGGAAAGCTTGCCGCCTACCCTTACCCCTGCCTCTACCGCAGGGGTAAGGGTAGGCGGTAAGTTAGCAGGTTAAACTCAAGCTTTCCCTGAGAGCTAAAATCTGATGAAGCGACAGACGATATACCTACCTCTGTACATATGTTCCTGATTTATGGTTCCTGATTTATGGTTCACAGTTACATTTAATTGAGTTTATGAAAGTTCTCTTTTAATAGTTTTCCTGTATACTTGTGTTAATGTATTCTGCCTTGAGGCGACTGTTTTAATGTATTTCCGCCCTGGAGGCGTCTGTTCAGTTCCTTGTAAACCGGTGCGATATGTATTCTTTACAGGAACATCGGTATATAAAAATTAAAAATAAATAAATAATAAATAAACGCGCGACAAAACGGCAGGGAAAGATAGCGATAGTCGGGGCGCGGGTTACGGGATGCTAGGGAATAGCTAATTCGCTCGTTTGCATGCAATATACATGCCGCGTGCGGAAGGGGTTGGCCGGGGATTTTAGGACACGGTAGGAGTAGGTTAAAGGGGATTCGGGATTGCAGGAAGGGAGAACACGGCCGGAAAGTGAGTAGAACGCGGCTTAGGAGCAGGGTAAACGCGGCCGCACTTTACAGGATAGATCTGACAGAGGGATAAGTAGTGGCTTTCACCAAGTCTACCTGGTTAATAACAATTTATGGACTTTTCCTCCAAGAACTTGTCCAAACCTTTTTTAAATCCAGCTATGCTAAATGAGTTCCATAGCTTGATTATACATTGAATGAAAAAGGTTTTCTACAATTTGTTTTAAATGTGCTACTTACTAACTTCATGGCGTGTCCTGAAGTCTTTGTATTTTTGAAAGATTAAACAACTGATAAAACTTCACCTTTTCCCCTCCACTCATGATTTTATAGACCTGTGTCAAATCCTCTCTTAGCCATATCTTCTCCAAGTTGAACAGCTCTAACCACTTTAGCCTTTCCTCCCAAGGAAGCTGTTCCACATCCTTTATTTTAATCGCACTTCTCTGTACATTTTCTAGTTCATTTTGACTGTTGCACACTGAGCCAAGTATTTCAAAGTATTGTCACAATGTCACCAAGAACTTTTTCCTGGATGGTAACTCATAATTATGGAACCTGACATTGTGTATCTGCAGTTTGGATTACTTTTCCCTGTGTGCATCACTTTGTACTTGTCCATATTAAATTTCATCTGCCGTTTGAATGCATAATCGTACAAGGTTCTCCTGCAAACTCTCACAATCCATTTGTGATTTAACAACTCAGAATAATTTTGTGTCTGCAAATTTGATCACCTCACTCATTGTTCCCTCTTGCAGATCATTTATAAATATCCTAAAAAGCACCAGTCCCTGTACAAATCCTTGGAGCACTCCATTGAGAAAACTGACTTTCTTTTTAACCAGGTCACAATCCCTATAGAACATGTCTCCTATCCCATGACTTTAAATTTTCTCAGAAGTCTCATGAAGAATTTTGTCATTCGCCTTCTGAGAATTCAAATACACTACATCCACTGGCTCACCATTATATGCATGTTTATTAATTCCTTCAAAAATAACTAATTGGCAAGGAGAGACTTCCTTTGGGTAAATCCATGTTGGCTGTGTCCCATTAAACCATATCTATCTATATATTCTACGATTTTGTTCTTTAGAATAATTTCTACAGTATTTCCTGGTACTGAAATTTGGCTCACTAGTTGAAAGTTTCCTGGATCACCCCGGGAGCCTTTTTAACAAATCAGTGTTACACTGGCTACCCTCTAATCTTCAGGTAGAAAAGACAATTTTAATGATAGGTTACAAATTACTAGGAATAGAACTGCAATTTGTTTTGTTGTTTCAGAACTCTGGAATGTAAACCATCTGGTCCAGATGATTCGCTACACTTTAGTTTA
This sequence comes from Rhinatrema bivittatum, assembly GCF_901001135.1. Taxonomy (NCBI): domain Eukaryota; kingdom Metazoa; phylum Chordata; class Amphibia; order Gymnophiona; family Rhinatrematidae; genus Rhinatrema; species Rhinatrema bivittatum. The sequence continues at coordinate 255,459,433 of NC_042618.1, forward strand.
TTAAGCTGCTCTATTACATCTTTCAAGTTCACTGCAATTTGCTTCAGTTCCTCTGAATCACCACCACTAAATACTGTTTCTGGCACAGGTATCTCCCCAACATCCTCCCCAGTAAACACTATAGCAAAGAATTAATTTAGTTTTTTCACTATGGTCTTGTCTTCCCTAATTGCTCCTTTTACCCCTCAATTATGTAACAGCCCAACTGACTCCCTCACAGGTTTCCTGTTTTGGATATATTTGAAAACATTTATATATTTTTTGTCTCTGTTACCAGGTTCTTTTCAAATTCTCGTTTGGCCCTCCTTATCAATGTTTTGCATCTAACTTTCCTATTTTCTATTTCTATTCTAACTTTCCTATTCTAACTTTCCTATTTTCTTCAGTTGGATCCTTTTTCCATTTTTTTTTTTTTTTGAAAGAAGCTATTTGGGCCAAAATAGCCTTTTTTACTTCATGTTTTAACCATGCTGGCAATTGTTTGGCCTTCCTACTGCCTTTTTAAAGGCATGGAATATATCTGATAGACATTTATTAAAAATACCTTCAAAGTCTGAAGTAAACAATCTTCGCAGCTGTAACTTATTTTTTTCCCTATTTTCCTCATTTTATCAGTGTCTTCCTTTAGAAAGTTAAGTTAAAAAAAACTTATGCCCTATTTATAAGGCTGGGAAAGGGTTTGGGGGGCCTGGCCTACAGACCCAAGGACATGATAGGTGACATTTGAGGGTTTTAAGGGGGGTGCATTGCTCAAGGTTTTATCTAAAATAAGGAGGGGAAGGGGAAAGAGGAGGGAGAAAAAGAATTGGGCCACAAGACCATTTGCTTTTTTTTTTCTTTTTTTTCTTTACATTTTTTGACATATCTTTGACGATATCTGATTAAGTAGCTAGTTATACAGCTACACAAGGCCAGACAACTTAGCCAGTCATAGTTAAAATTGAATAAATTCTCCAACCTGAAAAGCCCCCAGAATACCTCATTTTTGTCTGGCTAAGTATTAGCTGGATAGGTCATTATGAGTTATCTATCTACATCGCTTTGATATTGACTTCTTAGTAATTGAATTCAAACAAATATTCAGTCTTGACAAATCATCACTTACACAATCTAAAAAGGCTTCCTATTGAATGACTTGTTTATTTAAGCAGTTGTACCCTGCCTTGGATGAATTTCCTAGTCCAAAAATATATGTAATTAATCCCAATAATGATAATTCTAATTATTTATTCTTGAATTGTCTATTTCTTTTTGGAATTCAATGATTTTGGTAAAATTGGCTCAATCTGCCATCTCTCTGGACTCTAAAGTATAGTGTACTACAATGGTCTAACTTATACACCAATCCTATTTAATATCTATATTCACCCACTGGCAGAACAAATTAGGAAATACCTCTTTTTCTATATTTATGCTGAATATTGCAATTCTTTATACACTGGATTGCCCTAACATTTTCATAAAATCCAGTACATTCAAAACTGAGCAGTAAGATTACAAATGGGAATAAAAGCAATGGGAACACATATCTGGGCTGAGTTACACTGGTTTCCAGTAAAGACATATATTACATTCAAACTGATAGCATTAGCATTCATAACCTTACACAGTTTAGGAAATCCCTAACTATCAATTTGATTGACACCACTCCAGTCAGCAGACTTATTTTGAGACAAGGTAAATTTCTTGAAACTCTACCTTGTCTGTGGCAAAGCAAATGTGCACCAACAGTATGAAATGCCCTTCTAAGAGAACACCACATGGTTAGAAACTATCTAAAATTTGGAAGTTTTTAAAAGCAGGGTTGTTTCAACTGCTTTTAATTAGTATTCTATTTATTGCATGTACCATTTATGGTGCTAGGATAGTCTATGCGCTAGGATTCATTGATATTTATTATTTATTATACTGATCTCATATAGGTGTCGGAATACAGTAGGATATGTTTCTGATAGGAGACTAGGAGTTCCGCTGTTGTAACAAACAGCAGTAATATAACAACGAACTGGAGTTTAAGTAATATTTATTTTGTTTTATGGAACATGTTATTGTGTGTATTATTTATTGTTTATATATTTGGCTTTAATATGCTTATTTACTGCTTTGTATTTTGTTGACTGCAATGTGAGTTGCCTTGGGACTATTGAAGATACGTAGATACAAATATAAATAATAAATAGATAAATGTGCAAGATATTTCTTGGTGTAAATAATATATACTAAATTCATTATTAACCATTTCCCTGACTCAAAAAGATAAAGTAAAAGCTTCTTAAGTAGATGCTAATGCAGTTTGTAATTATGAGATTGTGGTAACGCAAGCGATAGCGGCTGGGGACAACCAGAGGAAAAGATGACAAACTTTGGCTGTTCCATAGGGTACACTTTATTTATAGTGTAAAAGTAATCAGAAAACAGAAGGAGGCAGCTCAGCCTAGCTTCAGTTTATACACAAATCACAAGAGGTTTGTGATACATTGCAGGAGGACCTTGAGAGACTGGAAGATTGGGCATCCAAATGGGAGATTAAATTTAATATGGACAAGTGCAAGGTGTTGCATATAGGGAAAAATAACCCTTGCTGTAGTTACATGATGTTAGGTTCCATATTAGGAGATACCACCCATGAAAAAGATCTAGGCATCATAGTGGATAATAATTTGAAATAGCTCAGTGTGCTGCAGGACTCAAAAAAGTAAACAATGTTAGGAATTATTAGGAAGGGAATGGTTAATGAAACAGAAAATGTCATAATATCTCTGTATCGCTCCATGGTGAGAGCACACCTTGAATACTGTGCACAATTCTGGTTGCCGCATCTGAAAAAAAGATATAGTTGCAATAGAGAAGGGCAACCAAAATGATAAAGGGGATGGAACATCTCCCCTATGAGGAAAGGCTGAAGAGGTTAAGGCTGTTCAGCTTGGAGAAGAGACAGCTGAGGGGGATATAATAGAGGTGTCTAAAATCATGAGAGGTCTTGAATGAGTAGATGTGAATTGGTTATTTACACATTCGGATATTAAAGAACTAGGAGGCACTCCATGAAGTTAGCAAGCAGCACATTTAAGACTAATCAGAGAAAAACTTTTTACTCAATGCACAATTAAGCTCTGGAATTTGTTGCCAGAGGATGTGGTTAGTGTAGCTGGGATCAAAAAGGATTTGGATAAGTTCTTGGAGGAGAAGTCCATTAACTGCTATTAATCAAGTTGACTTAAGGAATGGCCTCTGCTTTACTGGCATCAGTAGCATAGGATCTTCTTAGTGTATGGGTACTTATCAGGTTCGTGTGGCCTGGTTTGGCCTCTGTTGGAACAGGATGCTGGGCTTGATGGACCCTTGGTCTGGCCCAGCATGGCAATTTATGTTCTTATGAAAAAGTCAACTCAAACAAAATATGCAGCTCACTTTACCACACGAACCCGAAAGCGCAAACGATTCGGCACCCGATGCACATCCCTAATTGGCATTCTCCCTTCCTGCCTTATGTTGGATCTTGTAGTTGGAGGGCTGTAGGGCCAGAAACCATCTCATCACTCTCACATTAGACTCCTTGTTCCTATTTATCCATAGGAGTGATTGGTTGTCCGTTATGAGCTTGAATTGCCAACCCAGCAGGTAATAGTGCAAGGCCTCCAAGGCCCACTTGACTGCTCAGGCCTCCTTTTCGACTTTTGAGTATTGTCTCTTGCATGACATCAGCTTCCAGATAATGTATGCCACAGGATGTTGTTAGCCATCCTTCTCTTGTACTAAGATGGCTCCCAAGCTGACTTCTGAAGTATAGGTCTGTACCATGAAGGGTTTGATGAAGTTTGGGCTTATTAGAGGACTGGTTCAGAGCATATTGCCTCCTTTAGGGATCCAAAGACCTTCTCTGCTTCCTCTGACCACTGGACCTTCTCTGGTTCTTTCTTTACCAATAGCCTTGTGGGAGGCTCCATCATCTCTGATTAGTTGGGAATAAACCTTCTGTAGTATCCTGTAAAGCCTAGGAATGCTCTTACTTTCCCTTTTTATTGTGGGACTGGTACTCAAGTGATTGCCTCGATCTTCCTGGTCTGTGGATGGACCTTGCCCTTCCTCAGGGTATAGCCAAGACACTGGTTCTCTTTGCCCTCCCAGCAAGCACTTCTTAGGATTAGCTATTAGCCCTGCTTTCTTCAGACTGGTTATCACAGCCTGAAGTTGGGCTTAGATGTATCTTCCAATCAGGGCTGTAGACCACGATGTCATCCATGTAGGCAGCTGTGTACCCTTGATGTGGGCGGAGCAGGCGATCAACCAATCATTGAAATGTTGCAGGGGCACCATGAAGGCCAAATGGGAGTACAGTGAACTGGAGAAGCCCACCAGGTGTCACATGCAGTCTTTTCTTTTGCCAAGGGCCTAAGACATCCCTGCCAATATTCTTTGGTAAGATCAAGGGAAGAGATGAACTCGGCTAATCCTAGACAATCTAGTTCATCCACTCATGGCATCAAATAGGTATTGAGATTTGAGACCTTGTTGACATTTTTAAAGTCAATGCAGAACCTGATGCTCCCATCTGGCTTCGGCACCAATAGTATGGTTGAGGACCAGTCACTGATAGACTCTTCTATTATCTTGAGCTGGAGCATCACCTTCACTTCAGTCTCGATGATGGGGTGCCTGGCCTCAGGAATCCAATAGGGTCACTGCCATACTAGGAGGTGTAATGATGTCATGTTGCACCAGCTGGGTACAACTGGGCAGGTTCCAGAAGATCTCCTTTGTTTTCTTTACCAGCTGCTTTAAGTCAGCTGTCTGTGTAGTGAACAGCTGTTCTCTGAAGGGAATTTGGGCTCGGTACACTTCAGGTTCAACCTCTGGGCCAAACTCTCCTTCCTGTACCACATCACACTCCTGTGCCACCCATTTCTTTAGGAAGTTTACATGGTATATTTGTTTTCTTTCGTTTATCTGGCTGATCTATTTTGTAATCCATGGGCCTTATTTTTTCCAAATCTTCAAAGGGTCCTTGCCAATGGGCTAACAGCTTTCCTTCTGACAATGGTAGGACGACAAGGATGTGGCCCTTGGCTGGAATACTTGTTGGACCATTCAATGATTGTAAGTTCGAGCTTGAGAACTCAGACTTTTCCCAGACATAGGCAGGTCCCTAGCATTTTTTAGGTGACCCTGTACTCGGAGGACCTAGTCATGGAGGTTCTGCCCAGGGTTTGCTTCATCTTTCCAGATTTCATGAGCTATGTCCAAGATTCTTCTCAATCTCCTCCCACATAGTAACTCAAATGGGGGGAAACCCCATCAAGTTCATATAGTACTTCTCTTCCAGTTCCCTGGGGCCTCATATTCTGGTGACAGGCTTCTCCTTTCACCCAAGTTTCCCTGCGGGTCTCGCCCTTAAGGAGGACTGGGTTGGACAGCTGTGTCTGGTCTTTTAAGGTAGACTAAGGGAGTTTTCTATACACTCCCTCACAGAGATCAATATTCAAAGACATTTAGTCAAATAACTTACAAGGTATCCATTTAAATGGCAAGTTTTGAACAGCCTCCTTACTTATTCGGCTAAAAGTTAGCTTGATAAGTCATTAGCTAGCTAAGATTTAGATGACTAAGAAAGGGATGTGCTGAGGCTGTTCTGGGGTAGAGATGAGTTAGCCAAATACCTTAGTCAGCTAACTCTGATATTTGGAGTTAGATGAATACGTTATTTGGCTAACGCCATGTGCCTGAGAGCAGGTCTAAAATTTTCCAGTCTCATGAGGCTAGATAACTTTACCCTAACTGTATATATTCATAAGAATATAGCTGGTTACATAGCACTACAGAATTAAAAAAAAAAGCTAACTTACAGGTCTAGAGGCCCGATTCACAGGCTCTACCCCCCAGCCAAAGGTAGGGGGTAGAGCCTGCCCTACCCAGCCCTCCTCCCCATTTGTTCCTCAGTTGCACATCTTTTGTGTTAAATTATCTTTCCTCAGGTTTCACTACTTTCCGCTCTTACCCCCCACCCTAAAAACTCTGAGTACTTATAGTTTTGCCATTCTTCAGCACAGATTGTGGCATGAAGTGAGAACTTAGGCCTGGCAATTTTAGCGTTGCTATGGTGGGAGGGTTAGGATTGGTGTGTGTGGGGGGGGGGGGGTTAGGAAGGCCGCCTGAAGGTGGTTATTTTAACAGAAAAGATAAGGTACCAGGGAGCAAATAGAGGACTGTATGACACAGCTTGAGTGGTGGATGGAAGATGGGTGGAGAGTGGAGAGTGGTAGGCCCGCACGGTACTTTTTTGATTATTGCTCTACAGTGCCTCTTAACCAGCTATATTCTTTTGAAAATAGCTGGTTAAAGTTATCTGAACACACGAGGCCAGATAACTTAAAACCTAACCTAAGAGATAGCTAGTTAGGTTTAAATGTCATCTGGCTAAAAGTAAGTGGATAACTTTACTGGGATGTTTATCCCACTGAATACTCAGGATAACATATTGACTATATTTAGCTGGATAAGTTATCTGTTCTATATTTTTTGAATGTTGGCCTTCATATTTCTCATGTGAAGAGGTGTAAAGATGTAGAAAAATATTAAGGCATGAACTCTGTAATAACATTTCTCATCTCCAATGTAAAATCTGAGCACAACAGTGATGAGTTCAAGATCACACAGTGAGCAGTGAATAAGGGAATAAAAATATCCTGGTTCAGAGCTACCTGCTGTAAGTAGTATATTACACTCTTGAACAACTTTTAGCTAGGAAAATGAGCAGCTCTAAGCCATGTCCACAGGCACTATAGGTAGCCAGGTGCCTGTGCCATGCTGTCCCACTATCTGACCTACTCCCTTGTTACATGGCAGCTAAGCCAACATCAATTTCTGGGCACTGGGGGTGCTGGGCTTGGCAGTATTGGTACCTCCTAGTATTATGAGGAACTCCTCTCGGGCCACCCCCCTTTGCACTCAGAGGCCATGCCCCATTTATGAGTGGGTCCTGGGAAGGAAGGGACCTAGGGAGAGGATAAGAGGATCAGGCATTGTCTGACCTGGCCTCTGCTGCTGATGAGGCACTGAGCTCATTAGGGGGGTGGGTGGTGGGAAAGGGAAAACTAGCCAGCTGATGCTACAGAACATAAGAACATAAGAAATTGCCATGCTGGGTCAGACCAAGGGTCCATCAAGCCCAGCATCCTGTTTCCAACAGAGGCCAAACCAGGCCACAAGAACCTGGCAAGTACCCAAACACTAAGAAGATCCCATGCTACTGATGCAATTAATAGCAGTTGCTATTCCCTAAGTAAACTTGATTAATAGCAGTTAATGGACTTCTCGTCCAAGAACTTATCCAAACCTTTTTTTAACCCAGCTACAGTAACTGCACTAACCACATCCTCTGGCAACAAATTCCAGAGCTTTATTGTGCATTGAGTGAAAAAGAATTTTCTCCGATTAGTCTTAAATGTGGTACTTGCTAACTTCATGGAATGCCCCCTACTCCTTCTATTATTCGAAAATGTGTAAATAACCGAGTCACATCTACTCGTTCAAGACCTCTCATGATCTTAAAGACCCTAACCTCTTCAGCCTTTCCTCACAGGGGAGCTGTTCCATCCCCTTTATCATTCTGGTTGCCCTTCTCTGTACCTTCTCCATCGCAACTATATCTTTTTTGAGATGTGTAGACCAGAATTGTACACAGTATTCAAGGTGCGGTCTCACCATGGAGCAATATAGAGGCATTATGACATTTTCTGTTTTATTAACCATTCCCTTCCTAATAATTCCTAACATTCTGCTTGCTATTTTGACTGCTGCAGCACACTGAGCTGACGATTTTAAAGTATTATCCACTATGATGCCTAGATCTTTTTCCTGGGTGGTAGCTCCTAATATGGAACCTAATATCGTGTAACTACAGCAAGGGTTATTTTTCCCTATATGCAACACCTTGCACTTGTTCACATTAAATTTAATCTGCCATTTGGATGCCTAATCTAATAGTATAGGCAGTATGGCTGCTGGATTTAATTTTCAGCAGTCATTGCATCAGCGTTGCTTCAGAAAGAAACACACACCATGGCTTCTGAATTGCCCTTCTATCTTCCTCCCTTGGGCCTGCTGCACTCCACTCTTCAAGAACAAGAAAAATACCATCTGTGGCATTGTATTCTGCCGCAACAGGTTTGGACCAAGAAGACACCTAAGATTGCAATCAGTGGCACCAGCTTACTGTGTGTCAGATACAGCTGCAGCCTACAAGATTGATATTCATGCTGAGCATGCTATGGCAGAACAGGAATGCAATGTCTTGGCAGCTCATCAGCTGGCTGGCAAAGTGGGGGACAGAGCTAGGAGCCACCAAGGAGGAGGCAGGGCTGAGGCCCAGGATACCATGGCAAATGAAGACACAGGCCTTCAGCTGGGGTGGGGGGGAGGAGATGGGTCTAGGGGAATCCCTTAGAAAGAAGCCAGGAAGCTCAGACTAGAATACTACATGCGTGCCCAAGAGACAAGTGGGATGGAAGAGAGGCCATGTGGTAGAGGCACCACATTCTTCCTCCCAGCAAGCTTTATGGTTGGACAGAGTGGCAGGGAGAGTGGCAGAGTTCACTCCAGGCCAGGGGCTGGTGCCTCATCTGCTGGATTTGCTGGCCACCAAGCCAGAAATGCTGACGCCAACCTGGCCATGCCTGGGACCTAGTCACTTGGAGTGGGGCAACAACAGCCCTGGGGCCATTCGTAGAGCCTTCTTCGCCTACCTTGTCTAGTATTAGAGAAAGCAAAAGTGGCTCCTCTAATTTTGAAGTAGCTAGTCATCCAGGCAGCATACCAGCAGCAGCAGATTGTGAAGCTCATGCTGGGTTCATCCCAGTAGTGAGACAAAATGCATGGCATGCACCTACTGCAGCCAAAGATGATCCAGGTGCAGTGGTTGGATGTGGGATGGCAGCAAACATAAGTAGCGAAAGGGCAATTAACAAAAGAAATGCAGGCATAGGAGTAAGAGGTATTCATTCAGTTCAACGTCCTCCAGTGAAAACTGCGGCTTTGGCAAGGCAAAGACCCTTTGAAGATTTGGAAAAAAATAAGGCCCATGGATTACAAAATAGATCAGCCAGATAAACGAAAGAAAACAAATATACCATGTAAACTTCCTAAAGAAATGGGTGGCACAGGAGTGTGGTGCGGTACAGGAAGGAGAGTTTGGCCCAGAGGTTGAACCTGAAGTGTACCAAGCCCAAATTCCCTTCAGAGAACAGCTGTTCACTACACAGACAGCTGACTTAAAGCAGCTGGTAAAGAAAACAAAGGAGATCTTCTGGAACCTGCCCAGTTGTACCCAGCTGGTGCAACATGACATCATTACACCTCCTAGTATGGCAGTGACCCTTAAGGATTCCTGAGGCCAGGCACCCCATCATCGAGACTGAAGTGAAGGTGATGCTCCAGCTCAAGATAATAGAAGAGTCTATCAGTGACTGGTCCTCAACCATACTGTTGGTGCCGAAGCCAGATGGGAGCATCAGGTTCTGCATTGACTTTAAAAATGTCAACAAGGTCTCAAAACTCAATGCCTATCCGATGCCATGAGTGAACTAGATTGTCTAGGATTAGCCGAGTTCATCTCTTCCCTTGATCTTACCAAAGAATATTGGCAGGGATGTCTTAGGCCCTTGGCAAAAGAAAAGATTGCATGTGACACCTGGTGGGCGTCTCCAGTTCACTGTACTCCCATTTGGCCTTCATGGTGCCCCTGCAACATTTCAATGATTGGTTGACTGCCTGCTCCGCCCACATCAATGGTACACAGCTGCCTACATGGATGACATCGTGGTGAAGAGAGTGAAGAGAGGGACAGTAGACAGCTGTGAATAGATTACCAGTTAAAGAAGATGTCAAATAATTGTGGAAAAGTATTCCATGTTTGTAACACTACAACATTAGGCATGGATATCTTCTCCATGCTAGAAGAGTACAAGAAGCAAGATGATCGAAGGAAAGAAGGCAGCAAGCATGATCCACCCCGCCTGGGTGAAAAGATTCCACACATATTTAACTGAATGTTATTTCACCAGATTTGTTACCATAGCAACTAAGGCAGACCCCCTCACCAAAATATGCATGACACTCACTGTCAAAGCACATGGGAAGTACAAAGGTTTACATGAGTGAACTATGATGAAGTCTACAGGGAACAGATAGTTGCCACCCCAGAGATGTCTTGGGGATCACATGACGTTGACCTATAGCCACCACACATGATCTCCAGTCTGGCTTCAGGACTAAGAAATATCTTCAGGGTCCCACCAGTACCTCTAGCCAGGCAAAGAGTAATCTTGCTGCCAGGGACACTTACTTACAGTTCAGTTGAAATGGGTGCATAGCCACAGTGTAAATATAAACATATTTCCATCCATTGCATAACCATTTACCCTGCATTGACACAGAAATATGATGGCAGAAAAAGAATGTATGGCCCATCCAGTCTGCCCATCTATCTAATTAATTTAGCATTATAAATCTCATCACTTCCTTATAGGTCTCCTGTATTTATACCATGCTTTCGTGAATCCAGAAACTGTTTTTGTCTCTTATCACTTCCACTGAAAGGCTGTTGTACACATCCACCACCCTCTCTGTAAAGAAATTTTTCGTAAGACTACTCCTGAGTGCAACCTCATCTTATGACCCCCTCATTCTAGAGCCTCCTTTCCATTGAAAAAGGCTCACCCTCCTGTGCATGGAAACCTTTTGAGATATTTGAATGTTTCTTATTTCTACTTATCTCACCTTTCCCCTAGGGCAGGGGTGGGCACTTCCGGTCCTCGAGGGCCACAAACCAGTCTGGTTTTCAGGATATCCCTAATGAATATGCATGAGAGAGATTTGCATGCATTCTGCCTCAGTTGTATGCAAATAAATAATAAAAAAACCCAGGGATGGGATCCATCAGTTCTAGAGGACGCATATAAAGAGCAGGTAGTAAAACACTGCATGGAGCGGCAGTAGCCACAGAGGCATTAACGGAGCGGGATGCCAGTGGCCGGTGGTAGGTGTCCACCTTCACAGAGTAGAAGGATGAAGGGCATCCATCTCCCAATTAAAAAAAGAAAAGAAAAAAAGAAAAAAAAACAGGGATGGGTTCATGGGCTTATAGGTATTACCAATTATTAGGCTTTTCAATATTTGATGATAGTTAATGTGACTTTCAAGGCATTCTTCACTTTCGGTGCATGTCCGGCATGACTCCTTGCTTCAATGACAGGGGAAAAGAAAAACTGATACTTCACACATTTCCAGCATTGCCCTCTGCTTCATGGCAGAGAGCTATGCTGCCGCTTACCCAACTAATCAAACTTAATATTTCACTTGGAAGCAGCTCCAGCACTGCTCTCTACATTAATGGTGGGGGTGAAAAGGGAATTAGAACATAAGGTTACTAAGAGCCAAGAGAAACAGTTAAGTATGAGAACAAATGTGTGAAGCTTGCTGGGCAGACTGGATGGACCGGTTGGTCTTCTTCTGCCGTCATTTCTATGTTTCTATGTTTCTATGCATATTCATTAGGATATCCTAAAACCTCGACAGGTTTGTGGCCCTCGAGGACTGGAATTGCCCACCCCTGCTCTAGGGTATACATGTTTAGATCTTTAAGTCTATCCCCATATAATTTTGAATGAAGATCACTGACCTACAGCCAGTTGCAATAAGGAGCGTTCGGCACTGCACAGTTTAACTAACCTTCAGTTATCTGCACTTTTTTTTATTTTTTTTACACAAAACATTACTGCCTATGCAGCAAGCAGTATTATACACAGACATATATGTACAACAATGTGAATTTAAATTTGCACTCTCGCATGGAAATACGATGCAAATGATGGCATTAGCTATTACCTTCCAATGCAGAAAGGTGCACTGGCTTACCTCATGTTTTCTTAGTTCTGCAAACTTAACTCCTAGTCTGAAGTAGAGTAAAGTTTACAGGGCAAATGTTAGTCTACAGACAGAAGCTGGAGTTCCAATGTTGGAACCTGTAGTCTGTATTTTATGTACAAAAAAGATTTGTGCATAAAAATATAATTTGTAAATAAAAAATGCTTTCTGCACAGAAAGCCTTTTTTATGATCATAAATCACATGGAAAAACATGCTTTATGGACTTAAACCATTTTTTCTGTACATAAAATGAGTTGTGCCCCTAAATCATGTTTAGCTGTTCACTATGACGGCAACTTATAAACCGGCGCATGGATGCACTTTGGCATGAGTGCATTAGTGCGCACCCAGATACTCAGCCATTTTATACTTGCATAAATATATGTGTGCATGTTATAAAATAGCCTGACCACACGCACATCTGTGCCAATTTTAAGTGGGCGCACATCTAATGCATGTAAATTCCACTTCTACCATGTAAATCAGGGAATTTTAAAAGGGGCACATATCCATGCCATTGCTAATTTCATCCAAGAGTTTTCCCAGTTATCAGCTAGTACCTCTAACTCCCCTGGTTTGATAGTATGCACTCCCCAAAGCTATCCCAGACCCTTTAAGCAGCTCAGAAATGGCTCTTTTTCTTTCTTTCTTTTTTTTAATTTACACTTCCTTCATAGTAGAAGTAAAGTTACGCAGCAAGGGATTTGGGTGCACACCAGGCACATAAGTATTTACGCGCATACCTCTTGCCCACGCCCCAAAACCCCCATGTCCTGACCAGACCACGCACTGCCACTTTTTGAGATATGTGCATAGAGGGAAATATGAGCACATCTGGGTGGCTTTTAAAAATTGGTGGGTCTGCCTGAACCCAACTTGTACACGTTGCTTCCAATTTTGGTGCATTCTGGCCTTTTAAAATTCACCTCTAATACGTGAACTTCATCATAAGTTTTTGCGGCAAGCTTATATTTCTCAAGTGCAGCTTGTCAGGCTGGCATCGCTCCTAAAGAGCTTTGTTTGCATTGTCAAAAAAACCCGGGTACTTTAATACATACCTTCTGGTCATGTTCAGTTTCCCAATGCTTTTGGACTCGAATAACAACTTATATCTCCAAGCTTCTGCAATGCCCAATCCTGCTGTTTCCAGAGGCAGTTCTCTTTGATCATCTTTCTTCATTATGCTTTAAATCTAAAGGAGATGCCTTATTCTTTCAAAAAGCATACTTATTGGGCAAAAAGGCTATTCTATTGGCCTGGACGGAATCCACAGGTCCTTTTTGGCATTGGCGTAATCTATTACATGACCTCTTACAGATGGACAATAAAGTGTCCCTGGTATCCTTTAAGAGTCATCTGACATTTCTGATTATATGGACTTATCTCCAATCACTTTCTCCACATGCAAGAAGCTTTGTGCTCAATAGTGTTGCTTGAATGTCTGGACATTGAGAAGACATCTGTATTTTCATAAAATGCTCATTCATCTGGGAGAAGGGGGAGGGATGGTTAGGGTAGGGGATTGCTTGTAGTTCACTATTTTCTTTGTTGGCTATCATCATTTCTTGAACATAAAATTCACCTCTTAGAAGACAACTCAAAACTGCTTGCGTCTGCTCATTTATGTGTGATTATGGGCGCACACATAGTTGCAACAGTATTTTATAACCGGCATGGAAATGTTATAAAATATGAGTACATATGCGTGCACAAATGCTTGCATATGTAAAAACCACAAGCCGCGCAAGTTCCAATTTATCCAGCTGCATAGCAGCATGTAGCTAGATGTCTGAAAAGTGCTACTTCGATGGACAAGTAGTACTCTTCAGACTTATTAAGCTATGTAAGCTTGTTGCTGCTTATCCGACTAATTTCCAATTTGTCCGTCTAAGTAGTGGAAAGGGTGCTACTTAGCTGAATAAGTTGGAAATTTTCTAGCTAAATACGAGCAACTCATATACCTGTGTATTTGTAGTTCTGATTTTACAAGGATACATTTGTAGATTTTTATCATGGTAATTTGACACTTTTACCCCCCATAAATTGGCTTTTACACGCGCAAGTCAGGGTATTTTATAACATGTGCACAGCAATGAACTAACCACTTTTACCAATTAGTCTGATAGTTCGCCCAGTCCATCTGCAGATCATGAAGACCCTGCTGGCTCTTCAGCCTGAAGCTGCGTTATTGCACCCAGACCCTCAATCCAGTCAATTTTTCACTTTAAAGATGTTGACGATCACTTACACCAGATATTCAGCAGAATTAAATAAATGCAAGTAAGAGACGTACAGATGTCATTTTGCAGGTTTTAAAATAGCAACTTATTTGCATAAATGTTGGCTTCACCCTGGAATGCTCCTTTCTTACATGCACAAAATTACTCTGTAAGCTGCCGCAACCTCCTTCAGAGCAGGGAGTATAAAAGTAATTTTAAATAAATAAATGAAATAAATTCTTCCGGACCCTGATTTATACATGTATGCTGCTTTTGAAAATAGCAAATTCATGTATGTTCTATTTTATGTGCACAAGCGCTAATTTTTACATGTGCAACTTTTGAAAATTCACCTGTAAGCCTTTTCTTTGTCCACAAGTTCTGGTTTGTTCATGTTTTTTAAATTCCTGATGCATTAACATAAAATTAATTTACTGCATTGGGAGTTCAAACAAAAAATTAGTTTGTGCTGATTTTCAAAAGCATTTACATGTTTAAAACTTTGTCCATGTAAGTGGGCTTTTGGAAATTGCTAGAATATATGCCATTGAACTGTCAATAGGTTTTACCCACATTAAGTACACTTAAAATGGGTAAATGGCTTTTGAAAATTGCTATGATAGTATATTACATTTACATGCATAACTCTGAAAAATTTATCAGCTTTTTATATCAGCCCCTGTTTTAGTAGCAACTTTCTGGATTGACTCCAACCAGTTTATATCATTTTCTATACATTATCCATAATGTATACAATATTACAAATAAGGTCTTACAGGAGACTTTGGATTTTGTCATCACCTTATCCACCTGTTTGGTCACTTTAAGAACATTAGATATTACTACTCCAAGATCCTACTCTTCTTGTATTTACAATTTTGCCCCCTACTGCAGCTTAAATGTATAAATCTGCATTTTTTAGGATTAAATCTTAGTTGCCAGACCCTAGACCATTTTTTTAAATTTTTCTTTATTGTGATATTCTAACAAAACGAGAGAACACAAGAAGTAATTGACAATATCAACAGTTTAATCCCTTCTCCCCTTAAACTATATAGCATGAAACAAATTGTAGTAGGATCAGTGACTTCCAAAATACATAGTAGGATCTGCTTTGACATCCCCTTGAATATCTCATTTATCCTGATCCTTCAACTTATTAGCACATGGAAGTAACAAAATTAGCAATTTTCAGCTTGGAGAAGAGACGGCTGAGGGGGGATATGATAGAGATGTTTAAAATTATGAGAGGTCTAGAACAGGTAGATGTGAATCTGTTATTTACTCTTTCGGATAATAGAAAGACTAGGGGGCACTCCATGAAGTTAGCATGGGGCACATTTAAAACTAATCGGAGAAAGTTCTTTTTTACTCAACGCACAATTAAACTCTGGAATTTGTTGCCAGAGGATGTGGTTAGTGCAGTTAGTATAGCTGTGTTTAAAAAAGGATTGGATAAGTTCTTGGAGGAGAAGTCCATTACCTGCTATTAAGTTCACTTAGAGAATAGCCACTGCCATTAGCAATGGTAACATAGAATAGACAGCTTTTGGGTACTTGCCAGGTTCTTATGGCCTGGATTGGCCACTGTTTGAAACAGGATGCTGGGCTTGATGGACCCTTGGTCTGACCCAGTATGGCATTTTCTTATGTTCTTAGTTAATGTCCACAGGAAAGGGCCCCCACAATTTCTGAAAAAGCATTTTTGCTTTTTTGATTCACACAACACAATCCAATATTCCAATTGAAACAATTCCAGCATTTGCAATCTTCAAGTCGATATTGCTGGGGGTGCCAATTTTATCCAGTTAAGTAAAATGCATCTTTTCACTATAAGCAAGATTGTAACAATAGCATTTTGTGACTTTTTGCCATAAATTCACCTTCTTCCCCATTATCCAAAATGCAGAAAGAAAAGACCAAGGCACATTCTTTTTTTTGTCATGAGGAATAAAATAAGTCTTATCTCTTCTCAAAAGTTGTAATTATGGGGCATACCCAGAGACAGTGAAAAAGAGTGGTCTCTCTTGTTCCATACTTCCTACATGCACAGGATTGTAGGAAGATATGCAAACATCTCCCATTCGGGGTACGCATGCACCTCAACTACTTTATAGTACACATGGAAAAACGGATAGTATGGATGTATCTCATTATTAAAACTGCACGCATAAAGCCCATTTTCCCGTTGTATTATAAAGTTGGTGAGGCATCTGTCTAATCGAAGGAAATGAATTCACATCTTTACTGGGTTGTATTAAACCTATTTTCTGAGCTCTTAATCGGAGCAAAAATAGATCTATAAAAGATATGCAACTACAATTCACAAAGAGTCACATTAGTTGTAATCACATAAATGAGAGAATGGCTTTCTTGCAACATGTCCTCATCCAAGTTAGTTCCTAGAGCCTTTTGTCACATATCCACCAGCGTTCCAAAAACTGTATAGTCTACCTGTTATAAAAATGTATATGAATGAGAAAGAGAGCCTCTATGTGATGAAAATATTTTAATCAAAGCGTTAAAAGAGGGATTTATTTGACTTCCAGCATTCAGCAAGGTTTTGCTAATGAACACCCTTATATGCCCATATTTTAAAAAAGTGGGCATCAGTAAAGCCTAGCCTATGTGCTCATTGCATTAAGCAAAATGTACAGATTTTTGCTTTTTTCAGTAAAATATATTAAATTCTATTTTTTCAGCCTTGTGTTTTTTGTCTCTCACCAGGAGGGAATTGAAATTGCCAAGCAAGGTTAAATGATGACACTACAGTAGACAATGTTGGGATTACTGCCTGATAATCCCCTTTTCCTTAGTGTAGACAGATGGACTCAGAACAAATGGGATAGTATCCGCGTGCTAGCAGTTGGAGACGGATCTGACGTCAGCACGGGGGTGTATATATCCCCACAGGAAGCGTAGCTATTCAGTAATCTTCCTTGCAAAAGCTGTTATGGAAATGTGTACTGACGCTCAGTGAAAAGTGAAAACAGGATTCCCCTGACTGATTGATAGTAGCTGGAGACCGCCAGCATTCACAACCGGAAGGCGTTAACACCTGGTAGAGTGTACGCTCTTATGGAACAGAAGACATGGTTTACCTGGAATCGGTGAAACCCATGTACACAGGCAGCTGGGCGGGATGCTGAGTCCATCTGTCTACACTAAGGAAAAGGGGATTATCAGGCAGTAATCCCAACATTTCCTGGCGTGTAGCCAGATGGACTCAGAACAAATGGGATGTACAAAAGCTTTACACCCAGCCTGGGTGGGAGGCTGCCTGAGGCCCATGTAGTACAGCCCTTGCAAATGCCGAGTCCTCCCTAGCCTGGACATCCAGACGATAGAACCTGAAGAGGGTATGGAGGGAGGACCACGTCGCCGCTGTACAGACTTCCACAGGCGATAGCATCCTGGATTCTGCCCAAGATGCTGCTTGTGCTCTGGTGGAAGGAGCCTTGACTTGTAGAGGCGGAGACTTCCCAGCCTCTACGTACGCTGCTCTGACAACTTCTGTAATCCAGCGGGTGATGGGGGGCCGCGAGGCCGCTTCACCTAGCTTCTTCCCGCTGTACAGGACGAACAGATGGTCCGTCTTTCGTAGGTCTTGTGTAAGTTCCAAATATCTGGGCAGCAATCTGCCAATGTCGAGATGGCGTAATAAACGCCCTTCTTCAGATTTCTTCAGACCCGCCGTGGTAGGCAAGGATATGGTTTGATTGAAGATGAAACTGTGAAAACCACCTTAGGCAAAAAGGAGGGAACCGTACGAAGATGGATAGCCTCCGGAGTGATTCTGAGAAAGGGAGCACGGCAGGACAATGCTTGTAGCCCTGAGATGCGGCGGGCTGAACATACAGCCAGCAAGAACACCATCTTCAAGGTTAGAGAACGAAGAGACAGGCCCCGCAGGGGTCTGAAGGTGGATCCCGCGAGGAAATCCAAAACAAGGTTGAGGTTCCACAAAGGCACAGGCCACTTCAGAGCAGACGAATATGCATGAGTCCCTGCAGGAAGCGAGAAACATCCGGGTGCTTGGCGACGGTCTTGCCATCCCTCCTGGGACCATAGCAAGACAGTGCAGCCACCTGAACCTTGATGGAGCTGAGGGAGAGACCCTTCTGAAGGCCATCCTGCAGGAAATCCAACACAATAGGGATTGTGGTTGCATGAGGATTGGTGCCGTGAGTGTCGCACCATGCTTCAAATACTCTCCAGATCCGGATGTATGTGAGGGATGTGGAAAACTTGTGAGCTCGGAGGAGGGTAACAATCACGGGCTCCGAGTAACCCCTCTTCTTCAATCTAGCCCTCTCAAGGGCCATACCGTAAGAGAGAATTGAGCCGGATCCTCGTGAAGAATGGGACCTTGATGTAGAAGGTCCCGGAGAGGAGGCAGGGGAAGGGGCTCCCCTGCCAGTAGTCTCCTCATGTCCGCGTACCAGGGTCATCTTGGCCAGTCTGGCGCCACTAGAAGGACTAGGCCCCGGTGTCTCTGAATCTTGCGGATGACAGCGCCTAGCAGAGGCCACGGAGGAAAGGCGTACAGTAGAGTCCCTGGAGGCCACGGCTGAACCAGGGCATCGATTCCGTGTGAGCACGGGTCACGCTTTCGGCTGAAGCATCTGCGTACTTGAGCATTGGACTTGTCTGCCAGTAAATCCATGTCCGGAAACCCCCAATGATCCACAATCATCTGGAAGGCCGTGGGTGAGAGCTGCCACTCTCCCGGATTTAGGCTTTCCCTGCTGAGGAAGTCTGCTGTGGTATTGTCCTTCCCGGCGATGTGGACGGCGGAGATGTCCTGAAGATTCACCTCTGCCCAAGTCATCAGAGGGGCGATCTCCAGAGATACCTGTCGGCTTCTGGTTCCGCCCTGACGATTGATGTATGCCACCGTGGTGGCATTGTCGGACATCACTGACTGCTCTGTTCTGCAGTCTGTGGGCAAATTGAAGGCATGCCAATTGGACAGCCCGGGCCTCTAGACGGTTGATGTTCCACGCCGACTCATCTCTGTGCCACCGCCCTTGTGCGGTGAGTTCTTCGCAGTGTGCGCCCCAGCCGCTTAGGCTGGCATCTGTGGCGAGCAAAATCCACGTGGGTGAGGACATCTTCGATCCCCTGCTCATGTGGTTGGACTGCAACCACCACCGTAACTGGGTCCGCACTCGGGCTGGTAGAGGGAGGTGCGTGGAGTAGGTCCGTAGACGGGGGCTCCAGCGAGAGAGCAGGGCGTGTTGTACAGGTCTCATATGGGCCCTCACCCAGGGCACCACTTCCAGGGTGGATGCCATGAGACCAAGAACCTGGCTCCCATCAAATACTGGATACGCTGCTGAAGTCCCAACTTTCCCTTGGTTGTGAGACTGACGGTGTCTGCCCGGGTGTTGAACTGCACACCCAGGTATTCCAGTGACTGGGAAGGCTGTAGGCAGCTCCTGCCGAGGTTGATTACCCAGCCCAAGCTTTCCAGAAGGGCGAGTACCCTGTTGGTCGTCTGAAGGCTCTCCACTCGAGATTTTGCCCTGATCAGCCAGTCATCTAGGTAGGGATGGACCAGAATCCCTCCCCTCCTGAGTGCCACTGCTACCACGACGACCACCGAAGTGAATGTCCGTGGTGACGTGGCCAACCCGAAGGGCAGAGCCCGAAACCGGAAGCGGAGGTAGCGCTGATGATCCGGACGGATCGGGATGTGCAAGTACGCCTCTGACAGGTCCAATGCCGTGAGGAAGTCCCCTGGCTGTACAGCAGCCTAGATGGAGCGCAACGTCTCCATGTGAAACCTCGGTACCTGCAAGTATCGATTGACTGTCATGAGGTCCAGCACAGGCCGAAAGGTGCCCCCATTCTTGGGTACCAGGAATAAATGGAACAGTGTCCAGAATTCACTTCCCAGGCAGGTACTGGGATGATGGCCTCTAAGGACAGGACGATTCCACAAATGACAAATAGGAACGTGTCACCACCGTGCAGCAAGTTGCGATCCGCAAAGAGAGAGAGAGCCGCCACCTCAAAAGGTCTGCTTCAGAATGGCGTCCAATCGCCGGTCATGAGGCTCCATGAGGGCCGTCCCCCCTCCAACCGGAATGGTAGTGCGCTGGAGCACAGCGCTAATCAAGGCGCCCACCGGAGGGTACGCCAGCAGGTCCTGGATAGCCGGTGTCCATGGGTACATGCCCGTCAGGGCCCGGCTCCCTTGAATGTAGGCGCTGGTGCCGCCCATGCGAAATCCATCAGTTGCTGTGCCGCTTGCACGAATGGAAAATGGAGGCCGTGGGACGAGGACTCCAACTCCGCCAGACCCTGAGACACCAGGTCGGAGATATCCGCCCTAGGAAGAACCTCTTCAGGGGTCTATATGGCTCAATTCCTGGGGGAGGGTCCCCCGCGTCCGGGAGTCTTGACTCGGCCGGTGAAACTTCCAGGTCTGCATGATCCAGACTGTCCAGCGGCAGGAGACCCGCTCATGAGAAGGGCGTGAAGGTCCCGGAACAGGAATCATAGAAGCCGCCACCGCAGGAACCGCAGAAACCGCAGGAACGGCAGGCACTGGCTGGGAAGCCGTCTGCATCTGTACAAAGGCAGGAATCCTCTTCCTGGGGACCTGTCCGCAAATCGTGGCTGAGACCGGTCCTGGTCCAGGGGACTCCCAGCCTCCTCACATTGGGCATATAGGGAGTCCGGCTCTTCACTGTGCGGGGCTCTAAGCTGGCATGCAGAGAAGAGGCCAAGGGCTACAATGCTTGAGGCAAGCGGTGCCGCTGCTGAAGAAGCTGCAGCGGTCTGAGCCATTGACAAGTATGCGCGGAATGCGTACAAGAACAGGTGCACAATTAGAAGAATATGCGGCAGCAATAGGTGCAGAATACAACAGGCACATAATAATAAGAATATGCGGCAGCAATAGGCGCTTAATACAACAGGCGCACAATAAAAACAATATGCGGCAGCAATAGGTGCATAATACAACAGGCGCATAATAATAAGAATATGCGGCAGCAATAGGCACTTAATACAACAGGCGCACAATAATAACAATATGCGGCAGCAATAGGCGCATAATACAACAGGCGCATAATAATAAGACTATGCGGCAGCAAGAGGCGCTTAATACAACAAGCGCACAAGACCTATAACATGCGGCAGCAAATATGCGCGTACAACAGGCGCACAATATGTTCTCAGCAATAGGCGGCCATGAACACAGCTCAATTATATGCAATATACACTCAGCAATATGCAATTAGCAAGACACGCCTTATAGTGTACCATAGGCCCTCAGCTATAAGCGGTGAGCGATACACGCTCAATGTCATTCAATAGGCACTTAGCAATATGCGGTTAGCCATACACGCTTAATGGCATTCAAGAGGCTCTCACTAATCTGCGGTCAGCAATACACGCTGAATGGCATTCAATAGGCTCTCAGTAATATGCAGTTAGCAATACACGCTAAATGGCAGTCAATAGGCTCTCAGTAATATGCAGTTAGCAATACACGCTAAATGGCAGGCAATAGGCTCTTAGCAATATGCAGTTAGCAATACACGCTTAATGGCATTCAATAGGCTCTCAGTAATATGCAGTTAGCAATACACGCTGAATAGCATTCAATAGGCTGACAGTAATATGCGAGTAGCAATACACGCTAAATGGCCATCAATATGCTCCCAATAATATGCGGTAAGGAATATACGCACAATGGTATTCAATAGGCAGTCAGCAATATGCAATTAGCAATATACGCTCAATAGCACTCAATAGGCAGTCAGCAATATGCAATCAGCAATATACGCTCAATAGCTTACAATAGGCATTCAGCAATATGCAATCAGCAATATACGCTCAATAGCTTTAAATAGGCATTCAGCAATATGCAATCAGCAATATACGCTCAATAGCTTACAATAGGCATTCAGCAATATGCAATCAGCAATAGCGTTCAATAGGCACTCAGCAATATGCAAGTAGCAATATACGCTCAATAGCTTTTAATAGGCAGTCAGCAATATGCAATCAGCAATATACGCTCAATAGCATGCAACAGGCAGTCAGCAATATGCCGTTAGCAATATCTGCTCAATTTGCAGTCAACAGGCTTTCAGCAATAAGCGGTCATCAATACATGCTTAATTTGCATTCAAGAGGCTGTCAGCAAGAAGCGGTCAGAACTATGTGCTCAATTTGCAGGCAATAGGCCTTCAGCAATAAGCGGCCAGCAATATGCTCTTAATAGGCATTCAACAAGCTTTCAGTAATAAGCGGCCAGCAATATGCTCTCAATAGGCATTCAATAAGCTTTCAGTAAGAAGCGGTCAGCAAAGCCAAGGAGGAAGAAAGCCGCGCCTATTACGGGCGTGGAGTACCTGAGCAAGGCCCCAACCAGGGCGTCCTCCACGGTGTGCCACGCCGCCGATCCTCTGCGCTTCGGAGACCCGTAGGAAGAGACGTACTCCTTACCAGCTTCGGCGCTTCCCGGCTGGAACACAGGCGGTCTCCGGCTGCGGGGGAAGGGAGCACCTCACCACCGCCATTTGAGGAAATGCACCCGCTACCTCGTCCACGCCGGGACCGAGGGCCTCGTATACCGTCCGGGGACTGCGTCACTGCCGCGCTTCGGCAGGACCGAGGACTTTCCCACCGGGGGAGCACGGTAATCACCCCGGGAGCTCGCTGGGGGAGGAACCCGTGGGTATCTACCGCAGGAGCGTGGGGCTCTAAGTCGAAGAGACAGGAAAAACAAATCTAGAATGATAAGAAAAGAGAAAAATTAAAGTAGTCTTGGAAAGCACGCTCAACTAGCATGCAGGCACTCCAAACTGCTTTGGAGACGGAAATTACTGAATAGCTACGCTTCCTGTGGGGATATATACACCCCCGTGCTGACGTCAGATCCGTCTCCAACTGCTAGCACGTGGATACTATCCCATTTGTTCTGAGTCCATCTGGCTACACGCCAGGAAATGACATATTTCCTAATAACTGTCCACACCACCCTGATATGTTGCACCAATAATGAGGATAGAACTTTAGTTGGTAATTTGTCTTTGCAAACATGAGGGACATACTTTACCCTCAGAGGTTCACAAACAGCTTTTTCTAAGTGTAAATCTGTATAGTCATTCTAATGTAATAGCCAGTCACCCAAGATGTCACGGTGTATGAGCGCATGCACTGTGGTGAACCGGAAGGACCCCCACCGGAATAAGGCAGACTCGCAGGTACTGGAAACAGATTTGAGCTTCATCTTTATCAGTCCCTACCTCCACAAGTTGAGCCCTTGGATTCAAGGACTGGCAGGACTTGGGCGAGGGTCCCATAGAGAACAGATAGGACCAAGGAGCAGGCTGAGGTCAGAGCAGGCAGCAGACAGGCAAGGATGAGATTCAGGCAGTGATCAGGACAGGCTGAGATCAAGTATAGTCAGAACCAGGCCAGGGTCAGAACACATAATCAGTCAGAGAGGAGAGAACATGAGAGACAAGGACCAGAGCACACAAGAAGCAGATTGGAAGAGACGGGGGGGGGGGGGGGGGTATCTAGAACTATGTGTTGCAGGCTTTATAAAAAAAAAAAAAAAAAAAGAGCATCCAGCCCATCAGGTCCTGGAGATTTTAGAAAAGGTATTGTCTGAATCAACAGACATGAACTGTTGCATCCTACCATTATCCACCTTAGCTACTGAATATAGCTCTTGATAATACTCAAGAAAAATCCACACATGTTACTAAAAGAGGATTGAAGCTCTCCAGATGAATTTCGAATATATGCAACAAACTGTGCCTGCTCCTGACTTAAACCACATTCGACAGCATTCTGCCTGGCTTGTTTCCATACTGAAAATTTTTTTATAGATTGCAATAAATCATTAAACACTTTTTGTGTAATCTTGAACTCTTCCATATGGTTTTGGCCAGGATTCTGGATTAATTTCCGCTTACAAATTTTTAGCTGATTTTCCATGTTTAATATAGCAGTATAAATCTGTCTACACTTATGCTTAACATAAATTCTCTCTCTATGCAGAACTACATTTATGTTGCGACCGTCGCTTCCCGAAGGCTTCACTCCGCCTACCTTTCCTTTTCTGCGACGACTCCTGCTCTTCATGGACGCTTGGCTGCCATGGCATCTGCCTGCTGTCCTCTCCGGCATCCCCGGACCAGCTTGGGCGCTGCCTCCCGCCATGTGGCCCGCATTCCTCAAGGGCATCCCCCTGTGATGACATCACGCTGCCCGGATATTTAAGCCTACAGTTTACTGCTAGCCGTTGAGTTCACAAGGGTGATCTTACTGATGGGATTCGCTCTCTGTACCCAGCTACTCTGCCTTCCAACTTCCATTGGACTCTTTCTGCTAACAGGGTACCTGCTCCTTGGGGGCCTCTTTGCTTCTTTCAGGTCACTGTCAGGTAACCGTTACTCGGTCGAGGGCTCATGTTTCCTGACCCGCTGCCTGCATCTATCTCCTCTTCTACTTGGAAGAATTCACTACAGACACTATCAGTGAGTACTACTACCATCTACTCCTCAAAGCTGACTCCCTGGAACTAGGTACTCGCTCCTCGAGGGCCTGCCCCCATTCCAGCACCAGTGCCATCTTCTACATGGAACCGCTGTGTGAGTACTTTGCCAACAAGTTTCTCTACCTCCAGGGATCTGATACTCACTCGAGGGCCAGCTCTCCCTATCTCGGGGCTTCTCCATATTTGGGACTCTGTGAATGTTCTATTGTACTCACTTTCTCAGTTCTCTCCACTACAGCACTGCTACTGGAGGAACCGCTGTTCCAGTGCCCTGGGGAATTACTAGCCCAGCCGGGCTACATCTTCTACTCACTACTGCCACCTCTGGTGGTTTCTCAAACTGTCTAAAGAACTATCTGTGTTTGTGTGTCCAGAGCTGAGCCTGACCTGTGGCCTCTCACGGGACTTCCCCCCATGGGCGTGGTCAGCTGCCACAGTGTCCAAGGGTCCACCCAAACCTCACTAACTATAACACTTTGCGGTCTCCCAAAAAAGAACTGGATCATCTTTATGTTGTCCATTAGTAGTTACATATTCCCTCCATTTAACTAGCAAAAATGTAGGAAATTCCTGAATTTTGTCTAATTCAGGGGCATCTCCCACTGCCTAACTCCTGCTCCTCCTTCGCCCAATCCCATCATGCATGAAACTAGGCAATGGTACGATATTATTAAACTTTCAATCTTAACATCCCTTATGGATGATGATAATCGCTCTGAGATCAAAATATAGTCTATTCTAGTACTAGTATCATGGGCCCTAGTGTAGTGTGTAAAATCTTTGGCAAAAGGTTTCAGGACTCTTCAAAGTTCAAATAGCTTGAGTTGTTTACAAAAGAAAACACACTCCCTATTGATCACTCATAGGGAAAACCTGAATTCTGGGTTGTTTATTCCACACTGGATCAACAATACAATTCAAATTACCCCAAGCATAGTGGGTTAGTCACCCAACTCTACTTTATTAGTAAGCAGTATAGAAAAACAAACAAACAAAAAAAAACTATGGTCATATTTATTGGGGGTGTAAGCAGATACTAGAATAGTAAGTTTTCCCATTGATTTACCTAATATAATACAGTGGTTCTCAACCTTTTTTCTATCAGAACACACATGTCTCACATGTGTGATACACTGAACATATGACTGTCATGGGGCTAAATGTAAACAGACTCTGCATCCACAGGAAACTCCACCTCCTCAACCCCCAACATGGGTGTAGAGCAGAACTAGGACATTCCCTGTACAACTCACCATACAAAAAAGATATTTTGGTGTCATCTCAGTAACAGCAACACAAACTCCCTCTACTACCAGGTTTAATAGTCCTACTTACAGAAAGATAGCAGTATACTACAGATACATATCCTATTGAGAAAACACAACAAATAAGACTGATACAAATACCTAGATGCTAGTAAAATACCTCACCGTGGTCACATGCTCAAAACCAACCTTCAAATACAGAAAGGCCATATATTACTAATATGGAGATAGAAACTGGAATGGATACCCCAAAAAGCCACTCTGCATGCAGTACAAACCTGGAGAAATGGAAACAAATATAGCACCTAACACTCTCAGGCTTTGCAATAATGCACATAAACTAATCTGTATAAGTTACACCTGTATTATGGAACACAAATAGTAACAATCCAACCTATGAAATGGCAACACTACAAATATTAAACCAAGCCCTAAACACCAATACACCTCTTATTAGGAAAACAGAACAAGCCAAGCTGCTATGGATCCCTACACAGAAACTACAAGCTTGCAGAACACCCTTAACCTGGGTCATACATGTAAAACATACAGGCCTTGACCAAATACAGAATAAAGAGACTGTAAAGCTAAAGCTAATGTTTTTGCACTGCATACAGTTTGGCATCTTGCTGTTTCTGGTTGAATTTTTCTCTGCACATTTCTATTTATACATTCCACAAGAAATATAAAATAATAATTGTAAAACTATTCTAATAAAGAGAATAAATGTTTCAAAACAACTGATAGAATAGCATACAATAATTAAAAACAAAACATTATTAAAAATTCTCCAATTAGCAATAAAAATATTTCAGACATCACATAAAACCCAATAATTAAAACAGTCAATCAAGATAAATGAACTTAAAAAGCTACCTTAACTTACCCTCTCCAGCAACTCTCCTACTCCTTTTCCATGCAGGCCAGTAGCACACACCAGAAGCAGTAGTGGCTGCTGAAACTCTGTCCTCACGGTCCTCTTCCTTAAGGCCCACGAGCAGTCTGTCTCTTACACACATACACGTCACACTCCCACGATCAGTTTCTGTCTCTCACATACATGTCATCTCCCCAACCAGTCTCTCACTCTTGCACACACAAGTCACCCCCCCATCACTCTCTGTCTCTCACTCAGGGCCTTATTTTCCAAACGTATCCCACGCGGTAAGGGACGTTTCGCACGTGAAATGTCCCTTTTCGCGTGCAATACTAAATTGGGGGCGGAGTCGGCCCCGGAAGAGGAGTCGTCGGGGCGTCACCGGGCCGACTCCGCGACGACAGCATGCACAGCGAAAAGGTAAGTGCCTTTTCGCTGCCTATTTCGCTCCCAATAGCTACACCTCCTATGGTGGTGCTATTGGGTACGAAACCGGCAGCGATTGCACCGTGACTGTGCGATCGCTGCCGGCTAGCGCAGGCCCGCCCCCGTTTCGGCCCCCCTCATCTTCTAAAGTATCGCAGGCCTGCGATACTTTAGAAAATGAGGCCCTCTCTCACCTCCCTGACTAGCCTGTCTCACATGTCTCCTCCCTTAGTCTCACACTCACATATATACTCACAAATGTAGTCACCTTCCTGACCAGTCTCTCTCAATCACATACATGTTCTCTCACTTACACACATGCTCTCACTCACACACACGATCTCTCTTACATGCAAGCTTTCAGTCACATACATTTCTCTTTCACTCTCTCACTTACACACATGCTGGCTCGCTCTCAATTTCATTCCCCCCCACCCCGGAGCACAAATGGGAGCTGCGGCAGCATCCTCCTCCAGCCCCCCCCCCCAGTCCAAAAAAAGAATCCCATTGGCAGTGGGGACTAAAGCTGCTCTCTCCCATTGCAGATCATCAGCTGATGTTCTGTTTTTCTTTGGGCCTGCGCTACTCCTCAAGCTGATGTCGCCACTTTTGAATGCAGCATGGCCCTTTCTTCTTCCCATAACTCCGCTAAACATCACTTCCTCTTCTGGGCTGTGGGGGCAGGAAGAAGAAAAGGCCATGATACAACTGCCAGCGGTGCTGTTTCTGTCCAGGCTTGAGCATGCTGACAGCCCATGTGGCAACAGCTGCAATAGAGTATGTCTGCCTTTCTCACTGCGGTGAAACGTTGGTGAGAGAAGAGCAGCTGGGCCAGTGGGAGTGCGCGACACCTGCCTGCGCTTGTGGACACACTGGTGTATCGCAACACACTGGTTGAGAATCGCTGACATGATATAGTGGCCTCTCGGGTCAGATCTGAATTTTACCATTAAAAGATATCTTTTTATGGAATAAAATAGCCACTTCACAACTCTTTGTTGTACCAGTTGCTGAAAACACTTGCGAGACCCATTGTATTCTCAATTGTCTATGCTCATTTTCCATTGTGAGTCTCCTAAAGAAATGCAACCTTGCAGTGTAATCAGTTCAGGTGATTTAAGAAGTTCTCCCTCTTTACCAGCATTCTGAAATCCACCACATTCCAAGCTACCCTATCAAGCTTCAGCCCTTACATATTATCCATTGTATACACCCAATATGTAGACTGCTTCACATTCCAGAGGGTGTATAGGATCCTAGACTGAGCAGTTAACCCTCTGGTATTCATCTGGGGTGCCTGAATCAAACAATCATATAAAATCAACACTAGTATCATAACAAATATGCTTTCCAATCATACCCTGTAACCTCACCCACCCTTCAATGTTACCACCCAATCCTCCACTCCCTCCCCATTGTCTCCCTCCCTTTGAACTCTCATCAAACATGAAAGCCCCACAATATTCAGGCCTCCTCAGGGGTCAGTTTCATGTGTCAGGTATCACCTTCCAATTCTCAAAGCCCCATCTTGCTTGGGGTCTTTAGAGCAAAGGGATAGCATTGCTAAAACATGAGATTGTAATTGCAACAATAAAATGTCACAACATGTGATTTTCAAGTGCACTTCATAACATCTTTGGAAACTAGGTTGTACCCATTCTCCTACACATCCCAAAAAAAAAAAAAAAAAAAGATTTCCTAGCAGTATATAAAGCAAAGGTTTTACTCAGTAACAGAAGTTACCCTGTAATTGCTGTACTTAATACCTGCCAGAACTGCAGAGGGTTTGCTGTAATATTATGAACATCAACTAACATGCTATATATAGTTTCCAAAGTCTAGGTGTTATTAACATTGTCATTCCTTGCTTTGATCTGAATATGCCAGCTCAAAGAGCCAGGTCTTAAGATCCTTCTTGAATTTATTTGTCTCTGTAGTCTTATATCTGCCAGCATATTGTTCCAGAGACTGGGCCCTGCAATTGTGATATCTCTCTCCCTGACTTGTGACAAATGAGCTGTATTTACTGTTGGAATGTGTAGTAGTCCTTTGTTTGCTGATCTTAGTGATCTTTGTGGGGTGTGTAATCGAATGGTAAAAGTTAAACCAATCAGTTTATGTAGAATACAACAAGTTTTGTACCAAATTCTCTGCTCGATAGGAAGCCAATGTAGGTTTATTAATATCGGAGTGATGTGCTCTCATTTTTTACTCCCTGTTAGAACTGACTGCTGCATTCTGTAACACCTGCAGTGGATGTAATGTGGATTGAGGGAGGCCTAACAGCAGAGCATTACAGTAGTCTATGGATGAGAAGATAAGAGATTGTAGGACTGTGCGAAAATCGTTAATTTCTAATAATGGTTTCAGGCATCTGAGCACAAGGAGCTTGTAGTAATCATCAGATGGTTTCAGCTTTTCTCTCTCTTACCTGGTGATTTTCGTTGCCATTTGCTCCCCAGTTTTATATACGAATCTGTGCATACATTTCCTATAAAGGGAAGCACCCAAGAAACAATGAGGAAGGCGATCTATAAAAGCATTGAGGATTAAAGAAAGATGCCAGATATCCTTAAAATGCTTTATTGAGGTGGAGACGTATAAACAATGCCTGACTCTGGCCGAGTTTTACCACCTATCAAGTGGCTGCCTCAAGGGCTATGATAAATAAAAATTAAAATTATTCTGATAAATAAAAATTAAAACATATATAACATACAAAATTAATCACTTACAATAAAATAAAATTTAAAAAGAATTTGACATAATACACAAATATATAAAGTGATAACAGATAAAATGACAAAACTCTACTCCAAGTGTAAGAGTTGAATCAATATTGTGGCTTTAATGTTCCAAACAGTACCTGTATACGTTAAAGATAGGGGAATAAAGTAGAAATATAGTCCCTTAAAACACCTAAAAATACATAAAAAAAATTTTTGGACATATTCATAGGGTATTTTTGAGTTGATGTTACAGGCTCCTGTAATGAAAGATATAGTGAGGCAAAGATTCATCTAATAGCTCCAGTTCAAATGCTACAATTAGAGTTGTGACTGATTTATTTATTTTATTTATTTATTAAAGGCTTTTCTATTCCGAATTTCTTGATACAAATCAAATCAGCTCGGTTTACATCAAACAAGTAGGAACTATAACCAACCAAACAGTAAAGACAATTTGAAGGAGAGTAAAGTTACATTATAACAAGGATGTGTAACTTGGAGGAGGAAATAAGAAGGGGGACGAGAGATTAAGATATACATTGGATATACATTTAGTTTCATCATATTACCTGCAGTCTAGACTTAATTTTCAAAACTGCAGCAACATTTAAAAAATATTTTTCCTTGCTATGTACTGCAGTTTAACTAGCATTTGACATCAATTTACACTAGCCAGCCGGCATGACCTTGAAAGACTTAATTTTCTGAAACACTATCGATTTTAGATAGATATACATGAAGATATTTTTATACATACACTAACCGTCCAATTTGTTTTAGACATAACCCCCTTTGTGGATGACAAATCCATGTATTGTTATATGGTGTTTGATTGAACACTTGTGGCTCGGTATCGTGTCAGAAGGTAATGCCTTTTAATTGTTGTAAAACTATCTTTTGAATATGTTTTTAGTTAATTTCATTTTAATTTCTGCTTGTCCATCATTTTTTATGTTTTTTTTAATGTATTTTTAGGTGTTTTAAGGGACTATATTTCTACTTGATTCCCCTATCTTTAACGTATACAGGTACTGTTTGAACAGTGAATCAGTATTGTGGCTTTAACTCTTACGCTTGGAGTACAGTTTTATATGTCATCACTTTATATGTTGGTGTATTATGTCAAATTCTTTTTAAGTTATTTTATTTTATTGTAAGTGATTAATTTTGATGTTATGTTTTAATAATGTTAGAATAATTTTAATTTTTATTTATTGTAGCCCCTGAGGCAGCCACTTGATAGGTGGCAAAACTCAGCCAGAGTTGGGCATTGTTTATACATCTCCACTACAATAAAGCATTTTAAGGACATCTGGCATCTCTTTGTTTTTATTGAGTACGGGTAATAATCACCAGGTAGTAGCCTCCACTCCAGTAATCCACTCCCATGGCTCTTCTCTTCATTCCCATCCTCTAGCCTTTATGGATCCACAGTGTTTATCCCATACCCTTTGAAATCCTTCACAGTTTTAGTCTTCACCATTTCCTCTGGAAGGGTATTCCAGGTATCCACCACCTTCTCCGTGAAGAAATACTTCCTGACACTGGTTCTGAATCTTCCTCTCTGACAGAGTCATGATATGAAATTATAAGGGGGAAGACTCAAAAACAATGTCAGGAAATATTTCTTCATGGAAAGGATGGTGAATGCATGGAATGCCCTCCCGGAAGAGGTGGTGAAGATAAGAATGGCAATGGAATTCAAAAGGATGAAGGTCAAACAGAGGATTCCTGCTGGTTAGAGAATGGAAATGAACAAATGGGGTAACTTTACATTTCTTTTTGGGGGTAGCCTGCACAGAGAGGCAGTTGCTACTACCCTTAAAAAATAAACAATACATTTAAAGAAATCTTGCTGGGCATACTGGAAGGACCATTTTGGTCTTTATCTGCCACCATTCACTGAGTTACTTCTGTAGAAAAATATATTGGCCTCTTTTTCCTTTATTATCCCAACAAAAAGATTTATTGCCCTTATATTGTCTTTTAGTTTTGCCCATTGCTCTGACTTTCCCTAGATTTTCCCTTTCAGCTAACGACTTCTTGAGATACCCTCCCATTTTAAAGTAAAATTTCCCAAAGTCTAGGACCTGTGCGTTTGAATTAAATTTCTCTGCCTGAACTCTAAAACTGCACCACATCATCTAGTGATCACTGATTGCTAGATGATTATCAACTTTATCATCAGAAACACTGTTCCCATTAGTGAACATTAGGCCTAGTATCATCCCCTCTTTTCTGGATTCCATTACCAAGTGACAGAAAAGTTCTTGTAGAGAATCCATAATCTCCCTGCTTCTAGCATACATCACAGTCAGCATGTCCCAATCAACATCCAGCTGATTGAAATCCCCTAGTAATAGCACCTTCTTTCACTACAATTTTGTGACTGTCCTCCATTAAATCACTATTTTTTCTGTTTGTTTTGGAGGTCTATATATTATACCCATATAAATAGATTTTCCATTCCCTCTTTCCACGGTGCCTCCTCTTTACCTCATACGCTCATAATTCTGTTGCTTTCATATTTTTTTATATAGTACTTCCCCTCCCTTTTTTCCTACCTGATCCTTCCTGAATAGATTATAGCCCAGTATGTACTATATCTCAGTGATGGGCACTATATCCAAGTCAGCTTCTTCTCTCACTGCCTCTAGATCCAGAACTATTTTGCATACTGAGCATTAGAATACATAGCTTTCAAAATACTGCCCTTTTATCCCATTTCTATTCAAATGTTTAATATTTTACTTACCTGGGAAATTTAACTTACCTTAGGGCTTTGTTCACCCATCCCTGATAAGCCCTTCTTGGTAGGTTTGCCAATCTGTGCTGGAAGATTGCTTTGAAATGTACTACAGGACCCTTCACCTCTAGAATTTTCTGTCACGTAGTTAGCATCTTTGGTGGCTGTGCCTAGAAACAAGCCAAGTAGGTTCATGTTAATTCATAACTTATCCTATGGGGGTATCTGTGAAAGACTTCATACCCTAAGAACAATGCTCCATGCGGTAGCTTAATTTTTACAGGGTGCTGGTCATGCTCAAAGAGGGGCAGGCATAGGATCATTTCGGCTACTTCCAGTACATCCTGACAACTTCCCATTGCTCGGTTTCCAGTTTGAAGGTGATTTTTTTTTTTTTTTTGTGAAGTGCATGCCTATGAGATGTTTCATATCTCGTGCTTACTTTGAAATGTTTAGCATCTTTTTGCACTAGGAGGCTGCCAGATGCTCCAGGATCCCTAATATTGTCCATTACTTGGACAACTTATAGAGGGACCCGATTCATGGTTCATACAGGTCTCCTACAAGTGTTTTGGGAGATGTCCAGCCAAATTCAGTGTCCTGTTGGCCACCGACAAGCTAGTAGACCTGGTTAGGCATTGAGCTTAACTATATAACAATGATGTTCAGGCTCCCAGGGGACAAGTTGATTAAGCTGTCTGCTGTACTGCCCGGGTTTCATGGACCAAAGAAAGTGCTCCTCTACTGTAATGTTTGGCAGGCTATAGGATAACCACGCGAGTGGCTGCACTCACTCCTGGTTGCTGCTAGCTTTCTTAGTGGCAGGGACACTGCCACATTCATCCTCCCCCACTGCAGCCTCATGTCCTCCCAGGCACATGCACCATTGCACAACTAATATAGGCCTTAAGGCAGGAACACTGGCTTGGTACTCAGGGTTGAAGTTGGAGTCAGCTAAGGATTTTAACCTCAGACATGCTTCAAGCCAATGCCTCAGCAACAAGTCTTCCTGCCTTGTCTGCAGTGCATGTTGCTTCTCTTCGTTGTGTCTGCCTGTTTCATTTTGCTCTTCCTCCTGCCATGGTTCCCGTCCAGCCCCTGGTCTCCCTATCTTGGCTCTTGCTCTGCTCCTTGTCCGCCCGTCCTGTCCCCAGCCTTGCTTCTTTCCTTGTTCGTCCAGTCTGGCCCCATCTGGCTGGTCCAATCTGTGCCTTATGTTACCTGTTCCATCTTCTTTGATTCTTGGTTCTGACCCATCTGGTTCTGACTACACTTGATTTCCACCCATCTTGACCACTGCCTGCATCTCAACTGTACCTGTCTGTCACCTACCCTGACCTCAGCCTAGTCCTTGGTCCTGTGTTTTCTATGGGACCTTCACCTAAGTCCCACCGGCCTTTGAATTCAAGGGCTCAACCTGCAGAGGAAGAGGCTGGTACAGATGAAGCACAGATCTGGTCCCAGTTACTGCGAGTCTGCCTGTCATTGGGGGACCTCTGGGTCACCAGTTGGGCAGCATCTATCTTACCACTCTGTGACATCTGCCAGTTGCAATCCCTTATTGGATCCTTGCATTTGCTTGCAAGATCAGTCTATAGACTGTGCAGGATTATATTCGCCACAGTTGTTACCCGGTATCATTATAGGATACAGAGAGTTACCCAGTTATGACATTCCTGTCAGTTTAATGGGGTATCAGTGTGGCTACAGTCATCCATCACAAGTGGTAATTTAGAATTGTATTCAGATGTCTCTGGGGAATCTGTTTTGAGCTCTTGTCAAAGGTCATGATTCACAGCCACGTGGCTGCCAGGGTGGAGTACTTTAGGAGTCACTTGCAGTATTGTTGTTGTGGAGTTCTTCCCGATTGTGGCTGACTTGCATGTGTGGGTTAACTATTGAGCAATGGAAGGGTGATACTTCTATGCAACATGACAGTCGTCAAAGTAATATACTACTAATCTGCTAAGTTTTCCTTGGTTTCAGAATTAATTAGGGTTTTCATTTTGAGTTGCATAAGCAAACACATCCCGGGCATTTAGAATCAAATTGCTGACTCTCTTTTTCATCAGTGTTTCTTTAGGAAACCAGAACCTGCATCCCATATCATCTATGGACACAGTAGCTCAAATGGTAAAGCATACTTGGAGCTCTGAGGCATAGGGCCTGTTGTGCAGATCCATAGCTCCCACCATATGCAGGGCTAACATTAGGGGATACAATCAGCTAGTGCTTTTTTGTGTGAGCAGAGACTGGCTGCAGGGTTCAATTCCTAACCAACTAGTTGGAATATATTTTCTTTGCTAAATGTTCAGGTTTCTATGGGTGTGGTCCACTCATATTTACTGGTCCTAGTCTTCTTCTCCAAGGCACAACCCCATAGTAGGTTTTGCCATAAGTAGGGTGATGATGGGTTGGGCTCAGACCAGCCTGGGTTCTGACTCCCAAAGACCTGCTACTCAGATGAGCTTGCTGTCCTTGTGGCAAGCCCTCCCTTTAGTAGCCTCTTCTGAGTAGTTCTTTCAAGCATCCTTCTCATTAGTATTTTTTGCACCTCTGCAGGTAAAAGAACATGTGACAGGTCTAGTCTTTTAATGGTGGCCATATCACTGGTTGGGGGGCAAGCTAACATTACATACCCAGCAGTTCAAGGTGGATCAGCAAGGTCGGGGCAGGTCATCATGCTGACAGAGGTCCCTGGCTTGGTCCCATGCCCGATTTCTAATGCAAAAACCTATCTGTGAGGCCAGAGAGTAGGAGGCAGTTCGATCCATGTTGATGGTTCTTGTCTGATAAAGTTTCAATTTTCCGCAGTCTGTAAGTGAACCCTGCTGGCAACAGGGTTGCAGACTGGCAGGTATGGTACACACTCCTTCAGGATCAGGGCTGCTTCTAGTGCAGCAACCTCAGGGATTGTCTTGCACCATTGGTGCTCCACAGCTTATGCCTATGTCAAATTGAACTTGTTCTCTTTTCCCTTCTCATTTATATCTATAGGGTCCAGCCAGCAATGACAATTTGGATCTTGGGACATTCATGGGTCTTCTGGGCAGAACATGCAAAGTCCAGCCCTTTTACAGCACAACTGGGATTAGTAATATAGGATGTCTGGAGGCAATGGCTCAGACACAGAAGAATGGGATGACCTCATTCCTGGTGTGCACCACTGGCTGGTGAGGTTAGCTCTTCCTGATTTTAGTAATTCTTTTAGGTGGCAACAACTTGGGTGATTTATTGGGCTACAGGTGGTGGATGCCATGAGGTATAATATTGCACTGCTCTCCTCCTGGTTGCCCAGTACCAGCATTATTTGATCCAAGATTGTCCTTCATTGCTGGTGGGTCCATTCCTTCCCATAGTGCAGGGAGTAGCAGGTGGGAAAATGTGTGATTCACTATGGCAGGATGGATTATGTGGATTGATTCTATCCAGATGGTGTCTACTTGTCTGACCTCAGTCAGGACCTGTTTCTCAATGCTTTAAAGAAAGGGTTGGATCTGACAATTTAAAAAAAAAAAAAAAATTGAAGCTCCAGAGTGTACTTCAAAGCTGCAGCTTGTTTGGGGAGTCTGAAGACACTCAGGTCTTGTAGCAAGGTACCACAGTCTTAATGTATGTGGAAGGCAGGGGTGGGGGAAGCTATGGTATGCACTGTCATCTACAAAGGCCCATTACAATATGTGGAGTTGCCTGGTAGACAGGCACTAGTATGGCAGCAGATTTGTAACTCCTAATTTAGCTATGTTTCAGATCTAGAGGTCTCACAGTTATACTTACATGAGGTGGGCTGTCTAGAAGGCCAAAACCTACAGCCATTTTGGGTGGAGAGGCAGGGCATATGCATGATCTTCCCCCTGGCTTATATCCATCTCTGGGCTTGATATATTTTATACAAAAAGGGCTTGGATGCTCACGCTAGATTTCTTTGTCAGTGTCTTCCTTGAATAAGCTGTGACCTTTTTATTTCCATTTAATAAAGTTTTCTAGAATATTTATTAAGTGTTTGTGTCTAAAGATGCAAGGGACTAGACATGTCATGGTTGCCCTGCTTATAAACTTTTAAGGCCTGAAAGTTTTCACTTTTCACTATACATTCACTGGTACTTGAAATCTTTTGAGTAAACTGAGAAAAATATTTAAAAGTAACACTACAGATAAAAGGAGAAAATAGGAAAATCTTGAATGAGCTCGGTGTGGACAAACTATATTAATATACAAACCTATGTGTTGACCTTAAAAGAAATGGAAAGTTTTGTCAGAACCTTGGACAGCACTGTGAGGACCCTATGCAAGACTAGGATTAACAATCCAGTTGTGTGGATGGATACACCCCACCAAATCTAAAGAATGTTTAATTATTTCGTTCTTGTTAATTTCTGTAACACTTGTTCTCTCTTTCTTTGAATTAACTATTTTAAAACTCTAGAGTATAGAAAACACACAAGTACTGAACAAAAAGTCAGTATAGTTCTGTTAGACTGCAACATTATACTTTTAATGTTTAAGGGGTAAGGGGCTAGCTCATAAGTATTTCTCCTTAAAGATGCAGTTAGTGTTTTATGCACAATATTTCAAGCCTCTCTCCGCAGGTTTTCAACCAGTTTAGTAAGTTTTAATTACGCTGTGTAATATATAAATTGAGGAGAAACTGATTTTGGGCTTTAGTTCATATAAATAGAGGTTTATTAGATTATACTTAATGTTTCTGCATGATGCAGTTTGTGTCCTCCACCCATTTTATAATTTGGAAATTGATGGATATAGGTCTATTGGCAGACATCAGATGCTGGAGTTTTCATAGTTTAACACTTTTAGAGGGAAAGGTGTCAGGCGGGGTGAAATTGGCAATTTTACTTAATGAAATAAATTGAGAGTGAAACAAGGAAAGTTGCATTTTTACTGGTTTAAAAAGCTATCATATGTAAGGGTACCATGGGGCTGAGGCCACTATCAAACAGTGACAATTCTGTCCCGCTTCATATAGTGGCACATTTCTTCCTGCATTCTCTGCCATGCAGAGAATAAGCACTGAACCTCTTAAGTTCAAACTACTTTTCCTTGATTTTCTATCATATAATTTAGGTATCAATGCTCTCATACTTCTGGCACTTGATGGTTGTCATCACCTAAGGCAAAGTTGAGGGCCCTTAACCTAACAGGGAAATAATGAACAGAAAAAGCCTACCCTAGAGATCTTTATTATTTTTAAGTCATCAAGTTGACAGAAAGATTTTAACTGGTTGTTAAGGCAACTGCATTTTCTAACCATTAAAGCTCTCTTCCTCTTTTCTACTGTGTTCAGTCAACCAGAAAAAAAAAAATTTATCTTAAAGCAAAAGCACATGCATTTCTTACCCAAATGTTAATCACATTTAAAATTTTTCCTTCTCTCACTCTCAAACTTGGGCTTAGTATTATAGACTGAATAGTAGAACTGTCAAATTTTTCTCAATTTACAACTCTAAGAATAAAAATACCTGTATTAACATAAGCCAGTCTGCTTTGAAAGACTGCAGGTTATAAATGTCCAAGCTATCAAAACAAAAGACCTTTTGAAGCACATCAACTCATTAGTATGAAATTCCCACTCTTCAATTGCTTTTAAAACAAGAGAGGCCAAAACAAATCTGATTGCTTTATTTGTAAGCCCTAGCTTTCTCTTGCTTCACAAATTGTGAAGGACTATTTTGTGCAAGTAATAAGATGGTCACAAGACTTGATCTGACTGTTCTACCTTCTTACAAATTCAATAAGGTCTGCTTTTTATGACTGATTAGGGGTGCTGTATTAATCCTCTAACATGTAAAACAAGTCTACGGGAGGCTGGAACTCTATTGGAGAAGACAGGCGCCTGTTGTGCTCTGGGGATTAATCCCATCCAGAAGAATCAAAAGCCACTCACAATACAGTAATCAGCATGTTTTCACTGTGAATGCTCTACATTTCCCATTTAGAAAACACAGAACTATTCTGCCATTCTGTATTGCCACAAAACCCCCTTTTATTTGTGTGCGTGTTTCTTTTTTTACTATAAGGCTTATACTTATGTGTTTGGAGTATTCCATTGGAGAGGACACAAGCAATGAAATTAAAAACAAAAACATAGGAAAAAACTAAACATGTCTATTTCAAGCCTGTAAAAAAAGAAGGGGATACCTACTGTGTTTTCTACAGTCAAAGGGATATCTAAATTCACTGTGTTTGAACTAGCTATAACTCCAAATACAACTCAAAATTCTTTATATTTTTACCTGCATGTGATCATCTTTTATATTTTTGCTAAGAAGATTTTTCAAATTTATCATCAAACTGCAAACCTTGCCAACCAACACCCACACACACAAAGAGGGGCAATTTAGATGTTTCAAGTGATTTTTTTTAGAAACAATACATACTGAACATCATTTCAAATTAAAAATTTGTAAAGACATTTGTACACAGTAAGCCATCAGCATCATTAGAATAAGGAATTATATGGTTTGAGACCAGAAAGAACAAAGACAGGTTTCATAAACTTGAGGAAAATTCCATAACAGAAAGAAAACTTATGATTCGTGGCCCGTGAGTTGCCCTGTGGACTGTCACTCCTATCTTCAGGTCCACTCCCGGTGCACACGGCAGGCCACCGCTAGTGATCCCAGATGAACCAGCTGCTCCTCCACACGGCAAGATGCTGCTGCTCCTGCACTTGTCAATGCTTCTTAGGTGCATGCGACACTGTGTAATTTAAAGGGCCCACAGTGCCTCTGGATGAAATCCAACATGCTGGCCTATAAAAGACATTCTATCCCTGCTCAATGTCTCAGCAATAGGGCAGTTTGCTTCATTGGTAGTGCAAGTTGCCTATGCGCCTTGTCAGTTCTTCCGTTCCATCATCATTGTCTTCAGTTCGTCTGTCGCCCTTGCAGGCCCGCCTATTTTGCTCCTCACCATCCTGCCCTGCCTTTCCCAGAAGGATACCCAGTGTTGGCCTTGGCCTGATCTTGTACCTGCTTGTCTTCCCCCTGCCATTGACCACTGCCTGCCTTTGGATACCCTCAACCTCCACCTACCACTGACCTCAGCCTACAACTGGTTATGCCTCACCTCATTCTGCTCTGACCCAGTTACGTCAACAAATCTCTGCCATCTGCAGAGGCCCCCCTCCTAAGACCTGCTGGCCCTGGCACCCAAGGGCTCAACCTGAGGGGGAACATGGACTGGTAAAAGAAAGCTCCAGTTGGGCCTCTGCCTCGTCCGGGTCCACCTGCTGACTGTGGGCACCTACAGGGCTCTTCCCTGCAAGTTGAGTCAGCCCCACCTCAGCCTAAGGGTCTACGTCTGCAACAAGAACAATGCACAATTAAACTCTGGAATTTGTTGCCAGGGGATGTGGTTAGTGCAGTTAGTGTAGTTGGGTTTAAAAAAAGAATTGGATAAGTTCTTGGAGAAGTCCATTACCTGCTATGAAGTTGACTTAGAAAATAGCCACTGCTATTACTAGCAACAGTAACATGGGTTAGACAGTTTATGGGTACTTGCCAGGTTCTTATGGCCTGGATTGGCCACTGTTGGAGACAGGATGCTGGGCTTGATGGACCCTTGGTCTGACCCAGTATGGCATTTTCTTATGTAGAAAATGTCAGTTACAGTTTTCAGTTTAATTAAATTACGTAACATAGGGGGATAAAGTGTGGAAAGGGATAAAGACCTCATGTATCTTTTATGTGCAGATTGTACCCTGAATTTTCAAAGTGAAAATATGGGCATAAGTTTCCTTTGCAAATTCCTATGGAACGAGGTGGGGTAGCCATACAAACCCACCTGCACAAAGTTACATCTGCTCCCCCCAAGGATGTAACTTGTGCAGATGAACTTATGTGCATACCTTTTAAACTAGATAACTATGCATGTGTTCCAATTCTAGCCTGGAATTACTTTCCCCAGTACATGTAAAAGTACAGTATGCATGAAATTGGGTTACATGTGTACTTAGCTCCATGCAATTTTATAAAAGCCATTTATGTGCATAAAACTGTTTAATGCCAATAAATATTTTTGCAAATCCAGCCCCAAATAGGCAACCCCTCAAAGACTTTAGGAAAATGTCTGCTTTTTTCAAGCTCATTCTGAGCTAGCAAGACATGCCATGTTTGGGTTCACATCATTTACCAGTGGAAGGTATGCTTGGTGCAATTACCTTAATGAATGACTAGCACAAATCTCACAAGTTCATCACTACCCCCTAAAATTAGAGTGATCCTTTAGATCTCACCTCTAGGGAGTAGTCATATTTTAGAACCATGGTCAGAAATAAGGCACCACAGAAAAACTAAGGTTAAGTTCCTGCTCTGTGATTAAACTTTCAGCCTCTTCACAGAAAAATATGAACCTATATTTAACACATGGCAACACATACCCATGAGGTTGAATTAGCACAAGTGAGAAGTAGTGCCGATTTTAAGGCTTCTATGTATGACATGGCTTCTTCACAGTAATTCATTAGGCAGATCAACAATTATTCAGTATCCTCTTCCACCAATATTCCTGTGATAATTTCCAAGGAAGAGGCTGGGCATTTATTGGCTCTCAGAAACTTTATAGCAAAACAAATCATATTTTTAAGGTTTCAGGAAGTTGGAGTCATATAGCTAATATCTTCTAGAAACACATGTAAATAGTGCCAGGGTTCTATTTTTGTCAACACTTATGTAACTCAGAATTCATGATGTTTTCTACAGTTTTAATTTAAAACTGCCTTTGTTTGTAAAAATGTATTGATAATGAAAAGTAGCCCAGACATAATGGGGCAGATTTTCAAAGGCTACGCGCGTAACCCGAGAAAATCTGCCCCTGCGCGCGCCGAGCCTATTTTGCATAGGCTTGGTGGCGCGCGCAAGCCCTGGGACGCGCGCGCAAGTCCCGGGGCTTGCAAAAATGGGGCGGTCCGGGGGTGTGGTGGCAGTTCGGGGGCGGGGTTGAGTGCTCCAGCACAGCGGTCTGTGCTGGGGCATGGTGCGCAGACAGCCTGCCGGGGCAGGCGTAACATTTGGAGTAAAGGTAGGGGAGGATTTAGTTAGGGATGGGTGTGGGATAGATAGGGGAAGGGAGGGGAAGGGGTGTGTGTGTGTGTGTGGGGGGGGGGGGGGGGGGCGGAAAAAAGTTCCCTCCAAGGCCGCTCCGATTTTGGAGCGGAAGAAATGGGGAAGTCATCGGGGCTCTGATTGGGCTTGGCGTGTGCAAGGTGCACATGTGTGCACCCCTTGCGTGCGCATAGGCGTAGATTTTAAGATCTGGCCCATAGGGAATATAGAATTGAAGAGAAATGAATGGGAAAATCCAGCACAAATCTGAACCTTTAGAGCATCTACATGCTACTGGGCATTTTGGTCTTGAATGAAAGCTTATATGGCCAAAGCCTCTAATATGGATGTTTCAAACTTAGGTGGAATCAACCATGTATTATTTTTTTATTGCTGGAGGTCAGCAGTCTGATAGGATGAAGATTTTTGGTATCCTCTGGATTTTTTCCTAGAACTAAAGCTAAACTCTACCTCTTTTTTAAATTCACTATTCTTAAAAACTATAGCAATAGTTTCACACACCTGAATACAGATTTGAAGAAAAACATGGCAAAATTTGAGTATTTATAACGAGTCATATCTACAGTTTTTAAGAATATTCAATAGGCATTCCTTGAAATTCATCTTTTCAGTGTAAGCAAGCCAAGATTTTCCTCCCAAGTTACTTTAACAAATTTGCAGCCCTATCCATTACAAAAAAATATGGTAGTGTGGCAAAGATTTCATATGAAGCACTCTGCATATATTTTCTAGTGCATTCTTAGCGGAGAGTGGTTCTGTTCAACACAATGTACTCTAGATATCTCAGCCGCTCTGATCTCTTTAACATTCCTAAAACAAAAAAAAATGTTGAGCAGGAAGAGTTAATTGTATAGGTTCTCTCCCACCCATTCTCATTCACTGCCACATTCCACACTAGCAGGGTTCAATAACAACATAGGATGGTATCTAAAATGAAGAAGTAGAGCTTTCTATTCTTCTGTTTCTCTCGAATTAATTAACTGGAAATGAGTTTTGTCAATGTTATGGAAAGGCAAAGAGGTGAAAAGAAACTGCTGGAATTAATCACAGTGAGAAACTGCCTCTTCAACACAGTCTGGCAGAATTCAGATAAACCATGAGAAGGATAAAAAAACCAAAAAAAAACACAGTGGGCTGACTTAATATGCAAATGGCTAAAGAAATTTTCAATAAACATTGAAATCCAGTGTCTCAATAGGGGGGAAAAAAAGGAGAGGAGCACAGAGGAACTAACATTTCTTACTGGGGAGGAAAATTTTACTTTGTAGAGAAAAACATACCAATTTGTAAGCACTCATTTTTGGAAGGCAAAATAATAATGCCCTTTTTTAAAATGTATATTCAAGGGAGAAGAACATTAGAGGATAAGAAATTGTTTATTAAGGTGTATACATAATTCAAAGAAAAAAGGAAAATTAAAACCTTATTACTGATACTACATATTTTCTAATGTATGAAGTGCAAAAAAAAGAACCTATAAAGCCAATTATCAATTTTTTTTGACACACACAGCAGCACATATTTTCACACATTTTACTGTGTTTATTGCTTTAGCACTTTTACATGACATACAAAACTGTCAAGGAACAACCTATTCACAGATATTTTTATATCTGTGACAAAGGAAGAGTCAGAAGTAAATTACACCCAAAACTAGAAATGCCATTTGTTTACCAATCTTACTTAAATATTCATATTTAGTTACAGGATAACATGCCTATTCATTGAAAGCCTTCTTTTTCAAAAAAAATTTAGGGCAAATATCTTTTTTGATTCAGTGTCAATATAGTTAGGAATCTTTCTTCAGAGATTTCAAGAGTAGTTTTCCATCACGTTCTTCAACCTCTAAGCCCATACTCTTAAGAAATGAATCATCAGCAAGACCCTGGCGCTCCATCTTTGCTATGACCTCTTGGTTTTTTTCATTTTGTTCTGTAAGGTTTCGAATAGCATAAACAGCCCACTGGTTTAGAACTGCACAGCTAAGTTAAGGAATGCAACATCGGCTATAGCATATCATTTAAAGAATAATTACAACAAAATAAACATTTTTATTCAGAGAAGAAATGTAATATGCATTTTTTAAAAAACAAGATATGGTGGAAAATGCATTCTCTTATTGTAGGCAAATTATGTGCCATTGAAATATTTTTATTACACAAGTCATGCATAAGTTCTGTAATGCTGATTTGTTACTGTTAGCTATTAATTCTCATGTAATCAGGTGTCAAAAAACTCATTACTTGAAACCCAGCTACTAAATACTTTAGTGAAACAATGCACATTTAAACTTAATTGCTAGTAGCACATGCAAGAAGCTTGAAAATATTGCCAATCCACCTCTGTATAAATGCATCTGAAAACTGAAGAATATTTCTGATAAATATTTAATTTTTCAAAACTAATGTTGAAGAATCAGGAAACTTAACAGACCTCAAATGATTAAATGTCCTAGTAATGTACCGGTAAAATAACTAAATTGTTTAATCTTACCATATAAACAAGGGAGAAAAGATTACATAACCAAACTGATATATGTGTGTATATATAGATATATACATACACAGGCGCAAAATTTGTTTGTTAATTCATTTTGTAGGTCACCTCCATTTGTTTCTTTAGTTTCAAATGAAAAAAAAAGGTTTTCATTTGTTTCCCATTAAAGTCAATAGGAGAAGCAACAGTATTTTGAGCTTCAAAATTTGGGTTTTCCAATCAATTCTAATGATACTTGAGGGAAGACAATATCAGAAGGGAGAAGAGAACCCCAAGGCACCA
This sequence comes from Rhinatrema bivittatum, assembly GCF_901001135.1. Classification (NCBI taxonomy): domain Eukaryota; kingdom Metazoa; phylum Chordata; class Amphibia; order Gymnophiona; family Rhinatrematidae; genus Rhinatrema; species Rhinatrema bivittatum. The sequence goes on from NC_042618.1 coordinate 255,504,008, forward strand.
AAGACTGTGTTAAAGTGGAACCAAAAGTGGCATGAAAAGCCTAAGGCATTGCAAAGGGGCAAAATGATACCAGCAGCAGTGGCAGGAGTTCTCCAAGGCACTGTCAGAGAAGCAAAACCACAGCAAGAGCGTCAAGAACACCCCTGGGCTTCAAAACAGGGCACCAACAATAGCAGCATGAACCCCCCCCAAAGGAAGCAGGAAAGGGGCAAAATGGCACCAAAAGTGACAAGAACATACTAAGGCACTATGAAGAGGGAACAAACCAGCAAAGGTGCAGGAAAAAAACAGGCACTGACAGAGGGCAAAGCATCACAAAGAGTAGCATGAAGACCTCAGTACTCCATGAAAGGTGCAACGTGGCCATCCACAGTGGCAAAACCACCCCAAGAAGTACAGTCAAGTGTCTAGCAGCAAGGCAAAGTGGCAGCAAGACCCCCAAGGATATAGAGTCTGGGGTATTGCAGCAAGGCCGAATGGTAGCAAAAGCCCCAAAATATATCAGCAGGAGCAGGGCAACTTCACTTGATAAGACCTCTATCCTGTTTACTTGAGAGAACTCACAAACCAATTCCCTCCCATACCCGTAAGGCACGAACATCTTATATGGTCTGAAACAGCCACAAACACCTTGCAAAATGTATGCAATTAGATACTGTTCTCTCCCCCAAGGTCACAGAGTCAGTAGAAGTGATAAAATTAAGAGCTCAGGATTTCCTGACTCCAATGTTTTGATTTTTTTTTTTTTTTTTAAAGTCCCATAAAAAAAATACAAGTTTGTTTATAAACTCCAAAAAACCTAGAAGCGCAACATTACTATTCAGGATGACATAAGGTCTCCACTACATTACAAACTGTCATACTGTGCCATAAGCAGAAATGACCTACCACTGTATAACAAAACCCCCACTGCCAATTCCTTTCAAGGGCTAAATTATTTTACTCACACTGACTCTTGAATGTCAAAGAGATGTTCTTTATTACCACGTAATATTCAGCTTGGTAGCTAAATGGTCATCATACCTATTGTCTTATTCAAACCAATATGATTTTATCAAATGGCATGGCATTCTTTTAAAAAAAAAAAAAAAACATAAAATAGATCTGAAATACATACTCAAGCAAATTACTAAAACTAGGAGCTGTTGCTATCACCCTATTCATGAATATACATGAGTCTTGTTAGTATGCTGTGTAAGGCTGGGTCCTCTGGGTAAATGTGCACAGACCAAGAAAGACTTAAGTATCACAAGAGATTAAAGTGAATCTTAGCTTATATTCACATTACCCTCTTGTTCCCTCTCCGAGAGTAAGAGAAAGAGAAAATTAAACATGTTCTAAAGTCTGTAATCCTACCAACACTTTAAGCACTTTATTGTATACTCAGCTTTAGAAAGAGAGCTTCTAAAGTTTCCATAGTTACTACAAATAGGAGCATGAGCCTGTTTGTTGTAAAATGACACAAAAGGAAAAATGCAGAGAGCATGATAGATCCGATTTGATAAGGTTGTCTAGACTCTTAGAATAGTAAGTTTTAAAGTGTCAAATCAATTAATGCTATACAATGAACTGAAGATTCCGGTGTCATACCCAGGAATTTCTGCACCATAGAAGGAAAAATTGAAAGAATGGATCCCTGTTCTACTTCTCATTATACTTTAAGTGGGGAAGTCCTATTATTGAAACCCATCATCATACTGTACATATCTAATTTGCATCTATTTGCATATTAATCACAATCTGTATGACATTATGAGAGAAGCGTTTTTGTTTGCATGCATGAAAAACAGTGTTGGATTCATATTAGAGAAATAATTCTGCATTTGATAAGTAACCTTCAGGTTAGAATGGTGAAAAAAAAAAAAGATCAGAACATACATATAAAAGCAATACCAAGGGCAAAACAGAACCCCTTCCCCCCAAAATATACCCCTAAAACAAATAAAAAAAATAAAAAAAACACATTTAAAAAGAAACTTTCAGGGTCCTCTAAAATAAATCTAAGATATTTAAGCCATAAAAATCCTAAGCTAGGTAATTTCAATGTAGCCAGAGAGAATGCAGAGTTATCAGTCAATCATAAACCAGGCTGGTGTCCCGAGGAATGGCTCTTGATAGAAAGAACAGACACAAGTACTGTATGGAAATAAAGTTTCAACGTTAGAGAACAAAGTTCCTCACATGCAATGTTTCGTATCATTAAGCATTAACATTAGTTTCTACTAGGAAAAACACACATAGGAGAGCAGTTATGAAGAAACAGGTCTATTGAATTAGACACGACAGATTAATCTAAAGTACATTTTACATTACTCTTTATTACACAATGGAAAATACATACTGGACTGCTGACTGCTAGATATTTTATCTGCTTGAGTTCATTAATACCTGTGATTCCTAAGTTTCATTGTCTTTATAAAAAAAAAATATAAATCTACAAGGTTTTGCACACACATTCTATCATAAGCGACGGCAAAGGAAACAATTTGGTAATAAAAACTGTGTTTGACTACCCTCCAATGGTATTTTGCCCACTCTATTCACCAGCACTGTGCACACTGACGACACAATAGCAAATATTAAATCATTGCCTTTCTACAGAAACAAAATTTTGCTTGTTATAGCAATATGCTTCTGAATACACTTATGTGTTTAAGAAGCAGCTATCAGCTGTAAACTATTTCACTAAGGTATAAAAGGCGTGGTATCCTGCCATACTGTTTTAAGTTAAAAGTTTAATACAATCTTTGTATTCTTGCACAAACATTACAGGTGCAACTTATTTGTTTTTATATACCAATATTCAAACATAAGTATCACATCGGTTTACATAATAACTTAAGTGATAGTGTGACCACAGGTCATATTATCTTTACATTGTAACATAGTAAAAAATTGCATCTATGTATTGCTCTAACAATTATAATATTATTACATTAAATAACAAACACGACTTAATTCTTAACATTATAACGGCTAACGTTATTGTGAAAAGGATGGGCCTTTGGTTGGAGATGTATTGAGATCTCTACTGGGTTATGTGTGGGGTTATAGAGCTGGTTGTTTGGGGTTGAATCTCAGTGGCGAGGGTTAATTGTCGGCGGGATAGGCTTTTCGGAAAAGCTTTCTTGAAGTTTTGTGAAGAGTGTTCTTGCGTGTTGTGTTGAGGTGAGGTGGGCCTGTTTGATGGAGGGGATAGTGAGTAGTCCAGTGTTTTTAGAGCGCAGGTTTCTTTGTGTGGTGTATGGATGAAGGGTGTCCTTTAGCCAGTCTGTTTTCTCGTTGTTGATGGATTTGTGCATGAGGGTGAGGGCTTTATATTGAATTCTGTGGGTTATGGGGAGCCAGTGTAGGTCTTTTAGTATAGGGGTGATGTGTGTGGAGCATTTGCAGCTTGTGAGGCATCTGGCTGTCGCATTTTGCAGTAGCTGGAGTGGCTTGAGGGTGGAGGCGGGGACTCCGAGGAGGATGGAGTTACAGTAGTCGAGTTTCGATAGGATGAGGGCCTGGAGTATTGACCGGTAGTCTTGAGTGAGTAGTAGGGGTTTGATATTTTATTTTTTTTTGAGGACTTACCTCCTCTTCCCAGCCTAAGTGCCCACCCCCTCCTCATTTCCTCAAATGGTCCTGAAAAGAACTGTATATCACAACACTATTTGAAAAAGAGCTTTGTTGGATGTATATGGCCACAACACAGGTCAACTGCATACAAAGTAGAGTTGCTTACCTGTAACAGGTGTTCTCCCAGGACAGCAGTATGTAATCCTCACATATGGGTGACGTCACTGGACAAAGCCCTATCATGGAAAACTTTGACTGGCATACTGAGCATGCCCAGCATGCCATGATCCCTGTGTCCACAGGGGTCTCCCTTCAGTCTCATTTGTAGCAAAAGGCTCGAACGGGGAACAGCTGAGCCTTGTAAGCACTACATTTAGGCCCCATTCCGTAACCGGTGATCGTAGAGGAGGCTTAAGTTGTAGAAAACCCATGATAACCCGACTCATAAGAGATTGAGCCGTTAACAGGGCATCCCCTACTCCCTGGTGGTACGCTGAGATGGAACTGAGGTGTACCCATGCGGAGGATGTCTGGGGACCAGAATCCAAAAGGTATCCTAGATAGCCCAATAGAGAGGGTGGGGCAGGAAAAAAGGGGCCAATACCTTTTTGTGCACGTCATTTGGTAAATCTTGCCCATTTCGAATGGTAAGATTTACATGTGGAAGGTTGTCGTGAAGCTACAAGTACCTGAGAATATCAGTAAGTCTGTGTTATGAGATTGGCCTGTGGGCAGGTGAATTGGTTCCTGGAGTGATAGGTTGAGAAATATGGGAAAGCATACTTGTCAAGGCAGTATGGGGTTATGAGAATCATTGGAAACCTGTACTGCTATAGCTTCATGAGAGTTTGGCTATGGGCGGTATCGGAAGAGATGCCTATAGGAGGCCTTTGTTGCAGGGGCAAGCAAAGATGCCCATGGCTAACACATTTGTATGCCTGTGTAAGGAGCAGAATCTGTCCACCCTGTGGTTCGATTCGGACGCAAGAGGTCGAAGGTTGGCTGACCTCAGCACTAGAAGATTTTGCTCGCTACACAAGGATTCAGAGACCACTTGTGGGGATGGAGACATTGATTGAGATGGACTGTTAGTATGTTCGGTTTGCCTGTTGGATAAGTGGTCCGGAGATGCATGGAGTGTGCAAGGGCCCAGGCCCAGAACTGCGCGGCTTCCTGGCAGAGCAGATAAGAGCCTGTGCATCCCTGTTTGTTCAAGTACCACATTGCTACTGTGTTGTCTGTCTGTATCCACAATGTTTTGTGTGAGAGGCAGTGTTTGAAGGCATAAAGGGCATAACGCATGGCTCAAAGCTCCAGGAAGTTGATCTGAGACTTTTTATGGAGCGGAGTCGATGCATTTTGGGTTTGGAGGGTACTGATAACAGTTCTCCAACCCAAGTTGGATGCGACCATGGCCAAGATGATCTGAGGATTTGGTACTGGATCGGTGATATGGAGCAGGGACGAAAGTGATGGAATAGCTTAGAGCCACTGAAATTTTAAAATCCACTGAGTTCTTCTCATGGCTAGTCTGACCATAGGAGTGATGTGGATGGTGGAATCATGTGGCCCAGCAATGAAAGTTTGATGGCCTGAGGCTATGTTGCATGCGTGCAGAGATGTGGACAATTTGATAGGATGTCTGCGCGATTGTTGGGCAGGAAGGCCGTTGTGACTGTAGTGCCCAGATCTGCTCTAGATTCATAGTGAGTCTTAGAGAATTTAGAGCTCCTTGTTTGGATTGACTCCTTATTAGGCAGTCGTCCAGGAAAGGAAACGTGTGAATGCTGCTGTTCTTTGTAGATGAACGGCAGTCACTGCTAGGTATTTGGTGAAAAACACAAGTTGTCTAAGCTAGATCGAATGGCAGAACTTGGTACTGAAAATGTTATTGACTCACTATGAAGCGTATTGAAAGTCCAGAGAATAGAGGCAACCCCCTTGTTGTAGTAAGGGAAGCATGGTGCCAAGAGACACCAATCTGAACTTTTCTTTCTGAAGAAATTGAGATTTCTGAGGTCCAAGATGGGTGAAGGTCGCCTATTTTTTTTTTTATGAAAGTAGGAAATAGTGGGATTAAAAACCTCTGCCTTGTTGGGTCCGGGGAACGGTATCCCCAAGCCCTGGACCTCAGTGGGGTGGACCATTCTGTTCTCTGGCAAGGTAGAAAAATCCAGGAGCCTGCCCGACTTGCGGAGCTGATGTGATCTGGATACTCTGTCTCACACAGGAGCGTGAGCAGTAAAAGGTCCTTCTAGCATACCTCTTCACTGGTTTTCTAGCCGAGGAGGGAGGATTTGCAAGAAACGTAGAGAGCTATTGCAGGGTCTCATGGCAGTCTTGCAATTGAGCCACTGTCTGCTGCAGCTTATGCACGAAGAGATTATCTGTGGTGCATGGCAGATCAGCTAGATTATCTTGGACTTCGGGCCATAAATCAGAGGCCGTAAGCTAGGTTACCATCTAGTACGGAGTCCTGTTGCTGGCAACGGGAGGACGGTTCGAAGCAATCACATGTTGCTCAAATTTCATGTGGATGGCAGAGAGGTTCCCTTGGTGTTGTGTCAAACATAGCTGGTAGATTGCAATATGTGACACCAATATGGTTCTTGGAAGATATTACAACCTAGAACCTCCCTTAAACGTCTGATCCTTTTTAGTGTACAGGTCGAAAGGGATGGTTTCAGACACGTTCTTAACTTAGGTCTCGATGGGATTGATGTCGAAGCGGGATTAGAGTGTCCATCGCCCCTCGAGGATCCCGGGATAGGTATAGGCTCAGAAGAACGTCAGCGCTGATGACTTAGGCTGTCATTGGTAGGTGCCACAATGGTGAGAACACTGATGGCTTCGGTGTTAGATTCCGGAAAGGCATCGATGACAGCCTGACGGATGAGGATGTCCAGCTCCTTCCTGGAAGCTGGTATAGGTAGCGCAGCTACAGGGGGAGACAGGCTAGGCGTTACTGGCACTTGCACATGAATCTGTGGTGGCTCAGTACCCAGCACCAGTGTTGGTGGGGGAACGCCTCAGGTGCAGAGGAGCATGGAGACTCTTGTACCTGGGCCCGCTTCGCAACTGGCTCAATGGACATTGATGCCGGTGCGGAATCAGTGCCAGCACAAACACGGAACCATGTCGGTGCCGGCAATGTTTCCCTCGGAGTTCAGCCCGGTCATTCTCCAGCACCGAGGAAAATGCCCTTGCTGTCTCGGATGGCATTGGTGACGGACGATCACCATGCCTCTACTGCTCTTGGCATTGTTTGTCGCCCAAGGATTACAACGGGCTCTGGTTTAGAACCCGAAGTATGGAGCATTTTCTTTAGTCGACGGCATCAACGGGGGGCGTGGACGTTCCAATCCCTCTAGCCCCGATGGACCCCGTGGAGGTTCGCAACAAGGACACTCGCGGGTATTGTGGGGCGGACAGAGGGTGAAAAGAAGGCTGCAATTTGGTTGGTAACCCGGGGGAACCATTAGTGAGGTGACAGGAACAGACTGAAAAAATGTACACGAAAGGAGACCCGTGTAGAGAAATTATTTGTGAAGTAAAACTTCAAGCGTTTCCATGAGGAAAAGTTGTGAGAAAAATCTGAGTTCCTAAACGCGAGGCAAACTGCATCATGGAAAAAAAAAGAGACTGAAGGGAGACCCCTGTGGACACAGGGGTCATGGCAAGCTGGGCATGCTCAGTGTGCCAGTCAAAGTTTCTAGAAACTATGACAGAAAAGTCTGCTGTGATAGGGCTCCATCCAGAGACGTCACCCATATGTGAGGACTACCATCCTGCTTCTTCTGGGAGAACAATTCCATCATTGAATATAAACAATTATACCATCTAACTTCTGGAATGTCCACAGGATGACCATACCTTTGCCTGCTGAATTTCAGTTTGCACATACTCAAACATCATGCTGCCATAGGTTTGGCCATAGAAACCCACCTCTTTTCACATTTCACTGTCTGGGACAGCAGGCTGTCAAAGCCTTACCCCTCAAGTTATTCTGCACTTTGATTACTGATAAAAACATTTTCTGCAGCGTGATATCATCCTGGTCCGTAAAAGAGCAGGAGCCACTCATGAATATGCAACATAATTTTTGGGTAGTGAGCAGGCCAGACTCAGCTGTTAAAGTTGAAGACTTGACAGGTGACTCATCTCAGCACTTTCCCACCCATTCAGTGTAGAGGCAGGAAGATCAGTTACTTAGTATTCCCTGCCTGACCAGCTATAAACAGACAACTTACTGTTTGCGCTTGGATGCGGTCAATATTGCCATAGCCTGTGGCAACAAAACTTTGCTTGCAGAGGGCTCTCCACCAACCTAGCTGTGGTCATATCACAAACTCAGTAATGCTGCATATAGCTGTAAACACATCAGGTCCATGTTCAGAATGTAGCAAAACATTACATTGCTGTAAAACACACTGTATATTATTGGCCTTATTGTATGTGTGGTAATTGAAGCCTATTAATACATACTTCATATATATCCATGCTCCATTCAATAACTGCCACCTCTTCAAAGTATTTCATGCTAATTTTTTTCTTTACATGGAGGGAGAGGTGAGCAAAGGCCTTCTTTGCCAGGCACTGCCAGAGGTTATCAGATAGGATCTGCAAAGGATCTGAAGGGGACCAGCTATCAATGTAATTTCCCAATAGACAAAAGCACTCTGTCTCACCTATCTTAAACTTGGGAATGCTGCATACTGCAATAAGCATACCTCATCTATCTGTAAGCATAATGACCCAAAATTCATACTAGGTAATGAATATTGAATGTTGCCCAAACAAAAGATAGCCCGAATATAGCTAAAGCCCACCTCTGCGCCACAGTTCCTCAATTCTTAGAAGGAAACTTCTAGAACAGGAGTGGCCAACTCTGGTCCTCAAGATCCACAAACAGGCCAGGTTTTTAGGATATCCACAAAGAATATGCATGAGATAGATATGCAAACAAAGGAGGGAGTGCATGCAAATCTATCTCATATATATTCATTGTGGATATCCTGAAAACCAGGCCTGTTTGTGGCTCTTAAGGACCAGAGTTGGCTACCCTTGCTCTAGAATATTTGATATGTCATATACTTAAGTGGTGGCAAACCCAAGGAGCTGAATGATCTTGTTCTGGGTGAGTTCATGCTATACTCAGGGCTTACAACCTAAGGCATAAGGAGAAACCCAAGCCAGTGATGACCAGCCATTCAGGGAATGGCACGAGTGCAGAATCATGCTGTAGGCTATCTAGCACAACCTTCGCAGGTGCAGACAATTGCCTCTCTCACCTACCCACGATTAACCACCCACCCCCTTCCCCCCATTCCTAACTGCTCTTTATGAATTTGCAATAGACAACTGTCATTCCAACATTCACGAATAAGATCTGTATTGGATGGATATGGCTGCAGCATAGGTCAATGCACATAAATCAATTGCATATGAATTCAATTACTAAACATTTACTAATTACTAACAGTCTCAAGCCCCAGAGATGACCATACCCTTGCCTGCTAAATTTCAATTTGCCAAATGCTCCATATCATGCTCTATCAATTAGCACCATTGGGAGACGCAGGGCCTTTGGAGTCTCACCCCTCAGGTTATCCTACAATTCAATCCTTAATCACTGATGAATTTCTCTGTGCTGCAACAAGGCCCTGATTCGAAAAAGAGTAGGGTTCATTCATTAAGCATGTCAACAGAAATTTTGGGTGGTGTACAAGCCTATACTGTGTGTCCAAGTACAAAGGATATTTACTGATGAGGACAATTCCATTGGGGATATGGTGCAAGAAGACATGCACTGGTAGCCAGTCCTTTATACCCACATACACATGTGTAGAGCATGCTGCGTCACTCTTGTAGTGAGCCTTGGTGATAACACTGCTGCTCCCTAGTAGGAGAGACTGGAACAACTGGATTCTAGGCAAGAGGGCTATAGGGTAGAGTTACTTGAACAGATGCTATCTGTTCTATCTGATAGAAATGGCTGATGCAGGACTAATCTATCTCCTCCTTCATAGATTCCCCATGATACCCAGAATGGGATTCCCCATAATACCAGAAGTAGGATTCCCCTCTTTCTCCTCTGCTCTCTGGTCCAAGAAAACACAGAGGTAGGCGATCTATGATACTGGCAGGTAAACACAAAAAAATAGATGCCTGGATCTTTTCCAACACTTTATTGATACAGAGACGTGTCAAATAAAATCGCCTGACTCAGGCCGAGTTTTGCAGCTTTACAGCCGCTGCCTCAGGGGCTACAAATAGAGTAAACAATCATAAATCAATAAATATTGTTATTAAGATCTCATAAATATTTAAAAAGAATTTTATATAAATGAATAAATATCCTTTATAAACATTATAAAGATCTAAAATCAAAAATATAAAATCACAATACTAAAAATATTTCTTTTTTAAAAAAAATTTCTTTATGCACGATGGTAAAAAACAATCCAGCATAACAAATCGCTATTTCATATTCTATCTATTTTTAGCCGCATCTAATTAGCCATTTATTAGAATATTAAATTTTTACACCAAAACTATCATCAAGAGCTTAAAAACTGTAACTGATACCGAAATAAATTTTAGTTAATGGACTAAAGTGAGCGTGGTATGTGCTATGCTGTCAGGGATCTCAAAGAGATCACACATATTAACTTTTAACTACGGCAGGAGTTGCTTAATGAACAAATGCTCATACAGTAAAAATATTTAAATATCTTTAACTTTGATATTTCATGGCACTTCACAACTATTCAGTAGGTATAAAAAGGAAGATGAAAAAAAGGGAATTTCTGTTCGATTTTACCTTGTACATGAAAATTCCAAATGCAATGCAGCATAGCATACCACCATCTCCGCTTCTATCGGATTCAAACTGCGTCTGTTCAGCCATTTTTAAACGCTAGATTTGGCGCCAAAAATATCAACAAAACCTTTATATATTATTACTAATATTAAAATTATAATTCTTAGTTGATAAACCAAGCCACACACATATGATAAAATCAATATATAAAAAATTATTACACCACATGCTTATATTCAATTTCAATATGATGTATAAATTTATCAATAATGGTTGATTTTTTTTCTACTTGATCTTGTACTGCTGGCATACTAATTGATTGGATTAAACAGCTAACTGATTAGAAGAGTGGAGGTAAACGACATTTGGTTTTAATTGTTTAAGTATGCCTCCTATGTATCTGTCACCTTTTATTTATTTATTTTAAAAAAAAATGTTTTTCTTGTTTTAGTATTGTGATTTTATATTTTTGATTTTAGATCTTTATAATGTTTATAAAGGATATTTATTTATTTATATAAAATTCTTTTAAAATATTTATGAGATCTAACAACAATATTTATTGATTTATGATTGTTTACTCTATTTGTAGCCCCTGAGGCAGCGGCTGTAAAGCTGCGAAACTCGGCCTGAGTCGGGCGATTTTATTTGACACGTCTCTGCATCAATAAAGTGTTGGAAAAGATCCAGGCATCTATTTTTTTGTGTTCCTCTGCTCTCTGGACATAAATAAACTGAGGTCCCTTTTGAATCAAAAGATAAAATTCACACCAGATAATAACTTCATGTAGTATTTTATGTTTTAATGAAATCTCTCTGCTGGGTTCATAAGCAGGATAAAATATCCAAAAACTATCCTGTTAACTTCTTAAGGTTCTTAGCAAGCTCCACAATTCCCTTTCAGGTGTAACAGTTATCTTTATTAGAGGCAATTTTAAAACTTCATCAAAAAACCTAGACCCAAGCACTGCTAAGCTCCTCCAAATTTCTTTTTCTATCTTTATTCTCACTGAGCTCAATTTTACTGAAAGCAAAGGCAAGTAAAAGATGCCAATATAAAAAACAAACAAACAAACCACTCCCTAATTTTCCTTGACCAGCATTATCTATAGCCACTCTAATTAGCCTCTAGCTAAACTTCAGTATATAAAAAAGTACAAATAAATTACCCTTAACAAGGCTATAGCTCTAAGCAGGCAGCCTTGTCCTCTCTCTTACATACTATTATCCAAGAAATAACAGTGAGGGAAGTGTAATCTTAAAGGCTGAGTAAGCTTTAGGTTAAAGTGAAGTTTAGGAATGGTTCTGCTTCTGCCTCAGCCTCTCCGTCCTCCTTGTCTTCCATGGGGGCTGAACAAGAGGACTACTTGCTGCCTGGGTGTCAGTATTCCTTGTTTTACAACACCTGGCAGCCAAGTATGGTGATTATGCTGTCATTATGACTAAGCTCTTTCCTACTCATTCTCTGGAAAACTAGGTGCAAGGGAGAATGGAAATGCAGTTCTCTTCAGTAGCCATCTTGGTACTATTTCCTTTACAAACCAGTTAGATTCTACTTTGTGATTTAAAGAAAATGGTAACTTCTGTGCAGGGACTAGTGCAGCTATTGCCTGATCCATCACAATGTGTAAATTGCATATATTTGCATGAGTAAAGGGGCAGGGCATGTGTAAGTAAATATTAATGTGTTAATAGAAAATAGCAATTATACAAGCATTTATTACCAGTATAAATACATGTACCTTATTATGTGTATTCTATTTCTACAAGTGGGATACAGTTGTTATCCCAAAATACAGATATCCATCAACCCTGGGAGTTTAGGATCCAGTCCAGTATTTGAGTTTGCAATGTGGGAAAAACCTGGTTTGGACCTGCCTGCCCAATGCCATGGAGCCTGCTGATAGTCCACCTACCATGGAAGTCAGGAAAGCATGGCAGGTGTGGCTGAATACTCAATCCTCAGAATCCTGGATAATTTAATAATTAGGCTAGCCCTTTGATCATATAATAAAGTTGCTCTCTCATATGGAACATCACCCTTGATTTCCTACTTTCTATTTCATAAGTTATTTCAATGTGTGCTGAATATATCAGGCCCATAGTTTCTAATAGTTCTCTGCAGCTTATGCTACCCTATCCAACTCTTTGTCCTGTGAAACAGTATTAAATTAATAGGTCTGAACCAGATTTAGGTGGTAGATAATCTGTGATGATTGGCTGGAATACACTTGGTGTGAGGGTGCTTATGGATTACTGGTAGTAGAGGTAGGTGAGATCAGAGAAACACCAAGGAATCCCTGATAGCTCACCAGCTTGCAGCTTTTGTGTAAGAGTAAAATAGCAAAGGATGAAAGGACCTTGTGATATTGTGGCAGAAGGAAGATGCAGTTTCCTTCTCTCAGACCTGACCACTTCCAATCTGCTCTCATCGGTGCAATTTTCTTTTCATTTGAGGCAACATTAGAAAAAGTGCTGAGTGGCAGACTTTGGCCAATTTTGTTCACGAATGTCAACGCATCTGGGAAAGAAAGAAAAAGAGAAACCCAAAATGCTGGAATCCAAGATGGATGGGCAGATTATTATTGACTGATCCAGCTAAATCAGGAGTGACTGCTGAACTAAAAACGGCAGTATTAGAAACACTCAGAGCTAAAAAAAAGATCACAGACAAACTAGAGGAAGTCTCTTTGACTGTTACTGATTTTGAACACCAGTTCACAGAGCCAGAACAAAGTCTTGGATGTGCAATATGATCTGTACAATACCAAGGCTGAAGTGACAGCACTTCAGGGGGCAGAGAGAAAACTAAGAACGTCTGAAAGATCTATAAAACAGATCCCACCGTAATAACACCTGCCTCCTAGGCTTACCAGAGACTTGGCTGGAGAAAGAGCTACAGGGCTTCCTGAAAATATAGCTTCTGCAGGAGTTGGGCCTCAAAAACATCAAAGGAAACTTGTGTATCAAGTAGGCTCACAGGATAGGCCCTTGCCAGGATAATAGTGGCAGGCCGCAAGTGATCACAGTGCAGTTGCTGGACTTCATGCACAAAGTTACCATAATGCAGGCTTTGAGAGAAGGAAAACAACTCAGTCATGGAGACAAAGATTTTGGCCTTTCAGGACTATTCAGTGAAATTGTCTGCAGTGCACCATGAATTTGCCCCCCCCCGTCTAAGCTCTTTGCGATGGGTGTTCGTTCGGCCCTGCTCTACCCAGTTAAATAATAAATGCAACACACCAGCAGAGTTCATTGGTTTCTGACTGTGGCAGAGGCAAAGAAATTCATAAACAAACTGGAGGAGAAAGTCACCTCAGCATTTGTTCAATTCCGATCCTGGCATGGTGTTATGTTCAGCTTTGGAGATGTGCTCTTTAGTGTTGCTGATAGTTGGGTTGGGTGTTGCATCCATCTTTATGTTTTTTTTCCTTTTTTATCAAAGGTCCATCAGTGTTAGCTAGGCAGTGGATGCACTGCTGCTTCACGACAAGTTCGAGAACTACAGTTTTGGATTGTGATTGACTGGTTATTGCACTCTCCCATTTAATTCTTAGTCATTGAATATTGGTACGTGTTTTATCCCTTAATATCAAGCAGTTAATATGGCTGGAGTTTTGAGGGAGCTATTGTTTATTGATTTGAATGTGGGGAGAAGATGAGTGTGGCAATTTGGGGATACATGGAAGGAGACTATTAGATGGGAGCGGTAGGGAACAGGTCAAGGGTATGAACGTTGTAGGGGGTCTCAGAAATATGTGGAGAAAAGATCCTTAAGGAAGCAGGGGGAGATGGAGATGGGGATTTTTTTTTCCCAAGAGTATAAATGCACAGCATGTTACATGTGATTTGGAAGCAAATTCTCTGAATGTGGGCTCATGCTGGGAGGGTTCACATTTTAGAAAGGTGGGTTTTTTTTTCCCCTTTCAGTTCTTGTATCTGATTTTACACAATGGATAAAGTATGACCCATCCTGATCTAAAACTTTTGTCCTGGAATGTCTATGGTGTGGGCTCAGTGACTAAGCTTACCAAAATTCTTATGATCTTTAAGAAAAAGAAGGTGGACATAGCTTTCTTACAGGAAACCCATTTCAATGATGCAGAACATCAAAAACTGAAAAGATGGTGGGTGGGTGATGTTCGTTATGCCTCAGCAGGTACTAGATCTGCAGGGGTGGTGATCTTAATTGAAAAAACTGTGCCATTGATTGTGCAGACAGAAATTAAGGACCCTCATAGTTGCTACATTTTGGTCACTGAGCTTTACCTCAGACCAATGATTCTCTGTAATGTGTATGCTCCTAATAGTTATGAGCATGGTTTATTTGCCAATCTGTATAAACTTCTGCTTCCTTACATACATGATGGGTTAGAGGTGGGGGACAATTTTAATTTGGATGGGGACCAACTTTTGGATAAATCACATCATAATACAAGAGAGAAGTTTCATACAGACAAAGGGATTTCATACTTTAAGGATAATCTGGATGTGGCAGACGCTTGCTTCATCCATTAGAAAAGGATTTTACCCAATTAGAGTTCATTATTCACACTCCAAGACAGATTCTATTCTGATCTTCCTACATGTATTCTCACAAGTTGTAGATTCAGGTATAGATGAAATACAGGTGTCTGATCATGCCCCTGCTGTTTAACTTGGGGAGGGGGTGATAAGACCATTTTGGGCTTGGCATTTTCCTTATCTTTTGGTAAGGGATCCACACTTTCAAGAATATCTTAAAGCATGTTGGAAAGATTTTGAAAGACATAGTAAGTGTCAAAGATGATCCCATATTGTTTTGGTATATGGCTAAAGCAGTCAGAGGAGATGTTTCTTTTTGTGGCAAAAAGATGGAGGTATATAGACAAGAAACTTGTACAATTAGAAAAACAATTGAATATGAACAAAAAAAGATTAGTGGTTTCTAACTCAAGAGAGAACTGAGAGGCCTATTTAGTTACTCAAGTAGCACTGAACTCCTTGATTCATCAGTGAGCTAAGAAATCTATTGTCTATTATAAATTCAAGCTCTACCAATTTGTAAATAAATCAGTCAAGCTTTTTGCAAATATCAAAACAAGCTCTGGTCCCAGACTTATCTCCATTTTAACATCAAAGATGGGTGTAAGGTACACTCAAATAAGGAGACAGTGAAGACCTTGAAGCTGTTCTATAAGGAACTGTATACTTTTGGTGGGGGGACATATGGAAACTGAATTCAATTTTTAGAGCAGGTGAACATGCCCAAACTCACTGAAGAACAATTAGATTGGTTAAATAGACCACTCAGCGTAATGGAAATTCAGGGGGCATTTGTAAAGCAAAAGGACTGAAAGCACCAGGCCCAGATGGTTATAATGCTGAATTCTATAAGATTTTATTAGATTATGTTGCTGAACTGCTAAGTGTTGTGTATCAAGCATTATTAGAGCAGGAAGCATATCCAAAGGATGTCAACTTGGCCTAAATTACAGTGCTACTCAAACAGGAAAGGGATCCAACATTGCCTGCGTCATATCGTCCTATATCTGTTAAATTTTGACCAAAAATTTTAGCAAAAATTATGGTAGATAGACTGGCCTTAATACTACCTATGATCATTGGACCGGGTCAGGGGAGGTTTGTTCGGAGACATTATGCCCTGACAAATATAAGATTGTTGCCATCAGCTATGCTGCTTGGGAAAAACCACTATACCCCCCTTTCATGGTCATTAGTTTCGATGCCAAAAAGGCATTCAATAGAGAGGAGTGGCCATACTTGTTTTCTCTTTTATCTAACATGGGGCTAAGAGGATGGTTTCAACAAGTGGTAACACTTATTTAATAATCCACAGGCGACTGTGGATACAAACTGAGTTCGTTCACATATGTTCTCTATAGAGAGAGGCACTCGTCAGGGTTGCCTGCTCTCGCCGGCTTTATTCTTACTTTCCTTGGAACCTCTCCTACGTTTTATCCAACAAACAAATGATATAGCAGGTATGAATATGGGTCCTAAGGAGAAAATATGCGGAGTTTACCGATGATATCCTGGCATTTCTGACTGACCCAGAGTCTTCTTTACTGACCCTGATGCAATCTATTCAGAGGTTTGGACAGTTTTCTGGTTTAAAATTCAACATGGATAAATCTGAGGCCTTCACCTCTCTGAGCTCCATTCGAGATCATTGGCATGATAGGTTTCCATTAAAGTGGGCATTAGGCCCAAATAGATACTTGGGACCTCCCAATATCCCCTGATTTAAATGCTTTATATAGACAATTTATCTCTTCTGTTAGACTATACAAAACGGAAGCTACAGGCTTGGGTAAATTTGCCATTGTCCATGGAGGGGGGGGGGGGGGGGGGCGGCAGGATAAATCTTTTCAAAATGCTGGATGTTTCTAAGATGACTTTATGTTTTACAAAATCTTCCAATTTGCTTATTATACAAGGATCTGAAAGTATTGGATACCCTCCTGATCTTTTTTGGCAGGGGAAAAGGGTGCATTTCCATTGAAATGTCTAAAGGAAGATTAGATGGAGGGGGAATGAGAGCCCTGATCTGGAATCATAATCTAGCTTGTTTGTTGCACATCATTCCAGACTGGCTGTATGACAAATCATTTTAATGTTAATTTAGCCGAAGACTGAGCGCTATTGGATCTTCTAGACATGAAATATGTGCTCCATGCACCTTATAGCAAATTGCCCAATAGATTTATTTATTTGTATTCTTTTTTTATACCGAAATATAGCTAAGTGCCTTCATTCCGGTTTACAGTGTAACAAATTCATACAATGAACAGTTATTAATTATAACAATATAATAATACAATAATAATATAACATAATAATAGATGGTCGAAATGCGTTGTAATTTTCCCACTGAAGTGGGCTTGGGTTAGATTAGCGACACTTTAAGAAGTCACCTACATGTTAACAAATTTTACCAATTCAGGGGGATCTATATTTTTTACCCGGTAATACCACATCAGATTTTCAAAGATGGCAGCAAAAGGGGATTTTCATGATGCAACATGCTACGGGTGGAGAGGATAAGATTGCCCTTTTTGGAATTGAAACAGCAATATATTCTGATAAGTTTCTTTTCTTATCTACAATTGAAACATTATCTTTCTTCTTTACCTGCCAAAGACTTAGATTTTACTTTTGTGGAATCATTGGATGAGTTTAGATGAGTTTAGCTGATGCTACCTTAAGCTTGCTGGGCAGACTGGATGAATCGTTTGGTCCTTTTCTACAGTCATTACTATGTTTCAATATTTGCTGCAGCCATGTATATCCAAATAAACTATTTCTTTCTCTCTGAGGCAGAATTCTTTGGGTTGGGCTGGGGTGAGGAGGAGTAGGATGAAATAAAGCCTGTACATGTTGAGAAAAATCTAGCTCTTCTGGATGCTTAACTTGCCATATATCCAAGAGTTGTAGTTCTTTCACAAGAAAATTCAGTCTTAAAGTTGAGGTGGACTTTTTAAAAAGTCTTGAGGATTTAGCATCTTTGTTAGAATCCACTATTAAATTAAAATCTCCTCCCAAAATTATGACATGATCCACAAAATTGAATCAGCAAAGTCATTACATGAGAAAAGAAAGAATAGCAGTAAATATTTGGTATACACATTACAAAAACTCTTTTCCAGAAGAAATAGTTTATCACTGATCAATATAAAATGGCCCTCTAGGTCAGTTATTAACCTCTCAACAGCAAAAGGAAGGTCTTTAAGTAGCAAAATAATAACTTTCTGCTGTCTACTAAAGTAAGAAGAATAAACACTGTGTCCCACCCAGTCTGATTTAAACGTATTTTCCTTATCTTGCATTTCCTGCAAGAACACATTCTGAACCTTAGCTTTCTTAAAGATTAAACATTTTTTTCTCTTAGCAGTTGAGTGGACATCATCCATATTTAAGGACATAAGGTTTATGTCAATCATCAGAATTTATTGTGATTGAATGTTAACAAGAGAAGCTCTCACATCCCCTAGCACAGACCTCTGAGCCTCAAAATATGGATCTTAAGAGAAAATAAATTCAATAAATTCCAACTGTTTCATTCAGATCCAACATAAAAGGTCATGCATCCATACATACCATAAAGACAAAAACATAAAAAGAACACTCATCCATATGCTCCAAGGGACTATCTTCCTTTTCTTCCTATCTCCCATTCTTCAAATAGGAAGATATACCTAGGTGGTCTTTAGATAAAAGGTTATCCATCTTGGCAAATAACTGGGGAAAAAAAAGATAGAGATACCTAAAAGCATTCTACAAATCTATCCAAGGGAAAGAGATCATTTATCCCAGTAAATTCAAGCAAAAAAAAAGCACTGAGTATTATGCCATGAGCAAACAGAGAACCAGAAACCATCCACAGGAATGACACAATCCTGGGTAAAGCGAAACAGACTCATATTTGGGGCCTTTGCCGTCTTTTCTGTCCAACTTTGCTAGGGTCTTGAAAGCAAACATTTAAATTGTTGATAATTTAGCAGGCAAAATACGTAGCATTGACCAAAAAGAGAAAAAGGCATAGCCAGCTATAGCATGAGAAAAAGATTTTGAGCAAATTCTTGAATTTTATGTGCATCACAGCCAAAGATGACATCCCCTAATTTATTTATTTATTTATTTATATATCTTTATATACCGACTTTCAAGTTCATATCAAGGCGGTTTACATATAATTGAGTTGCAGTAGCAACACTCAAATATTACACAAATATAAAACATACCCTAATACATCTTACATTACCATGATGTAATTAAACTAAAACATCTGGGGCTGGAAAGAAAAACAAACCCTAAATGAACCAAAACTAATTGTCAGGTGGAAAGGGAAAATTCTCATGTATCAATTCAACCGTCTTACAACATGGCTCAGAATGTGGACAGTATTTTCCAAAATAAAACAAAGTAATGATGGCAGAAAGACCAAATGGTCCATCCAGTCTGCCCAGCAAACTTCTTATGGTAGTAACTGCCGCTCCATGAATTTTACCCCCAAGCCTTATGTTAAAGGTAGTAATATTAAAAATGAAAACTAAGCAAACCCATAATACAATTACTGCTAGCAACAATTTTACAGAGTGAGCAACCTACCTGATAATTCATACACTGCTGCTGCTTGATGGTCTTTGCTTTTGGACTTGGCTGTAGAAGCAGTCTTGCGCTTTTTCTTTAATATCTGCATTTCAGTACCCTAGACCGTAAAAGTTAGGGCTCAGTGTTGATTGTCGTCTGAATGCAACTCCCCTTACCCGTCCCCCTCAAAGTGGAGAGCGATGCTGCAGTTGCGTCAAAATTATGTAAGCTACATTGGGTAAGGTAGTAATCCCCATGCCCTCTATTAGGAGTAGTAGCTGCCGCTCTATGCTGGTTACCTCCCATGCACCCTTTTATTTCTAACTCTAGCCTTTAGGGATCCACAATGTTTATCCCATGCCTTTTTGAAATCATTTACTGTTTTCGTCTTCACCACCTCTTCCAGAAAGTCAGTCCAGGCATTCACTACTCTCTCTGCGAAGAAATATTTATTGCCTTTGGTTCTGAATGTCCCCTTCTGAAGTTTCATATCAGGACCCTTAGGTCTGTTCACATTCGTCTGGAAAAGAATTCGAGGAACATGCATCATTAAAATCATTTAGGTATCTGAAAGTTTGCATCATATCTCCCCTGCACCTCCTCTCTTCGTGTACATATTCCGATCCTTCAGCCTCTCCTTATAAGTCTTCCAATATAGATCCCGCACCATTTTGGTCATCCTTCTCTGGACCACCTCCTCCCTGTCTCTATCATTTTTGAGGTACAGTCTCCGGAACTGAACAGTACTCCAGGCGAGGCCTCACCAAGGACCGGTACAAGGGCATTAACACCTCATTTTTCTTACTGGTTATTCCTTTCTCTATGCAGCTCAGCATTCTTATGGCTTTAGCTTTCGCCTTGTTACTTGCTTTGTTGCCTTCAGATCAGACACTATCACCCAAGTTCCCTCTCCCAGTCCGGGCACATTAGTCTTTCACCACCCCTCACATACAGCTCTTTTGGATTACCACACCCCAGATGCATGACTCTGCACTTCTCGGCATTGAACCCCAGCTGTCAAGTCTTTGATCACTTCATATTTCTTAAATCCCTTTTCATTCGCTCTATTCCTTCAGGTGTGTCCACTTCTTTGCAGATCTTAACATCCCGCAAATAGACAAACTTTACCTTCTATACATGTTTGGTTCAAGGGAATCTGCTGCTTCAGGAGAGGGATGAGATGGTGCTCCCCCAAACAAGGCATGGAATGGCACAGGTCAAATCAGTGAGAGGGCAAGGGCAAAAAGGGTGGAGGAGGGTGTTCCTTGAAGTCTGGCGTTTTGGTGTTTTAAAAATGCTGGGGAAGGCAGGGTCAGGGTTTCCAGACTAGTGGAGAGAGTGTCAATGATAATATTTCTAAGAAGCTGGCAACCCTGCCACACTACCAGGAACCCTACCACCTGCCTCCCACCCTTCTCAAGCATCTGCCCTGGGGAAGTAGGAGATGGGTGAATGGTAGGGGGTCTGTGTGTGGGGCACTGTCTCAGGGTCAGTGCAAGGGAATTAGGCACCTAGGCAAACGTATAGCTTTGTTTCCTGCCCCCAGTCCCCAGCCCTTCCCACACACAATTACAAATTATGCATTACAACAAGGACAAAAGGACATTCACAGTATAATTTTATGAGATAAAAACATCACATACAACATTTAGATTATATTTATATGCCCTGTTATGATGCCAACAACAAAACCATGCAAAAAAAGACACTTGGAATCCATATGGTACTAGGCCTATTTTAACAAGTGTTGGGTGTGGGCTTGACTCCAAAAGCCATGAGTATACTGAACTACAATTACAATATAGTAAACTTCCCATACCAAGACAGCACTACTGCCAGCATTCAAACAGCAACAACACTGCAAAATTTTACATCAGACCCCTAACACACCAATATACCTATTAGAAAATGAGCAAGTCAGTCTGATATAGATCCCTATACAGAAACTACAAGAAGCTAGCAAAATACCTTACCTTGGTCACCCATGCAGAACACAGACAGATCGTCACCAAAAACAGAATAAAGAAACAAAATATAAATAGAACATTTAAACAAAAACTGAATTGGAAACTGCAACAAGCCAGATTCTGTATGTAGTGCAATAATGGAAAAACTGAAACATTACTATTCCTCAAAACATCAAATAAAATCAAGAAATATAAATCAATAACAGTAAAACCATATTAACAAAAAGAAAAAATATTTTAAAATAAGTGACATAAATCAAAAATTAAAAACTCATGACATTGTTTTTTAAATTCCCAAACACCAATAAAATATTTCAAATCAGCAGACATATCAAACACCACCAAATAATTAAAACTATAAAGATAAAAAATAGTCCCTGTTCTCCACAGCTGGGAACCGTCCACCCGGAGATTGTCATGGATTTGTGAGAGAGGGTGTGAGGATACACAAAGTCATATTCACACACTAACAAATACACACACAGATGCTCCCTCTCTCTTACATGCTCTCACATTCTCCCTCATGCCAAGGCCTCTCCCCAGTTTTCTTTTCTTCTGCCACCAGCAACTCTACCAGGACTTCTCTCTTGCCTTTATTCCTTCAGTTGCTAGCCCTCTCTTTCCTTTCTTTGGCACCAGTGGCCTCTCTGGGTCTCTCCCTTTCTACTACTGCTACCTCCACCCTCCAGGTATGAGACCCCATCTCTTTCCTCTCATTCCCCCTTCTCTCCTCCTTTCCCTCCCTACTCTGCACCCTTCTCTTCTCCCCATTAATCTTTCACTCCCCTCTAACCGCTTTTTATTCACTTCCTCTCCCGTCCACCTCACTCACCCCTTTATTTCTTCCTTCCCCTCTAATTTCTTCCTCTACTCTTGCATCCCAACCTCTCCCCTCCCTTACTTGATTCAGCCAGGTCTTCTTTTGTGTGGCCTTGCCTCCCAGTCAGTGGCTGTGCTCTTGCAGTGCCCCATGGCTCTTTTTCCCCATTGTACACCCAATAGTAGTTCACCTGATCCCACTTTCCCTTCTCCTTCCTTCCCTCATTAATCCACAGCTTCTTCCCTTCTATTTACTCACATCCTCTTCCCTTTTTCTTCCATCCCCTCTCACCTTATCCACAACCCCTTCCCTCTCCCCTCAGCCCTTCTCCACTCACTCCTTCCTGGCAAGCCTTTACACTCTGCTGGTAGAGGGTGGAAACCCGGCCAGCACGCCTTTCTTTTTTTGCCGGTTATCCTGGAAACCCATACTGGTATGTCAACAAATGGCGCTGTCGCACCCAAGTAGAACTCTCTGCCTTCTGGGCAGTCAACAAACCGCACTGTCCTCGTCCTGCCGGTTAGGGTGGTAACCTCACTAGCAAATCAATAGTCCGCACTGTCCTCGTCCTGCTGGTGGGGGGTGGGATCCTCATTAGCAAATCGAGAAACCTCTTCTTGCCAGAGGGTTGGGAACCTCAACGGCACATTAATAAACCACGCCACTCCCTTCCTGCCGGGAAGGAAGGATTGGGAGCACCACTGGTTCCTCATCTATTCTCTGTGTGGGACTTTTACTTATTTTAGACTGGAAAATGAGGTAGTCACCGCAGAGCTGTTTTGGGGGGCACTTTCTGCCACTCCAAAATTTTGCCACCTGAAGCAACTGCCTCACCCTGCCTCATTGATTCTTTCCCTTCCACACTGTTACTCACAAAGATATTAACAGAACCAGTCCCAAAACTGATCCCTGTAGCACTCCACTTAATACACAAAGCAGAAGGTATAAACAGCACATACATAAATTGAAATACAACAAAGAAATGTGTGGCAAACAATTTACTGGTCAATATTAGTTACAATAGACTTTTGGCAAGTGCATACAATCACAAGAGTATCACAAAGTACTGCATTGGGGGGAAAGAGCAGGAGAAGGAGGGGCCACTGGCCACCTCTCCCGAGACTTTACGTTGGAAGAAGGGCCTTAACCTATTGACATCTGCGGCGAAAGCCAAACGGACTTACCGCTGAAGGAGAGTCCCTGATTCCTTTACCACCTACAGCTGAGGACTCCCCCGCTTGCGAAGGCGCGGGGCTACGGCTTTGAAATCTGCTGGTGACGCGCTGTAACCTCAGGGAGAGAGCAGGAGAAGGAGGGGGCCACTGGCCACCTCTCCCCGAGACTTTACATTGGAAGAAGGGCCTTAACCTATTGACATCTGCGGCGAAAGCCGAACGGACTTACTGCTGAAGGAGAGTCCCTGATTCCTTTACCACCTACAGCTGAGGATGCCCCCGCTTGCGTCGAAGGGGCGGGGCTACGGCTTTGAAATCTGGTGACGCGGCGCGTTGCCTAAGTGGCGTGCACGGATTGGTCCGGCTTAGTCCGGGTAAGTTTGGGTGTTTGGCCAGGAGACTGTCTTCGTTTAAATCTCTTCTTCGTAGAAGGGGAAGAAGAGAAAAGCCAAGGCAGTTACATCTTCACCAGTGCCTCAACATTGCACCGGCCCCATGGATCAACATGCCGTAAGACAAAGAACTGATCCTATTGAGGACGTCATGGGAAGTTTATCCAGAAGGAGGTCCCGATTTACCACCGCAGCCATGTAAGACTTCACCTACTGACCTGGCAACAGAACTGGTAGGACTTAACCCCTTGGAAGTAAGCCTGGTATCCCGAGCAGAAAACCAAGGGTCTGAGAAACCTTTACTTAATGTTATAATTCCAGAACCTATTCCAGTTCTTATGAGTAACGCTGTTCTGGATGTAAATCCAGACAACGTTACATTATCAGATTTATGGAAAGCTATTTCAAAATTAGATAATATTGTTCTTATGAATAGATCCTTGTCTTCTGTTATCAATGTTAATTCTGAAAAGATTAATGAACAAGGGATAAAAGTTTTGAAATGTGAAAAAGATATATCTGAGATGAAGGAGAAAATGCAACTGGTTCAGTCATAACAAAATACTTGTGTGTGATAGTTTAAATATACACAAAGAACTAGAACGAATGGAAAATTTATTGAGGTTAAAAAATTTGAGCTTGGTAAATTTTCCGATAACACGTCTTTTGTCCCCTTTAGAAATGTTTAAAAAATTTCTTAAGGAAGTGTTAATGTATAAAGATGAAGAATTTCCCAGTTTGTCAAAAATATATTATCTCAGAAAGAAAAGGGATAAGAATTTTCCTGGTGGTAGTCTGGAAACACCTCCAAGTATTGAATATCAACCTTCTTGGAGGAGTCCCTGGACTTAATTGAGAATAGGGCAACCCTTTTTATTACCTTATCAGAACAGGACAAGGATAAACTATTCAGAAAGTTTTTTGTATAAGGATGTCTCTTTTTATGGATACAAGATCCAAATATTCCCGGATGTAGCCAGAGCCACCCAGGCAAGAAGGAAAACCTTTTTAGCATTAAAACATCGTGTGGTGGCTCTGGGGGCATCTTTCTTTTTAAAATGTCCCTGTTTATGTTATATAAATTATAAAGGGAAAAAATGTGGGTTTACAGATCCAGTTCATTTAGAGACATTCTTATTTGATAAATCCGCAACTGAAATTGAACATTAGAGGTAAAGGGCCCTCGTTAAAACAGAACTCCATTCTCCAATTATGGTTTTTTTTTTAATCTAATGGGAGTCTCATTACGATATATGGGACTGCACTAGATATGATTCCTTTAATAAGTTGATATTCTCCCCCTTGTTATGTAACATGTATTACGGTAATTATTATAAATGTGTTAATTATGTAAATTAGTTTTGCACTGTGACACATTTGCTAGTGGTTTCATGATGTAATAATTGGAAAAATAATAAAGAATAAATTTAAAAAAATATTGCATTGAATGTACATTTCTAAAACAATGGTACACTTGTGAATGTATGCACTTACCAAAAGTCTATTGTAACTAATACTAACCAGTAAATTGTCTGCCATACATTTCTTCTTCGTTGCACTCCACTTAATACCATTCATACCAGGCACTCCCAGCTAAATCACCTTCATTTGCCTTATAATCATAGGTCACTCCCTCATTGGGTATACTATTAGTCTCCTCAAAAGTTTTTTAGTAGTTCCTTTTGGAATTAAAATTTAACAACTTATCTGCTCTTATAATATGTGATGTTTAACTCACAGTTTCTCAACTATTCAACAATTTTTTTTTATACAGAAGAGAAACAGGCTCTTTGGTCCAGGCTATTGATACACAGACATTAGGGAAAAAGTACAGGACTGCTTCTATGGCCATACTCTAAAAGCATGGCATGTTCAAGCAGCATTTTCTGAATTATCAAGAAGGCTACTCACCCTGTAAAAATGATGATAGCAGTAATTTTGATATGGATTTTATAGTGTTTTGTTTTCATTGTTAATATTACTACCCTTAACATAAGGCTTGGGGGTTTACCAGCATGGAGTGGCAGTTAGTACCCTTAAAACATGGAGGTAACCTGCACAGAGCGGCAATTACTTCTATAAGAAGCTTGTTGGGCAGACTGGATGGACATTTTGGTCTTTATCTACTGTCAATATTATGTTATATCAAAAACAAGCTCATCAGAGCAAGCAGCTGTTGTGAGCGTGGACTCTTGGCCCGAGATGGTGTTGGAACTACCTGTGGGGGAGACCCCCACAGGTCCCCACCATCGGGAGGAGAGGTTGGACAGGAAGCAGAGGCCAGCAGGAGCTTTGCCACTTCCAGCCAATGTTCCCCACAGGTTGAGCCCTTGGGTGCCGGGGCTGGCTAGTCTTAGGTGGGCCTCTACATGGATGATCCCGTGGAAAACAGCCAGGTGAGGCAGGCGGCAAGCAGGAGCTGGAAGTCAGAGGCAGGCAATAGAGGATGAGATAAGGTTCAGTCCGAAGGACGGAGGCAGAAAACGTGGTCAGGTCTGGTCCAAAGGTCAGAGGCAGGCAGCAGAAGACGTGGTCAGGTCCAGTCCAGAGGCAGAAGGCAAGAGCTTGTCTTATATACCCAGGGCCGCTGATGTCATCACTAGGGGCCGTGGGACACCATAGGTTCAAATTGAGGAATTGGTAATTTGGAAAGTAGGATTAAGTTCCCATTTTGTGGTAAGAGGTTAAGTAGGTATTGAAGCATCATCTAAACTGAACATTGGAAAAGGCTTTGATTTTGAGATTCACACCAAATAAAGAACCTTTTTCCATTTAAAGTTATACGTCTCATAGATTGTCATCTTGCTGCTAGTGGTACTTTCTTTATGTCTGAGGACAAAGGAATCACTTTCAGTAATCTTCACTCAATATCCATACTGTGAGTGCTAGAGACTGAAGGCTGGTGTGAAGAAGAGTTCCACTGAATTGTGTTAGAAAATATGGAGGTGATTTGATGGAGCGGTAACCAGTCTTTGGTGCGAAGGAAACCATATTTGGTCTGGCCAGAAGGGAGCCATTAGAATCATTTTCCATCTGTCCTTTCACAACTTGCAAATTGTTTGGCAATCAAAGGAACAGGAGAAAAAGCATACATCAGGTCTTCTGTCAAACAAATTGAAAAAATAACGGAAGCTATGGCATCTGTGGTAGATCTCTTGGAGATATATAAGGGAAGTTTGAGATTGAAGGGAGCTGCAAAGAAATCTCTGTGAGGAGTCCCATCTCTGAAAAGGTAACTGAAGGATCTCAGGATGAAGAGACCATTTGAGGTTAAAGGTGATAAATGACATTGTGCCTGCTTTGGTATGGAGATGCATGTTCCTTTAGATAGCCCAAATCCATATTTTGTTTGCTTCTTGACAGTCTTAGGGATCTTATACTTCTTTATGTAATATATTGCTACTATATTGTCTATTTGGATCCGAACCACTTTTCTCTTTATAAAAGTTTCAAAAACTAGGAAGGTTTTGTCTATTTCTTTCAACTCCAATATGTTTATATGAAGCTTCTATTCTTGTTTGGATCGAGTTCCTTGAGAACTGACCGTGTTGAGGTGTGCTCCCTACACTTGATTGGAGACATCTGTGATCAAGATTGCCTAAAATTGAAGAGGATGGAAAATCTGATTGGACAGTTGATTCTACCATTTCAAGGAATGGAAGAGAGGAATGGTGAGCTGTATTTTGTGATATTACTGTTGAGTTTGTTGATTCCATAGAAGTTTTAGTTGCCTTTGAACTGTTCTCATGTGCAGATGCACAAAGGCTGTTACAGGAACTGTGGCTTCCATGTATCCCAGTATTTCCATAAATGCCTTGGCTGATACTGGCATATATTTACGGAGTGAGCAAAATATGTGAAGTAACTTGTTCATCTTTTAAAAAGAAGGAAGGCTTTCCCATAGCAGGCATCCAAAGATGCTATTAATTCCAAGTAATATACTGATGTAAGATGGGATTTCTCGTAATTTAGTATAGATCCCAGAAAAAGAAGTGTGTGGATCATAAAGGTTGTGCTTGTTTTATCTTCTTTTAAGGATCTGCTCAACATTAGCCAATTGCTAACTATGGAATAACAGATGTTGTTTTGCTTTACATAGGCAGCTATTACTGCTAGGCATTTTGTGAAGATCCTTGAAGCTGCAGACAGGCCAAATGGGAGACGTTTGTACTGCTCATGTTCTCCTGGGTGCTGTAAACCAAGGATATTTTCTGTGATCTGTCTGAATGGGGAATATTCATGAGGGCATCCTTGTGATCCAATGAAGTCAGTTCAGCTTTCTCTTCCAAGTGAGGCAAGATGATAGTGAGGGAGCTCATTTTGAAGCTTTTTCTTTTGAGGTATTTAAATCTAGCATAGTGTGGAGACATTCTGACTTCTTTGGAATATCGTGAATAAAATCACTTGCCTCTTTCTGCTACTGGGAACGTTTCTATCACACTCTGCGATGACAGAGATTAGCTTGTCCTTTAAGATTTGCAGTTGTTCTGAAGCAATCTGAGGAGAAATAAGTGGAAGAGCCTTTAAATTTAGGCAAATACAATGGTCAAGACCCAACAGTTTGTGGTGATGAGGGAAATGAGAAATATTGAAGAATTCCCTCCACTGGAAGAACTTCAGGTGGAATAAGGGTTCTGCAGTAAAAAAAATAAAGTTGACTTCTGAGCTGGCTGTTGAATACATTTTTATTGAGTCTCTCTCTAGGGATACAGTCTTTACTGTGGTTGTTGAAGTTATTCCTTTGATGTGGATGAGGCTGATAAAGTTTATGAGGATGACAGAATTGTTTCTTGAATATTTGAGTATCTTCTCAGAGAAGATCTGAGGTGGCTGTAAGTTAATGTCTATAATGTAGAACAATGTTCCTTTATAATTTTGACAGTTTCCTTAAATTATCTCCAAATTGTCACCCTAACAAGGAACATCTGATAATTTATCATGAACATCCTCATGCAGTGCTGAAACTTTCAACCAAGCTAGTCTTCTTGAGCCTATGGCTATGGCAGAAGATCTGGAGGATGTGTCAAAGCTGTCATAAATATATC